>NC_135310.1:117206849-117512426 GCF_048772815.1 Callospermophilus lateralis | reverse complement strand
CGCCAATCGGCTCCCCTTTCAGACCCACGCATTAGCTCTCTAGCACCGCACAGAGGCGGTGACGAGCAAGTGCACCTTCTCCTCAGCAAGGTCTGCCAGCATGGTGACTGGATTTCACAGTGGGAAAGGGCTTCCACCGGCTTTCCAGAGCACCTGTCACCTGCACAAATGGATTTCTGAGATGGGAGTGAGCTGGAAAGAGGAGTGGGAGGAGGGGAGGGATGGGTCATGGGGCCAGTGCCCTATGGCACAGAGGGGAGAGCCCCACCAGCCTCGTTTTACCTGATTTGCCCACGGGTGAGAGGAGCGAGGAGCTCTATCTCCCCACTCCACAGAGGAGGGCAGAGAGGGAAAGGTGCGCAAACTGCGTGGGAGGCCCTCATGGACTGGCCAGGGCCCTGTACTCCAGAGCCAGGAAACCTTCTAAGAAATTTTTCCTTTTACACAGAGAATGTCAGGACAGCTGTGCTGGTCACCAGGACATGGCAGAGCAGGAGAAACTGGCCACACATTTCTGGACATACCTGATCTCCCAACTGAGAGCAAACGTGGTGTCCAGAAGTACCCAACAGACATCTGCTCACATCTGGACTAAAGGGACATTTATATCAACAGGTGGGGTGCCTCGGAACTCTCACATCTTTGCCAAGAGCCACTAAGATGGAGGCCGAGACTGCTCTACCTGGAGTTGAGTCCTTTGTAATGGCTATGTGACCTGAATGGAGCCATGACGTGGGATGTGGTGTCAGCCCCTCAGATCAGCCAACACGTGGAGGCAGACACGAGAAAGCTGATGAAGTGCGACCCCAGCACACTGGCTCCACAGACAGGGGGGCCGCCTTCCTCCTCTGGTGACCAACCCTCCCCCTGACATTTTTAAAATAAAAATAAACACAAATACATTTTCCCATAAAATGTCACATTCTGCCTGGCTCTAGCTTTACAGTGGACAAGCAGGGGTAAAAATGGAAAAGAAAAATGACATCTGATTCTGACAGCAGTTAGTGTGTGAAATAAAACAAAAAAGTGACCCAGAGGCCAAGCCCCAGGTTACTCTGCAGCAGAAAGATTTTCAGAAAACATTATGGACCAAACAGGCAGGAAGAGCAGAGGTGGGAAACATCTGGATCAGTCTGGAGTGGAATTCTGGCCACGAACAAGGAGAGAAGGGCACATTTAAAGCAAGTGCCAACACAGTCACCTGGCAATGGGAGGGACTGGGAAAGGAACAGCTATGATGGACTGAAGAAGGCCCTGGACGGCTGACACCTGGGCCACAGGAGCAGTATGACAGCAGGTGACATCTCGTGGACAGACCTCCAGCAGGGTAGCTAGGAAGGGACTTGAGGGCTGAGGCACAAAGTGGTGGCCTTACTTTGCAGACAGGACTGTAGCAGGGTCAGAGCAGTAAGTGGTGTGGCCAAGCTCAGGGACACTGGGGGGAGAGCTGTGACTCTTCACAGTTCTGTAACCAGTGGCGAGACGCCAGAGTGAGCGGGCACTTGTCTCAGGAATGCTGGGGAGCAGGACAGCCAGTTGTCATGAAATAAAGGAGCTCAGGAGACCACTGTCAGGCCTCCTGCTGGGACAGAAAAGTAGAAAAGCTGCTCAGAAAGAAAACTCATGCCCGCCCTGCTCTCGGCAGAACTGGCTGGCAGAGGTTGACAGGGATTAGCGTCCCGACCTGGCCCTTGGCTCAGGAATCTGTCTGTCTTGCTGACTGGGCTGGTGGCTGGCAGATGTGAGCAGAGGAGGTGGACCAAGGCCGTAGTGCTCACCTGCTCCTGCCTGACACCCTGCCATGTCTGGCAACTCTCAGGTTCCCTTCTTAGCGCCAGCACCAACTGTGGGTGCCAGGCGGCCTGGCAGGTGCCCTAGGCCCTACTGAAGGTCTCTCTTCTGTTGGCATGGGCTTCCTGGCCTGGGCCCCATACTCACCATAGGTGAAGAAGCTCGGCAGGTAAAGGACCTTCCTCCCCAGCACATTGGTCCCAAGCGTGGGGGGCATCGGCTCATGCCCCACCTTCAAAATTAAGAGAGAAAAGCAAAGTTCTTCTGGTGATTTGGGCTTGCTGCACGCCCTCTTTCCCACGCCTAATTCCTCTAACGCTGCTCCTGTCTCCCACTCACACACCCCAGAGAGCTCACCTGCGTTGACTGCCATGGGCATCACGCACTCTCCCAGCGCTCAGCAGCATCCAGTCCTGGCTACTACCCTGACCACAATGCCCGCCCCATCCGGGCCCCAGCATCCTGACCCTCAAAGCCCAGGATTCCCAGTGCAGAAACCCCCTTTTAAAGTACTTCAAAGTCCATTCTCATCTCAGGAGAAATCTCAGTTAATTTTAATCTCCAGGTAAAAACTTCATTTTCCAATTGCACTCCCAACTATGCCAGCGCTGAAACACACCACACCTGAGTCTCAGTCCCACACTTCAGACAGCTCAGCTCTGTGACCCGGTCCTAAGTTCCCCCCACTCTCTCATCTCTTACCAAGCCTACTGCAGACACCTCCACGGGCTGCCCTTCCATTTCCAGCTTTAGCAAACTTCCTTTGAATCCTACTCTTCCTCAAACCTGTCCTCAACTGTCCTGTAACCTCTTTTGTCCCATATCCCTGTGACAAACTGACTGCCCTGGGCTCCACAGGCTACTGTCATTCTTGTTGCACAGAATCCAATTATAACCAAAGTATCTGTCATGCCGTCCACACCCCGAGACTCTGCTGGGTGGGGGGGCATTTGTTATCTGCCCGTTCACGGGCAGAGACTCTCTAATCCAGGCGGAAGGCAAGGTACAAAGGAGACTTGTGCCCAGGTGGGAGTGAGAAGGCCTGCCTTCCCTTGGCAGGGCCAGGACACCAGCCCAGAGGACCAGAGCGACAGAAGCAGCACCTTGCAGATTGCACAGGGAGTGACTGGAGCCAGCAGGTCAGGAGGCCCTGCCCCGAAAGCTGCGGCAGGTGTGCTCCAGGCCCAGGTTAGCCAGTGTCTTTGAAAGTTCAGGTTGTCCCTTCTGAATGTGATTCTGAGACACACATGACAGATCACTGATTATAAATTTTAAGCCCCCCCACCCCCATTATGGCCACTGTCTTAAAAACAAAACAAAACCCACATTCCAGCCCAGGAGACAGACGAGGCTAGAGGCAGCCCTGCCCTGCTAGACATTTTCCCTTCTGGGTGAACCCGAGGGTTTGGAATTAAGTTTAGATTTTGTCTTTAAATGCAGGTAATGCTCCTTATACACTCAGCTACTGCTCTGTGCTGTCTTAGTCTAGCCACTATCATTTGGGAGTCCCTTTGATTCCAACTTTACACTTAAGTTTGTGTCCCTCCACCCCACATCCCCATGGCTTTCAAATCTGTTGGGTCTATATCTTAAACTACTCAGGATACCAAAGACACACTGTCTCTCCTGCTCATTCCTCTCACCTGCGGGTTTTAATTATCTGTTCCCAAGTCACTGCATGCCTAAATCTGTTAATCCAGTCCTAACCACAGCCTACACTGTGGTCCTGTATCAGATACTCGAAGAGCCAGTCAGCCATCTTTAAACCCCCAAAGCCCCAATCTTGACACCAAGCATTCATTTAATCTATTTCCTGCTCTCCCAAATAGTAATTTGATCTACTACTTTTTGCAAAATTTTCTTCTTTTTGGTACCAGGAACTGAACCTACAAGCACTTAGCCATTGAGCCACATCCTTGTCCCTCTTTGAGACAGGATCTCACTAGGTTGCTTACAGCCTCACTAAATTACTGAGGCTGGCTTCAAATCTGCAATCCTCCTGCCTCAGGCTTCCAAACAGCTGGGATTCAGGTGTGTGCCATCAAGCAGAGGCTTTCTGCAAGATTCTACTCTGATTCCCAATCTATACCCACTGAGATCAGACCCTGAAGTATGTTACACTTAGCACCAACTGCCACCCTAACTGGGTCCACCCATCTTACACACCCACCATCTACTTCTTCTCACTCTTCGGGCTCCCCCGTTCCCCAATTCTTTTTCAAACCACCCTTATTTCAATTTTCTTTTCAAACCTGTACACCAAATCACTAACTCTACCACTTCCATTTCTCTCCATGAGACACCCACTCCTTACATCCCAGCAGCTTGCACCCCAAAGACTCTACCGCCTGCCTCTCTAAAATTCCAGCCCTCGTTCAATCTCACTCCACTGGCTCTGGCTCCCAGCACCCTGGATTACCAACTCAGTGCTGGCAAAGCACCAGTTTCTCTCCCAAGCCTGCAATCTCTATTGCTGTAAATACTAATCTTATAAGTAAAGAAGTCCTCACTCCCAAGTCACAACCAAATGCCCACCAGTCTCAGTGTCCACTGCCCCCTCAGCCATTTCTTTGGTACTGGGGATTGAACCCAGGAGCACTTAACCACTGAGCCACATCCCCAGTCCTTTTTATTTTTTATTTTGAGAAAGGGTCTTGCTAAGTTGCTTAAGACCCTGCTAAATTGTTGAGGCTGGCTTTGAATTTGTGGTCCTCCTGCCTCAGCCTGCAGAGCTGCTGGGATTTCTGGCATGAGCCATTTTGTCCAGCCCCCTCAGCCATTTCTAAACCTCAGTCACAATTAGTTACTCCTGATTAGATGTCCTCATTCCTTGTCATATTTCTGGGCACACCCAAATGTATTACCCCCATTCCCTGGATTTCAATTATGCCCCCCACCCCCTGACACTGGGGATTGAACCCAGGATGCTCTACCACTGAGCCACATCCACTGTCCTTATTTTTTATTTTGAGACAAGGTCTTGCTAAGTTGCTAGGCTTGGCCTCAAACTCAGTAACCCTCCTGCCTCAGTGCTCTAAGTCATGGGGATTTCAATTACTCTCATTCATAGACCTTCTCTTTTCAATGGCATTTGACATTCACTCAATTCAATCTCAGGGATGGTAAAATCTGACACCCATTTGCATTAAATCAAACCTCAAATCTCTGTTGGGTCTCCATCTCAATTTTTATCTCCAACCCTCTGCTTGCCCTTCTGAATTGGAAAATTCTAGCCTACATCTTCAGATACCACTTTAGGCTTAGACCACGCCCATCAAAACTGTGCCTGTCTCAGTCACACCCCCCCCACACACACCTCTTTCAAACTGGACCTTTCCCTTTCTCAAGCAGCCCTTTCATCATTACTGCATTGCTGACGGCCACCAAATATGTCCAGTGTCTAAGCATCCCTGGAGTCCAGAGACTTTGCTACCTGGGTATCAACTTCGGCCAACCCCTACCTATCTTGCCTTGTCTCCACTGCGCCTTTTGCCAAATTCCAATACTCCCAGACCCCTGTGGCCTGTCTCCGCAGTGACGGCCTGTGATTCCATTTTCTCCTACAAATGCGTCATCCCTTTCCCTCTAAAAGACTCCTCCTCGCTGCCCTCTCCAAACACATCACCGCGGCTCCCCCAGTGCACAGCCCTATCTGTTCCCCTCCCCCCCCAACGCGTCACCCGGTCTCCTCCTCCCACCAAATCTGTCGTCGCCATCAAATCCAGAGCCCCTATCTCCTGTAAACCGATAGCTCTCCCCTGCTGAATTCTTTGCCTTCGAACTTAATCCAATACCTCCGTCTCCCCTTCCCCCAAGTCCCATGCCCTTCTTTCCCTCCTAAATTTGTGGTCCGGCGCCCACTCCTTTGTTCCCCAAAGCCTCCTTTAAATCCATCTTTGTAAATTCAGTCCTTGTTGTCTTCCACCCCAAATGCGCTCCTTGGTCCCCAACCCTTCCCCCTACCCACTCACCCAAACTTCTCGCCCCTCCCCCAATTCTGTTGCTTCTTCCTTCACCCCGAATCCGATGTCCTTCTCTATTCCAAACCCATCACTTCAATTCTTTAACCTTCTAAACCCGTCTCGCCATCCCGTCGCCTTCTCCTCCATACCTGCTCCCCTGCACCCCGGTGCCCAGTTCCTTGCTCGCCCAAATGTATCGTTCAGACTCCTTCATCCCTTTTCTTGCACCCCCAAACCCGACTCCTGCCGACCCAAGCCCCTCATCGCTTGCCTCCTCTTCCACCCCTTCCTTCCGGAAAACCCACGGTCCACACTCCTCCCCAAATCCGTCGCCATTGACCCTCCCGCTCCACTCCTCCTCCCGGTCCCGGCCTGTCACCTTCACAACAGCTTCCCATCTCCTAGCGGCGCCTTTGCCCCCTCACCTGGATTAGCAGCTTCACATACAGCAGCGGGTGGCTAAGCGCCGTCACACCCGCGCCCAGCGCCACGAAAAGAGCCTCGGTGGTCGGGGCGTTGTCCCCTGAGCCCAGACCCCCGGACGCGCCGTCCATCCTGCGGGCGGAGGGCTGCGCTGCAGGCCGAGGATGGCGCGGGTGTGCGCGGTGCGCGGGCGGCGGATCCCGAGCCCGGGCCTCGACTCCCGCCGCCGCTCCGCCGCGAGCTCCAGCTCCAGCTCCTGCTCCCGCCATCCCCGCGGCACCGCCGCGAGCCCTGGGCGCCACTTCCGGGTCCGAAGCCCCCATGGCGCCGGGCGGCTAGGTCACTCCCCGTCACGTGGCGTTGAGAACCACGCCCCTCGCGGGCGTCGGAGGCGGGGCCGGGCCGCACCACTCGCAGCCGCGGGGGAGCGCGGGAGTGCGGCGCCGTGGTGGGGCCTGCCGGACGTGGCCCCTGGTGGTTGAGGTTGGGGCCTCGCCGAAAGCTGGACCGAGGACTTGGAGTCAGTGGTCACAGACAGCCGGGGCTGCAGGTTTGGGAGCCGCGGAGGCCGCGGCAGGCCCTGGCGCTCCCCCGGGAGCCCCAGAAGACGGCGTGGGCGGGGCTCAGCCGCTCTGGCATCCAGACGCCCCCAATATGGCCTGAGGCACTTTCAAGCCCCCTCCCGGGCTTCGGGAGTTTTCTCTGCAGTTCTGGGCCCGCCCCTTTGCGGCCCACATCCTGGTCGCCGCGGCCTTCGCAGGGTTGGGGTGACGGCTGTGCGAGACCCAGGCCTCCTGCCGCAGGCAGAGCCCCCCCGTGGCCTACAGCCGCCCTTGTAACCCCTCCCATGTCCCATCTGCCAGGAGTGACCTCCCGCCAGGTCACAGCCAGAAGGACCCCCACACACACCGGGGTCCACGCTGCCGCTGTGAACCTCTGCACACCCCACCCTTAGAGCCCCAGTTACAAAACGTGGTTTGCTCTAAGGTAGTTGAGAAGATCAACTAGTCGGTCCACGTGAGCACACGCAGGCTCTGTGCTGCGGGCCTTAGTGTGCGTCAGGCACTTCTAAGTGCGTTACACCTGTTAAATAGGATCCAGCAATCCTGCCAGGAAGATATTGATTTCAGCAAGTGCCCAGTTCCCGTTTGTAGCCTTGCCCCACCCCCAACACCCAGAACACCAGCACCCTGCTAGTTATGAGGGTGCTCAATAAAAGTCGCTGTTAAACGGATCTTAAAGTCGGCAGGGACAGGGACGGCAGTCCCTTGGCCTGTATTTACGTCGTTGTTCGTACTTCGTGAGAGTTCTTTAGAATAGTCAGACGTCTGCCTTCTGATCGCTTTTGACTCCCCTCCAAGCTTACCTTTTAAAAGCCACTCCCAGTCACCACTCCGGAGGACAAACACTGTATACTTTCCTTGTTGGAAACGTGCGGGTCTCTATCCCTTCACAGAGGGCTCCCTCTTCCCTCCCCGACCTTGACCTCCTCATCTCAGACTTGCCCCACGGAATCACTACAAAACCTTCCGGCCCTTCCGATTTACCAGGTTTTCTCTTTCAAATCCAACTTTCATTAACCCCCACACCCTCTCCCAAGAGTGCTTTAAATGATTTCCTTTTGCCTGAATTCCCATTTAGCTTTTTCAGTATGGAAAATCAAGTTCATAGGATAATAGTGAAGCCAGATTTACAGATAGGTAGTTAGGTAAATCGGGTCTAATATCCAGTAAGATCAATAAAATGGAGGCCAGACCATTATACAGAAAGGAGTCCCGGAAACCAGAGCAGCACTTGGGAAAACTGAAATGTTAATGTACCCAAGGCCGGAGCCCATCCTAAGGAAATGTTAATGAAGCAGCTCTCTGCAAACAGCGAGGTGCTAATCAAAAGCTGCCCCAGGCCTTTCCTGCCCAGATTACTCCTTCAGCCCACCTGTCTCCCACCTTTTGGGCCTTCCATTCCATCACTGAAAGATAAGGGGAAACAAAAGACCTGAGTGTGGGAAAGCTGAAAGAAGACCTTAGCTATAAAAAAGGGAAGACCCCCCACTTCCACGGATTCGCCTTCTTCCTCCGGGGAGAAGTCTTCTTTGCTGTCCTTTAATAAAGCTTCTACTTTCCACTCTCCACTTGCCTCGGCTGCTTCTCTGGTGTTGTACTTCAGCATGGGGAAGCAAGGACTCCTCACGGGTGAACAGCGGTAACCACAGTAGCACCCAGAAGAGGTCATGGTGAAGCCAGAGTTAGGCAGTCAGTGGAGGTAAATCGAGTCAGGCCGGATCTAGGAGGCCAATTTTGAGAAAATCTGGGAAGTTGGAGACTGAATCTACCCCTGCTCCATCCTGTTGCCAAGGTAACCTGTCCCAGGAATTGCCCCTCCCTACAGGGAGCTACAAGGTTGTTAATGTGTCCTTGGCTGCTCCATCCTGCCCTTCCCCCTTCAGCCCACCTGTTTCCCACCTTTGGCCACCCCACCGAGCAGTTCCTGGGCCTAGCCAAGTACACTGGAAGGGGAAGGAGAAGGGGGGGTAAAGGCAGGAGAACCAAGGAATCCTAGGACACATAAAAAGGACAGAACACCTCGCTTCTTGGGATACCATGATACCAGCTATGGCCCCCTTCTCCCTCCTAGGAGACGTCTGTTACCCCTTTTTAAATAAACTGCTTTATATGCTTGCCTCGGGGTGCTTCTCTAATGTTCAAACTTCAACATGTGGGGAAGCAGAACTCGTCATCGATAACCAGCGGTATCCACAGGTTTCCAGCTTTCTAGGCAGGCGTCAGAACAATGTCATCAGGGCACTTGGTGATGACACATTTGTAAGAGAAAATGGAATCACCTTGCTTGTACCTTCTGGACGGGCTGATGGGTATCCGGTGAGGGCTGTGATTGGCCTCACCTTCCTCCTGACACCTCCTCGCGCAGACCCTTTCCTTGGCTGGGTTTTCCTCTCCATTTTTCCGCCTTCTGTCTATGTTTCCTTCTGAACTTGTCTGTCTCCACCAGACCTTGTGTAGATTTGGCCATTTCCCACAGTGATTCCATGGAAGGGAGCTATGTTGTATGGTCTTACATTATTTTGAATCTTCCATAGCAACAAATAGGGATACACACATAGTAAATGCTCAATAAATTGTTTCCAAGTAATTCAACAATTTCCAAAGGTGTGTGTGGTGGGGGTAAAAATAGGTCAGTTAAACCTGCTGGACCCCTAAGGATACCAAGCAGAAGCAAATGTAACACTGGGCTAAATTTCTACAACTCAGGGCTTACAGGGACACCAGGAGGAAAAAGTAAAAAGAAACTTAATATTTTAAAACTGCAAGTCAGGCACAGTGGCACACGACTGTCAGGCTGAGTCAAGAGGATCGCAAGGTCCAGACCAGCCTCTGCAACTCAGTGAGACCATGTCTCAAAAAAATAAATAAATAAATAAAATGGGATTTAAGGATGTAGTTCAGTTGGTAAAGTACCCCTGGGTTTAATCTCTAGTACCAAAAACAAAACAAAACCTTCAAACCATTGGAAGACATCAGCAGAGTGGACAAAACAGAAGGACCTAAGATAATAGAGCAATTTGAAAGAAACTTTAAAGCGGAGGGGCGGGGGAAGTTTTCAAATGAAAAGAAAGTATTAGAAAAAGAACAGGTATATTTGAAAAGAAAACAGAACCTCTAGAAGTGAAAAGCATGCTCACTGACATGATTGAATGAGGAAAAGTCTTGCTGGGCATTCATGCTCCTAAGCCACCCAACAATGTGTCTCCAGAGCTAGAAAGCAGTTGACTCTGGGCTGGGTTAGTGCCCACTGACCCCACTACCCACTGCTCTGGCCACCCCACAGCACTTACCACACTGCAGTGGGCAGCATCACCCTGAGCCCTTGCCATTCTCCCCTGGTAGTCTATCAGCTCATTGGCACTAGGCACCATCCATTCATGGCTGAATCCCAAACTTGGCACATAGTAGGAACCCAACAAATGTTTACTAGGAAATAAATGGATAAGCCGAAATGTGTTGTGGGTTTTTTTTTGTTGTTTGTTTGTTTGTTTGTTTTGTTTTCTGGTACCAGGGGTTTTCTGGTACAAGTGTGCCACATTTGGGCTGAACACTACTGAGCCACTTTCCTATCCTTTTTTATTTTTTATTTTGAGACAGAGTCTTGATAAGTTGCTTAGGACCTCACTAAATTGCTGAGGCTGGCTTTGAATTTGTGACTCTCCTGCCTCAGCTGTCCTAGTTGCTAAGATTACAGGTGTGCGCCACCACACCTAGCTAATGTGTTTTAAAATTATACAGTGTTATTGATGGTAGCACCACTAAAGGAATTAAAACTTTAGGAAGACCCATATGCTCCCAAGCAGTAGGATAAACTAATAGAAAATTAGCAGGAAATCAGCTGGGCACTGTGGCGTATGCCTGTAATCCCAGTGGCTCAGGAGGCTGAGGCAGGAGGATTGTAAATTCAAAGCCAGCCTCAGCAATTAGTGAGGCCCTAGCAACTCAGCGAGACCCTGTCTCTAAAATAAAATATTACAAGGGCTGGGGATGTGGCTCAGTGGTTAAACATCCCAAGGGTCAGTTCCCTGTACAAAAGAAAAGAAAAATTAAAAAGAAAGAAAATTAACAAGAAACCAGACTCTTGTAGACCTTGAGAATTGCAAGAATATAGACCATCCCAGCTCTCTGGGATCCAGTGGGGGAACTATGTTGCAATGAAAAGAGAGCAGAAAATCCTAAGAAGCCACCATTGCAGTTAAGTGGACATCACATTAACCAGGTCCGGAGGGGATCTAGGGGGATGTCAAGGTCTACGTGAGAGTTTAGGCCTCACTGGGGAAGGCCTGCCGGAGGACCCCCTCAGTGTAAGAAGATGACCACGCGTGGCTGCAGGCCTCCTGTTCACCTGTCCACTTGTCCTGGGGGAGAACTTCCTGGCTGCGCCTCTGCTCGCCTTCCTTGCTGGAGTGGGGGCCGGGGGTGGAGAAGGCTGCATCAACCTTTGGGACAGACCTTCATTTCACAGCTTCAGGGATTCTTGACAGTGCTGGGACTCAGATGTGAAACAGCATGTGGCTCTGGGCAGAAAAGCCATTTCCTGTGATCTTGACGGTGGCGGATGATGGGCTCTGCCCTCGAGAGACGGTTTGGAGCACTGACCCCACTGTGAGACATGTGACAGATCAGTAGCTGGGTGGCTGAGGCCAGCAAGCCATTTGTAACAGCAGGATTTTGAAGCAGAAATATGGATTATTTCATTTTAAATCCCTGCACCTGAATTTATCTTGGGGAGAATAAGGAAGAAGACGTGGTGTCAGGGAGCCTGTGTCCTCTCTTGGCAACAGCAGGTCCTAAAAGACCAAGGCCACCCCCCTGAGAAGGGCCCAGACTGTCTACCCACGATGCCCACATTTCCACAACACACTTCCTGCAACCAATTTTAGTACCTGTGTGGTTCTAGTTAGCATTTGAGTTTGGAAATCCTGGTTTCGATTCTACCAACCCCAAGAACTAGTTTGGGATGTGCAGGTGTGTGCACGTGTGTGTGTGTGTGTGTGTGTGTGTGTAAACAGTTAACTTCTGGGTGAACTGAAGTCTAACCATACGCAGCACCCACAACTTCGCTGGTTGGAGGTACCAGACTTGGCATCTTGGGGTACCCCTGCTCACTTTGGGTGCTCCATGGGAATTGGGAAACCAAAGCTCACCGCCAGGCCAGGACATTGCCTAGACTCCCAGTCCCCAACCCCAGCTGAACATTAGAATCACAGAAGAATTTAAAAAGCGGGGAACTGGGTTGGTCGCTCAGTGGTAGAGGGCTTGCCTGGCCTGTTTATGGCCCCAGGTTTGACCCCCAGTACTGCAAAAAAATAATAATAATAACCTCAACCCTCAGCTCAAAGGGTAGACTGGGATGGGTTAAAATGTTGCTGGGATGCTCTGTAGGTGATTCTGGTGCTCCAGGCTGGGAGCGATGGGATGCTCAGCGCACACCTGTGCTCAGGTGGATGGGTGGGTATCTCCCGGCTGAGGGGGTCACAGAAACACAGAAAATAGCCCTTTCAAAGAGAAGCCAAGGAAAGCGCTGTTTTCAGTTCTTTTCCCGGTGTGTTTTCCTGGGAGTCAGCATAGTCGCACACACAGCATCCAGTTTGTAGACTATTTTCCTCCCCAGGGCCAGAGCAGTAAGGGAAGCACCCCTTGCTGTACTGCAGCCCCTCTGGGTACCAGCTGGAAGTGGCATCTTTTTTTTGGTAGGGGGGCAGGAGGGATGCTGGGAATTGAACCCAGGGGCCCTCAACCCCTGAGCCACATCTCCGGCCCATTTTATTTTTTTTTATTTTGAGACAGGGTGTTGCTGCATTGCTTAGGGCTCAATTGCTGAGGCTAGACTCTAACTTGCAATCCTCCTGCCCCAGCCTCCCAAGTCATGAGGATTATAGGCATGAGCCACCCTGCCCAGTGGAAGCTGCATCTTGTCCAGACTTGGGCCTGAAGTTCCAGCAGGGCCAGAGGCAGAGCAAGTCTTAGCTTCCAGTGAAGCGGAGCATCCTGAGCAAGCTCAGGAGGAACAGAAAGCAAAATTCCTGTGGATTCCTTCAAGCACTACCTACTGAGCATCTCCTAGGGCCAAGCATGGCCGTGACGCTAGGAGTATACAGCAGGCAAAACACAAGAAACCACATCGTCACGAAGCTATTCTAGACTGGGGGACAGACAACGCGATAAATCAGCCTAAGTGATAAAAAGAGGACAATGAAGCAGAGGGCCTGGGAGTGTGTGAGGATGTTGCAATTTGGGGGACTCTGTGAGGGTCAGGAAAGGCCTCGGTGAAATGGTGACATTTAAGCAAAGATTTGCTAGGCGGGGCCTGTCCAGTGGTGCACATCTATAACCCCAGTGACTTGTGAGGCCGAGGCAGGAGAACTGCAAGTTTAAGGCCAGCCTGGGCCACTTAGCAAGATCCTGTCTCAACATAATAAAAACAAAACAAAAAAAAAGCAAGCAACTCAGAGGTAAAGCGTCCCTGGGTTCGACACCCAGCACCAAAACAAAACAAACCACCTCCAAGATTCAGCGGAGGGGTGAGGGGAGCCATGGGGCTGTTGGGAGGAAGAGGGTGCCCGATAATGGAGGTACAAGTCAAGGGCCCTGCGGGAGGAGCCCAGTGAGGAGGGACAGGGGCTGAAATGAGGCCAGGGAGTGGGACCTCGTAGGCCTTCGCTGTGACCTTAGCTGGGACACCAGCAAGGCACAAGCTAGATATATTTCAGAGGCGGGGACCCTCCCAAAGGGAAACTGAGGCTAGCTCGTGGGTCTCCAGCCGGCTTTCCCCCTGGTTTTCCTGTGGGGGTCTGGGAGTTGGGGTGGTCTCAGTGCCACTGGAGGGAGCACGGAGCACGGATGAGCCCTGAGAGGCCGGGCCCTGGGGCCTGGGGGGACCCGGTGAAGGTGAAGGCGTGGGGAAAGGTCACCAGAGGCCGGGCCACAGGGTGTACAGGAGCAATCCCTCTCTTGCCTGGAAACCGGGCCACTCATGTCTCTCCCTGAGCCGTCAAGGCCCAGAGAAAGGCCCACAGTTGTCTGGAGATAAAAGAAGCCCCCCCCCACTCTGGGCTGTGAGGCCCTGTGCTCGCTCTCCGGGCACCTTCTCAGGGCACTGCCTGGCACCACCCGGCTCTGGCCTCGCCTCTCCAGCTCCTCTGGTGCCTCCCGCCTCAGCGGCTCTGCAGGCCTCCCCTCCTCCCCTGGACACACAATGTCTCCTTGTGCCTTCCCCCGGGCTCCCAGGGGCGTCTCCCCTGCTGGCCACACATCCACCACCAGCCCAGCCCCGCTGCTCTTTCATCCCGCTGCCCAGGATGCCTCCCTGGTCACCCCTGCTATCTGCCTCTGGTGACCTTGAGTCCCTTCGGAACAGTGGGAGGGCCTGGCAGGAGCCTTGCCCAGTCCCCTGAGTGCCAACTCTGAAACCAGATCGGTCACACCCTGAAGAAGAAAAGGCTGTTTATGTTCCTCCTTGACGTCCTCCAGCCGCCACCAACGTCAGGACGGACACTTACTTGCCAGCTGGGCTTGCTGCCATCCCGGTCACCTGCAGCCCAGAGGGTGTGGACACAGGCAGGTCCCGCCTCCCGGGTTCCTCAGGGGCCTCAGCAGTGGCTCCCACTCGATTGACAGTGACATTTAGAGACACCCCGGCCGCCCCTGAGGGCACCTTGCAGGAAAGGCGGGGTCAGGAAGGGAAGGTGGCCTGGCTCCTGTGCTGGTTGGAGGGGTCAGGCCCGCTGGCCAGCCACTCAGCGCCCTCCTGCAGGAAGCCTCAGCAGATGGCGAATTTCTGACCCAGGGACAGGGTAGAACACTCTGGCTGCTTGCGGGAGGGGACAGGAAGGCTGGTCTCTGAGCGAAGCTGGTCTTCTCCTGTCCTCCTCTCTCCAGGCCAGGGAGAGACTGCTTTGGAGCACACCTCCCACACTGGCACCGCTGGTGGCCTCTGCCCACTCCATGGTGACCCAGAGGGTGGCCCACCAGGACCTCCCAAAGACAGGGGGTGGAGGAGGGAGCAGGACAGGGACGCTGGAGGGTGGCAGCAGCCACAGGAGCAGTTTCAGCTGGCTGCCTGCCTCTGCCCCAGAGCCCTGTCCCTCCACCACAGCCCTGTCACAGGCCATTAGCTCTCAGCAGGTGCCCTGTGCTTGCTAGAGGCTGGGATCCGGGTCGGGGTTGGAGGTGGACCTGCAGACATGCCATCTCGCCCCCGCCCCCGGCCTGGCACTGTCGGGGCTCAGAGCCCTCCTTGGAGGTTCAAGGCACTAGTGGCCAAGTGATGAGATAGTCCTTTGCCACTCAGGGTGTGGCACTTGTCCACTCCATCCCACACGCCTGTGGAGCCCCACTGGGTGGGGACACGGTGCTGGGCTGGGCACCAGCCTCCTGCGCACTCAGGCCCTCCCTTAGCTTGGAGCACCAGGCAGGGAGGCTGCCCCGGCCCAGGAGGACATCCAGGGAGAAGTGGCCTTCAGGGCTCCAGGCCTAACCGACGCTGACAGGGATCCGGGGACAGCACCTCAAAGGCAAGATTCCCTCCTGAGACCAACGGGGCCAGTTACGCGTGTTCTCAAGAACCGGACGGACCTGTGGACACCAAGTGAGTCCAGGCTGAGGTGGCTCGTTGGAAATGTCGCGGCTTATTTGGGTCCCCTGATTTTTTTTTTAAATGATGGCATTTATTTTTTTATTTTTATTATTTTTTTTTAAAGACAGAGTGGGAGAGAGAGAGAGAGAGAGAGAGAGAGAGAGAGAGAGAGAGAATTTTTTAATATTTATTTTTTAGTTCTTGGCGGGCACAACATCTTTGTATGTGGTGCTGAGGATCGAACCCGGGCCGCACCCACACCAGGAGAGCGCGCTACCGCTTGAGCCACATCCCCAGCCCCAAATGATGGCATTTATAAAGAACTGGCACTCAGAATGTTTTCTAGATATTCAATTAGATTGAGGGATGATTGCTGAACCTCTGTTGGGGTGCGATGACGTAGTATCTTTCATATGTACACACATGATCACAACATGTAAAACACATGTACATGTAAAGCGATGTTGCTGTGATCAATAGGTATGCCTATACATTAGTGTGTATGTGTATTTTTATTTATTTACTGAAATATTATGAGCCCTTATCTTTTAGATACACACTGAAATATTTGTGGGGAAAGCATGTGATGTCAGGGATTTGCTTCAAAATGACAAGAGAAGGCACAGTCGAGGTGGCTTGGGGAGGGGACTAAAGAGGTGGGGGTTGCTGGGTCTGGGTGGTGGGTTGATGGGTGCATTAGATTGTTTTATCTAGTTTTGCATCTGTTCTACATTTTTTTTTTTTTTAACTAGGAATTAAACCCAGGGGTGCTTAACCACGGAGCCACATCCTCAGCCCTTTTTTGTATTTAATTTAGAGACAGGGTCTCACTGAGTTGCTTAGACCTCACTAAGTTGCTGAGGCTGGCTTTGAACTTGCGATCCTCCTGCCTCAGACTCCTGAGCTGCTGGGATTACAGGCCTGGGTCACTGAGCCCTTAATTCTACTGGGTTGTGTCTTCCTGCTAGGAGCATGCTGGGTCGTGTCTGCCTGTGTGTGTGTGTGTGTGTGTGTGTGTGTGTGTAAATTGTAGGTGGACATGGTACCTTTATTACATACATTTTTGTGGGCGCTGAAGACCAGACCCAGGGCCTCACACATGCTAGGCAAACACTTCACCGCCGAGCCACACCCGGCCCTAGATTCTTCATAATGAAAAATAAGACCAGAAACAGAGCAGGCAGGGGTGGGGGTGGGGAGGGTCAGTGGGATGCAGGGCTGGGGGCGGGGCCAGCTCTGCAGGAGGAAGCAGCTCCCGCCAAGCCCTGAGGGAATACATACGGCTGGTGGCAAGTGAGGCCCCAGGGTTCACAGTCGCTGTAGCGTGAAGCTGTGCCGGGCGCTTAGGGTACTGAGATAACTAAGGCTCAGTCCCAGTGCTCCAGGATAAAGACCAATCTCAGTGGAGGGCCCTGGCTAAGGACACAAGAGACCAGAACCCAGTGGGAGAGGCCATGAATGGCCTGTGAAGCTTGATTGAGAAAAACAGAGGCAGTGGCCATTTGTCTAGAAAAACTGGTAGACCAGGCGGCCCAGGAGGCATCAGGCAGACACAACCCAGCGTGCAAGCAGCAGGAGGCCTGAGGATGGAGCTGCGAGGTGTTTATCCAGGCTCCCAACACGTCTTTGCTGGAACTGTAGAACACCTACCTTTGTTTTGAAAAATCTTAAATTCTCTTGTGTTCTTTCTGGGTGACCTCAAGCAAGTTACTTGATCTCTCTGATCCTCAATTTCCTCTTATAGAAAATGGGGATAGCAATTGGACTCATCTAAGATGATTATGAATCAAATAAGAAAATACTTATAAAGCATTAAAAAGTGCTTGTGTTAGCTATTATTATCTTCCAAGTTTCAGGGCGGAAGCTGCCCTCCCTGGGGCCATAAGGGGAAGACAGTGACGGCCCATCTGAGAGCACCCAGTAAGGAGGTGGGGGAGCCAGGACTCCTCCCGGGCAGCCCTTGGCAGGTTTGTGATCAGTTCTGAGGAAAAGCTGTTTCCTTACAGCAGTGAAGAGGGACAGATCCAGAGAAGAAGTTGCTGGAAGAGGGGCCAAAGTGAAGACCCCTGGGGCCCATTAGGGCAGCGAGGCTGGCCGGAGCCTCTCGGCACAGAAGGAAGCCCGGGGTCCAGCTCCAGGATCCACCCCTGGCCCTGTTGCCCCCTGCAGGTGGCTTCTGGACCTGGGGTCCCCAGGGGGGGACATCAGCCCCCACAGGGAGGGTGGGGCCTGCTGGCCCCTCCCACTTGGGGACAGGGCCTTTCCCTGCAGGCAGCCCTGGGACCACTTCCTCTTTCTTCACTCTGAAGCCAGGAGCTGGCCTGCTGAGCCCGTGGGGAAGATGGGAGCCCACTCCAGGATGTCCTAGCCCACCAGCGTCCCCAAGCCAGGGTGGCCGAGTGTGCTGCCAGAAGTCCCCGTCCCTACTTCAGGACCACCCTGCAGGCTGGCGGGATGGAGCCGGCAAATGAGGAGAAGCTGGCCTCCGTGTCCAACCTGGTGACTGTGTTTGAGAACAGCAGGTACTGGGCTGCGGGGGAGGGTGGCGGACAGGCAGGCAGCCCTCGGGTCCTGTGCCCCGGGCCAGGGCCTCCTGAGCCCCCTCTGTGAGCAGCGCTCTGGGGGGTCCTGCCCTGGGCATCTCCTCCTGTCTGGGCAGCACCCACACCCTTGGTCGTGGGTCCCTTGAAGCATAGAGAGTGCAGCTGGGGTCCGGGAACGAGGCACATGTGTTGGGAGAGTTAAAACCAGTGTGAGCCGGGCGTGGTGCCACAGCCCTGAAATCCCAGGCTGGGCAGAAGGGTCTCGAGTTCAAAGCCAGCCTCAGCAATTTAGCAAAGCCCTGAGCAGCTCAGCGAGACCCTGTCTCTAAATAAAATACAAAAAAGGGCTGGGGGTGTGACTCAGAGGTAGCGCGCTCACCTGGCATGCATGAGGCACTGGATTTGATCCTCAGCATCACATAAATGTAAAATAAAGATATTGTGTCCACCTACAACTAAAAAATTTTAAAAAAATACAAAAAAGGGCTGGGGATGTGGCTCAGTGGTTAAGAACTTCTGGGTTAATGCTTTGTATCTCCCCCACAAAAAAAACCCAAAACCAAAAACCAGTGTGGTTATGTGTCGGGGCTGCAGACCCCACCCACTGCCCTTCCAGCACCTTCCAGAAGTAATAGCTAATCCTTCCTGAGCATCTCCTCGCTGTGGGTAGGGCAAACCTAGAGCTGGTCACTGCCACAGGACACATCGAAACTGAAAGTGGACGTCACTGAAACGGAGAGAGAAGCGGGGACTGTGTCCAGCGAGGCAGGGTGGACGGCCGGGCAGCCTGCCCAAGGGCACCGTCTGCGCCCCCTTCGTGCCGTGTCGTATGTGATCGTCCTAACGGCCAACCTGGATGGCACGGCCTCTGCTTCTGTGTCCACTTTACAGATGAGGAAACAGAGACCCCGGGACGCCCCTGCTTTAAGTCCATGAGCTTGCTGAGCTTTGGGCCAATGCTGAGGGCAGGACCAGATGTGGGAGGTCCCTGGTGGCCTGGCAAGGGGTGTGTGTGTGTGTGTGTCCCTCACCACTCAGCAGACATTCCCCAAGCCCAGGCGGTCGGTCCCCGGGTCCCCGGAAGGAGACTGTGAGATAGGGGTTTGCGGTGGGACGTCTATTGTCCAGGGAGCTCTGGGGACAACCAGAGGAGAGAGGAGCAGGAGGGAGGGGCTGGGCTGCGCCAGGGAGCTCTGGGGTGGTGGTCCTCAGTTGTCCCTGCTGAGGCAAAGGTCTGGTTGGGATTTTACCGCCCCAGGGACTAGTCTGTTGGTCTTCCCGCAGCCGCCAGCCAGGGGCTCTACCCCATCTGGGGGAGGCGAGCTGGACCCCCACCCAGAAGGGAGTGGGGCTCAGCACCTGCGGGAACCCGAGAGGAGGAGGAGGAGGAGGCTTCCCGTGTTCGGATGCTAAGCTCCTGTAGTAACCACGGTGCAAGGTCGCGGGCAGCAGACGTCCTAGGGGGGCCAGGGTGCTGTACAGGAAGAGCCCCCCGTGGGCTTTGGCAGGGAGGTGGCCTGATCCACCCTGAAGTCACCTGAGCGACTCTCCCAGGGTCTTGGCCCAGCTCGTCCCGTTCAGCACCGAGGACAGCTCTCAGGCACCGCCTTCTTGGCCCACCCAGTCCTGGATGCCAGGTGTGGGGTGACCTCGGCGGAGCCCCCGGGCACCCTGCAGCTGCCCAGCAGCACCCTGGATGGAGCGGGCAGCCCTGCGACCTGAATGGCGACCGAGCAGGTGCCCTCAGGAGGGTGACCAGCCTCTACTGAGCGAGGGGCGCCCCTCCAGCGCCTGGCCTGGGCTTCTCGGGGGGCTACGAGGCTCGGCTGATGGGAACCTGGGGTGAGGAGGAAGCAGAAGCGGGCCTGGCGCGGGCAGAGAAATGCAGAAGCTGAAACCGAGTGTAGAACAGAAAGCCCGGGGCGGCCCGGCCAGGCTGGGGGGGCCACAAGCTGAGGAAGCAGGCTCTGGGGTGCCAGGGAGGGCTGAGAGTCCTAGGGCAGCAGCCTGGCCCCTGATCCCTCTGCCACCCACAGGCTGTGTGGCCTGGGGCAGGTCACCTTGGCTCTCTGGACCCGTTTCTCCTTTGCACAGATGAGAAGCAGCTCAGGGCCAAGGCTCAGAACCGGCCCGTCTGATCCCGATCCCACTTTTGTCGCGTCCAAGCGGCAAGTCCCTGTCTTTCCTGTGTCTCAGTTTCCGTGGCTACAAAATGGGAATCATAAGAATCCCTCCCTGCAGAGTTGGAGCTTGCGAACGTGTCTGACCCCTCATGTCCAGCCTCTTTCTCATAACGATGCCTGCTCTGTGCTGTGGTCACAGCCTTCCACGCCAGGGGAGATGGGGCATGTCACTGGACATATCCACTGAGGGTAGATATGTCCCTCATCTACAGAATGAAACTGACCAGCAGACCCAGAACACAGGGTAGCCAAGCTGCCCTCAGAAGCCCTGCCCTGGGGGAGCAGGGGATCTGCTCTTAGCCTGTTTTTTTCTTCAGTGGGTCATGTGGGGAGCCAAGGTCCCAACCGAGCTTTGGCAGGTCTGCCCTCACTCTAGATCACTCCATGGCTCCCACCTTCCCTCCATGTATCAGTTATTGATGCAGAAGTTAACACAGGGGTGAGGCGCGGGGTGATCTGAGAAGAGCCAACCAATAAGCTTTGTCTGTAGAAGCGGGGAGGTCTTCTGAATTTGACTGCATTTCAAACAGGGAAGTATGTAGTTCCCCAGAGAATAAAACAGGGCACACTGACTCACCTTGAAGACTGAAGTTCCTCCAAGGTTCGGGAGGACATGGAAGTCTTACTTGGCAAGTTTCTCCAGAGTGCCGGGCGCTCGGGAGCCATTGCCCACCAGAAATGGACATCAGTCACCCCCCGAACCCTCACGGGGACAGGCTGCGGTTCTCCCTGTTCTCTGACAAGGACACTCTTGGGTCTGCTCCTTTCTCAGGACCCCGGAAACAGCGCCCAGAGACCAGGCCCAGCCACCCGCCCCAGGGCCAGGGGAGAAGCCGCATGTCGGGGAGACCCCCGAGTCTGGGCCCAGGACCGTGAGCAGGAGGTGTCTGAGCTCCCTGAAGAACAAGCTGTCCAGCGGGGCCTGGCGGAGACCTTGCCAGCCTGGGACCTGCGCAGGGGCAGTGCCACAGGTAAGCACTGGGCCTCCCCCTGACCGCCTCCGCAGACACTCTCTCCCGCCAGAGCCCAGGTAGGGGGCTTGTGTGATCAGAAATCAGCCAAAAGCTGGACGGTCCCCCCTCACCAGCCCGGGATGGCTACAGCCCCTGGACTCTCCCCACCTGCCCGTTATTCCATGCCTCCCTCACCCCCGTCAGAACGGCAATCACCAAGCCCAGGAGGAGCAACCCATGTTGGCGAGGATGTGGGGAAAGGCACACCCTTGACATTGCTGGCGGGGCTGCAAATGGGTTCAGCCACTCAGGGAAGGAGTATGGAGATTCCTCAGAAAACGTGGAGTAGAACCTCCATTTGACCCAGTTACCCCACTCCTTGGTACATAGCCAAAGGACTTAAAATCATCGTACTGCAGGGACACAGCCACCTCAATGTTTATAGCAGTTCAACTCGCAGTAGCTAAGCTATGGAACCAACCTTGGTGTGCCTCCAATAGATGAGTGGATAAAGAAAATGTGGTACATATACACAATGGAATATTACTCAGCGATAAAGAAGAATTAAATTATGGCATTTGCTAGTAAATGGATGGAACTGGAGGCTATCATGCTAAGTGAAATAAGCCAGCCCCCCAAACATAGAGTCCAGATGCTGTCTCTGAAATGTGCATGTTGACTCACAAGAGCCTGGGTGGCAGGGTGGTGGTGGTTCAATTTTGGTCTTTTAGGCAAGGAAATTGAAGCTTAAGACACTTGTTCAAGGTCACAGGGCTTGGAACAGTCTTCACCTTGTGAACTTGGGATGCTTCACATCTGTGGCCTCAGTTTACCCTCTAGAGGGGGCACCAGCCTCACACCAGAAATGGAGGTCTGAGAGCTGATTTCCTGTCCTTAGACTAACACTGGGTCTGGTCCCAAGTGGGTCACCTCTCTCCTACAGATGTTTCCTGGCCTGTGGAAGCAGGAGGGGGGACAATACATGGAACTGTACTCCAGAGCCAGCTCTGTGGGTTCACACCCTGCTCTTCCTCTTTCTCACTGTGTGACTTGGGGCAGTTACCTTAACCTCTCTGTGCCTTATGATGGATGATCACAGTGGTGTGTTCTGGTGACCAAATGCTGCGTAGCAGACACCCCAAACATAGTGGCCTAGTATGACCTTACTGGGGTGACCGGCATGCTGCAGGACGAGTCTTCTGTTGGTCTTGGTGGGGGCTGCATCAGCCTGCCAGGCTGTCCTGCCAGAGTCCCACCTGCTGTGTGCGTTGGACAACAGGAAGGCGTTTCCCACAGTTCTGGGGGCTCAAGTCCAAAATCAAGGTGTGTGTGGGGGGGTTCTAGGGAGGCCTCTGTTCCTGGCTTGTAGACGGCCGCTTTCTTGCTGTGTCCCCGAGTGGCCCTTTTCCTCTGTGTCCACACATTCCAGCGGTCCCTTCTCTTCTTACAATGACACCAATCCTATGGGTTTAGGTCCGGGCTCCACATCTCACTTGACCTTAATCACCTCCTTCAGGGCCCCCATTGCCAAATATAGTTACAGCTGTTGGAGGTGAGGCCTCCAGCAGGGAGCTGGGGTACAGTGGGGACGCAGGTCAGTCTTTTATCTTTAAACTTAAAAAAAATTATATATATATATATTAATGGTAAGGGGACACGATACATTTATTTTATTTATTTATTTATATGTGGTGCTGAGGATCGAACCCAGCCCCTCACACGTGCTAGGCGAGCGCTGTACCACTGAGCCACAACCCCAGCCCTGAGACTTTTATTTTTGGTCCTGGGGGTTGAACCCAGGGGTGCTGTACCACTGAGCCGCATCCCCGGCTCTTTTTATATTTTATTTTGAGACAGGGCCTTGCTGAGTTGCTTAGGGCCTCGCTGTTGCTGAGGCTGGCTTTGAACTTGCGATCCTCTTGCCTCAGCCTCCCGAGCGGCTGCTATCACGGGTGTGGGCCACCATCCCTGGCACCTTAGTCTCTAACAAGGTCTCTTTCACGTGGTGGCAGGCAGGTGGCGCCGCAGGCTGGAATGGCCAGGATGGCTCAACCTGTGAGCTGCTCCCGGGGCAGGGACAGCCGAGGCTGGGCTTCTAGGAGCTCCCTCTGTCTCCGTGTGGCCTCCAGTCTCCTCTCTTTGGAGCCTCCCCTGGAGGTCCCTCCATCAGGCAGCCGGCTCTCTTGAGGTGGTGACTCCCAGCTCCCGAGGGAGCACAGGCAGGAGCTGCCGGGTTCAGGGGGCCCTTCTGAACCCCAGCACGGGCTCAGCCTCCGTCTGCAGGTTCTCTGATGGCCTCATGCCAGGGCCAGCCCAGATGCGCTGGGGACGGCGGGAACAGCGGAGGGTGCTCCACAGTGACAAACGGAGGGCTCACCAGAGGTGCCCCAGCTCCCCTCTCCCCTCTCCTCTTCCCGTCCCTGCAGGAGCCCGAGGAGAAGAGGGTGGTCCGGGAGCTGCTGGAGACGGAGCAGGCCTACGTGGCTCGCCTGCACCTTCTGGACCAGGCCAGTGGCCAGCACCCCCGGCCCAGCACCAGTGTCCCCTGCCGGCCACCCGCCCATGTCCTCAGAGCAGGGCTAGGAGCCCTGGGTTTGAAGCCACTGAACCCCATGGTCGGAGGCTGAGAGAGCGGGGATGAGCCCCTCATCCCCGCTCCCCACCCAGCCCTGGTGGCCAGGCCAGCGCCCACAGACAGTCCTCCCGGCCTTCCTCCCAGCCTGTCCCCCCAGCCTGTCCCCCCAGCCTGTCCGGGCTCCTCACCTGCCATCCCCCATGGACACCCTGACTTCCTTAAGGAGCCCTAGAGCCACAGGGCCAGCTGGCTGACCGCAGCACAGGGCGCTTGGCCTGGTGACTCAGGCCCGAGAACTCCATAGACCCCGATGGCCTGTTTCTGGCATTCATCAGGCGTCAGACTTTGGCCAAATCCCCAAGTCCCCAAACGTGTGAAGTGGCCAGAGCAGTCTTCCCAGGGCCACTGCGGGCGGGACTCTGGGAGGTCAAGGGGCGGAGCCCTCAGCACCCCAGGCCCCTCTCCCCCGGGTGGGCTGGTAGGCGCTCCCCCGGCAGCCGGTGACCCAGGGTGGCGGCCCCAGGTGTTCTTCCAGGAGCTGCTGCGGGAGGCGCAGGGCAGCAAGGCCTTCCCTGAGGACGTGGTCCGGCTCATCTTCTCCAACATCTCCTCCATCCACCAGTTCCACGCCCGCTTCTTCCTCCCCGAGCTGCAGCGGCGCCTGGAGGACTGGTGAGGCCGCCAAGCCTGGCCTGTGCCCGCTGTTGGCCATGGTGGGCCCTCCCCGGGGCGAGGGAGGGACAGGCACAGGTGTGCGCAGGAAGGGGCGGTGGGGCTCAAGGCTGTGGAGCAGCCACACTGACCTTGGCCTTGGGCTTCACGTCTGGTAACTGATTCAACCTTGGAATCAGCGGCCACTCGATGGCCACATTGTGGTCACACGAGAAACCCTCTTTGCTTTCAGAGGTAACCACATTTCATGGAAAAAGTCACTTGCTTTATATATTTTGCCAAAGAAATGCCATGATGTCCAAGTGTCCTTGAAAGTCTTTGATAAAGGAGAAGGTCACCAACTGGTGGTCAATAGATAGGGGCCTTGTTATAGATATGTGTTTTACTTTGTAATCACCATTAAAGTAAATATTTTAGGGGCTGGGGCTGGGGCTCAGAAGTAGAGTGGTCGCCTAGCACGTGTGAGGCCCTGGGTTCAATCCTCAGCACCACATAAAAATAGATAAATAAAATAAAGGTATTGTGTCCAACTACAGCTAATATATATACATATAAGCTGGGAGCGGTGATATATATATGACTGTAACCCCAGTAGCTTTGGAGGCTGAGGCAGGAGGATCTTGAGTTCAAAGCCAGCCTCAGCAATTTAGAAAGATCTAAGCAACTCAGTGAGGCCCTGTCTCTAAATAAAATACGAAATAGCGCTCAGGGTGTGGCTCAGTGGTTAAGTGCCCCTGAGTTCAATCCCTGGTACAAAGAGAGAGAGAGAGAGAGAGAGAGAGAGAGAGAGAGAGAGAGCTGGTGTCAAGTGGTGTACACCTATAATCTCAGTGACTTAGGAGGCTGAGGCAAGAGGATTGCAAGTTCAAGGCCAGCCCGGGCAATTTAGCAAGACTCTGTCTCAAAAGAAAAAATAAAAAGGGACATGGATGTAGCTCAGAGGTAGAGGGTCCCTGAGTTCAATCCTTAGTATCCCCCACACACTCACACATGAGAGGGAGAGAGAGCAACCCCGTAAGTCCACCTACCATCATGCCCATTTGTTTCAGGGTAGAAATTGAGGCACAGAGAGGCCATGTGATTGGCCCAAGGACAGGGGGAGTGACTGATGTGGTGGGAATGCAGCTGAGGCAGGCCAGCTCCCAGGGTGGCTTCTTACTGTCCCTGGGTTGAATGACCCCCAGGCCCTGCCTTGGGAGCCTGTGGATACATTCTTACCCCTTGAGCCTCCTGTCCTCATCTCTAAGATGGGCTAAAGGCTCTTTCCACCCGCAAGGTGCGGGAGGGCCCTGGTCATGCTCCATGGCCCGGCATGGAGGAGTTGCCCAGCCCTGTGGCAGGCCCAGTGCTGTGGGAGGTGGGGGCCAGGGGACAGGATGTCTGCCAGGGGGGGGGGGCGCCTGGGGGACCAGCCCCGCCCACACCCCGGGAGCCTCCCTCTGTTCGGGGAGCAGGCCTCGCCCACCCCCACCTCCGGCGGGAGTCCACAGAGGAGGTGGCCAGGCTGAGGACCACCCCTGGGTGTCCCTGCGCAGGACGGCCACGCCCCGCATCGGGGACGTGATCCAGAAACTGGCCCCGTTCCTGAAGATGTACAGCGAGTACGTCAAGAACTTTGGGCGAGCGGCAGAGCTGCTGGCCACCTGGACGGACAAGTCGCCGCCCTTCCAGGAGGTCATCGCCCGCGTCCAGGTGAGGTGGGAGGGGCCTGGCTTGGGGTCGGGGCGTCTCCCGGCTCCGCCCGCCCCACGCCCGCCCTCCTGTCCTCGCAGAGCAGCGAGGCCTCGGGGAGCCTGACCCTGCAGCACCACATGCTGGAGCCGGTGCAGAGGGTCCCCCGCTACGAGCTGCTGCTCCGCGAGTACGTGCAGAAGCTGCCGGCGCAGGCCCCCGACCGCGCGGACGCCCAGAGTGAGGAGCCGGGCTGGGGGGGCACGCCCACTGTTTACTGAGCTCTACAGCAGGATGGAGGGTCGTCACCATCAGCAACGGTGGTTGAGACCTTATGACATTATCCAAACGTTGTGTGTCAGAAAAGGGCACTGAGGCCCAGAGAGCTGAAGTGACTTGCCCACAGTCACACAGCCAGAGAGGAGGAGAGCTGCAGGGTGCCAAACCCCGTGCCTCTCCCGCTGTTCAGGGAACAGGGAGTCACCAAAGCCAAACTGCGCCGCCTTCGGGTCCCTTCTAGTCTCCCTGCCCGCGGTGGCCTGCGCCATCCAGACACCACCTCTGCAGGGCGCCCAGGGGCGGTGCTGGAGGTCCCGAGGGCCTCCCATCCCGGCCTCCAGCCCCGAGCCCCAGCTTGTCAGGGGCTGACCCTGGCCTGCCCCCTCTCCAGAAGCCCTGGACATGATCTTCTCCGCGGCCCAGCACTGCAATGCGGCCATCGCCGAGATGGTAAGCGCGACCCTGGGCCAGCGCGTGGGGCCTCTGGGCCTGCCCTGCCTCCTGGGCCCGTCCACGCGGCCCGACGCCTGCCCCCTGCCAGCCGCCCGCCCGTCCCGGCTGGCCCGGCTGAGGTGCCCCTCCCCAGGAGCGGCTGCAGGACCTGTGGGAGGTGTACCAGCGCCTGGGCCTCGACGACCACATCGTGGACCCCTCCAACCACCTGCTCCGCGAGGGCCCCGTCCTCAAGATCTCCTTCCGCCGCAGCGGCCCCATGGAGCGCTACCTTTTCCTGGTAGGGGCTGCTGGAGCCTCCCACCCTGGGGAGGGGAGCTCCGGGTCCCCTGCCCAGGTGGCCTCTGTCTGGCCACTACCTGGCACTGCGGGGGGGGGGGGCAGGAAGACCCGTGTTTTGTACGGTGCTTTGATGCCTGGCGACTTAGGAAGTCGGCGACCACCTCTGGGCCTCAGGGATTTCTAACTACACTCTTCCCAGAGATGCCCCAGGAAACAAAAGGGCTGGAGTTTGAACTGGGTTCAGACCAGTGTTAATCCTGTTCTAGGACAGGCACAGCAGGAAGGCATTAGGTTAGCTACCAGGAAGAACTGCCTTCTTCACTCTGAAGAAGCCAGGGCTCCCCTGAGATCTGGCAAGGTGGTCCCACCTCCCTCCCCCAAGGCCCTGGGCCCTGAGCCCCCTTGAGGGCAGCCGAGGAGGTTTCTGAGGTTGGCTTTGTTCCCTCGAGGCCCACAAATAGGGTGACCTTCAGCACCGTCCCAGTGGGGCAGGGGCTGGACAGCCCCCTTCCTTCTCCTCTGTGATGTCCAGGGAGTTAGGCCAGAGAGTGACCAGAGGGGAGTGGGTCAGTGGCGCCGCCCACCCCGAGAAGCCCCGCCCACCATGGGAAGCCCCGCCCACACTGGGAAGCCTCGCCCACCCCGGGAAGCCCCGCCCCTGCGCTCACCCCGCCCCTGTCCCCGCAGTTCAACAACATGCTGCTCTACTGCGTGCCCAGGGTCATCCAGGTGGGCGCCCAGTTCCAGGTTAGGACCCGCATCGCCGTGGCCGGGATGAAGGTGAGAGGCTCCGCCGGAAGGTGGGGGTGACCCGGGTCCTGGGCGACGAGGGAGTGGTGGTCCTCAGCACGCGGGGCTGGAGGGGCTGGAGGGAGAGCTCACCCCCGGGGCCAGCCTCCTGCAGGGGCCCTTCCTGGGCCGAGGGGTGGGGCGTGGTCCGCAGGCCCCTGGTGGCGTGGTGGCTGCAGGTTGAGTCAGCAGGTCTGAGCAGGGCCGGGCAGTACTGGGGAGTGAGCAGGGCCTCGTGCTAGGCAAGGACGCCACCACTGGGCCAGGCTCAGTGTCGCACACCAGTAATCCCAGCCACCTGGGAGGCTGAAGCAGGAGGATTCCAAGTTTGAGGCCAGCCTGAGCAACTTAGTGAGACCCTGTCTCAAAATAAAAAATAATAAAGGGCTGGGGATGTAGGTAGAGCCCAGGCCTAGCATGCTGGAAGCCCTGGGTTCAAGGCCTAGCGCTGCCCAAAATAACGATAATGCTGCTGCTGATTTTAATTGCATTCTCTAACAATCAGATAATACATATTTCAAAATCAAACAATATGAAAATATATACGATGAGCAGTCTCCTCCCTGCCCTGTCCCCTTGTTCCCCCTCCTGAAGTCACCCTGGCTTCTCTTTGCACCTACATGCTATTACCATGGCCATGGCCCTGCATCAGTAGTATTTCTGGAGAGTGTTGCCCTTGGCACATTAGAGCTGCCTCATCTTTTTATGCGGCTGTATAGTATTCCACTGTGGGTGGGCTGCAATTTACTCAACCAGTGTTCTGCTCAGGGCTGGGTAGGTTGTCTTCAGTTGTCAGCTGCAGGAAATAACCTTTCAAAGTCTGCCTGAGTGTGAGTGCATCTACTGTTGATCCCGCTGAGAAAGATAAGAAAACCAAGACTCTGGTTAAGTGTCTTGCTTGGGAGTCGCACGGCAAATCCGGGTTTGGACAACCTGGATTCAAAGCCCCAAGCGTACCTGGGTCTGGAGCCTGTGGTCTAACCCCACGCTGAAGCTTCCCAAGTGAGGCTTCTGCCCAGAGCCCTGAAGTCTGTGGCCAAATCTCAGACGTTGAGGAAGAGGTGGCGGCCATCCGTCCTGACCACGGCGCTCCCTGCTGGCTTCTGAGCCACTGTGTCCTGAAGCCAGGGCTGGACCTGCAGGGGCCTGGCCTCCCTCCACCCTTCCATGTCCCCACCCCCACCCCGTCCAGAGCAGCAGGTGTGCTCCAGTCTGGAGCCTGGGCCCTGAGACAGCTGGGGACCCCCTGCTCCATGCTAGATTGTCTGCAGTGGGCACAGCCTGCAGGCGCTGATGGCCCGTGGGGTCATGGGCACCTTCTCGGGGTTCACAGCCCATCCCCACCCTGAACTGACTGAGGGAGGAGTGTGTCCTCACCCCCGAGGATCTAACTTTCCACCCCCAAGTGGCCAGAATGCCCAGAGGCCGGGTGTGTTCAGGGGTGTCTCTGTGGGATCCTCCGTGGGTGGCCTCTTGTCACAGACTCGGGCACAGAGAAGGAGACAGAGATTGACAGAAAGGTCAAGAAACAGACACATAACATAAAGAGAAAATACGAAGAGGCGGGGTGCAGCTTGGTGGTAGAGTGCGTGTTTGGCGTGTGCAAGGTCCTGGGGTCGATCCCCAGCACCAGAAAGAAAGTATGTCCTCGGCGGCTGGTGAGCTTGTCTCCCTCTAGCGGCCACACAGCCCCCTCTCCTGGATGGTACTGGTATGGCAGGTGCCGAGCTGTCCACAGCCCCTTGTCTATGCTGGACCATTTTCTGAGTCTGAGGTTTAAAAGAAGCAGTCTGGTCTTGAACCATCAAGATGACTCTCACCGACCTACTAGGCCCGCTGGCCTCCTTCTGGTGTGTCAGATGACTCCACAATCTCACTTGGGCTTAATGTTTTGCCATCCTGCACAGAAGGAAGGACTATGGGTCCAGCCCCTCAGGGACTCCGTGTACAGCTGTGCAGGCTGTGCACTGCACAAGGATACCTCATCTGAGAGGGTGCCATCTGCAGCAGGCTGCGTATTGGCCGACTGTGACAGTATCGAGATGGCAGATTTATAGTGAGAAGTGTCCGGCAGATGGCAGTCAAATGTCTTGTTCCAACAGAATCTGGATGTTATGCCAGTTTGCCAACAGATGTCAGTAAAGCATTTGAGGACAAAGGACCGTGTGGGCAAGCGGGGCTCCGCAGTGACCACCCCTGGGGCTGGGTGGGGCTGGGTGCAGCCGAGGTTCTGTGAGTGTCGCAGGGGGGCCCCGATCCCCAGGTCAGGAGTTCCCAGCTCCCCTTCTTTTGGGGGGTGTTACAGGGGACTGGACGCAGGGGCACTGACCACACCCCCAGCCCTGCTTTGTCCTTGGTTGAGCGCAGGCTGCTGGGTGGCTTTCCCTGACTCTCTTCCCACCACCTCGCCTCTCACCGCCTGGCAGCCTCCCCCGGGCCCAGGGCGCATGTCCAAACCTGCGCAGCCCTTGCAGAGGGGACACTGGCTCTGGGGCCGAGGCCAGGCCTGCGGGGAGGAAGGACGTGCTCTGGTCAGTGCTGTCAGAGATGCGGTGGCCCCACCATCAGCCGTGAAGTCCCGGCCCCTGCGAGGCATGGCAGAGGGCTCCAGGCTCAGGTGGCATCAAGCCCCAGTCTCCCAGGCGCAGGCTCAGGCTCAGGTGGGTCCAGGTTCTTTTGTGACCCTCTCCCCGGGGCCCGGGAGGTCTGCGCTGCCAGGACCCGGGGGGCTGGGGTGGAGAGGTGTTCTCCCACCTGAGCTTTGGTCCCCCAGAACCTGAGCTGTGACCCTGACTTGGCCATTTCGATGCTGCGTGACCTCAGGCGGGTCCCTGCGTCCTCATCTCCTCGTTGGGGATGGTAATGTCTGCCTTCCAAAGCGGCTGCGGAGATTATCTTCTTTAATTTTTTTTTTTTCGGTCCTGGGGATACCCAGGGGCACTTGACCACGGAGCCCTTTTTATTTTTTAATTTAGAGACAGGGTCTCACAGAGTTGCTTAGGCCCTCGCTAAATTGCTGAGGCTGGCTTTGCACTGGGGATCCTCCTGCCTCAGCCTCCCGAGCCTCTGGGATCACCGGCGTGGGCCACGGCCTCCTTCAGCTCTTTATTATGGACGTTTTTAGGCCAAGAAAATGGTACCCTGAGCCCTCACAGACCCGCCTGGTTTGGGGACCCAGTTTCCATTTGGGGTGAAGCTTTGTGGGGGGCTGTCACCTGCACTCTGCACTGGGCCACCGGAACTGCTTGGTTAGAGGGGGCCCAGCGACAGGTGCCTTCTGCTGGTTGGGCAGGACTAAGGGGGTGGGGACGAGCTCCCCAGCCCTGTCCCTCCAATGGGGACTGCTTCTTGGGCACAGCCCACCTCCCTCCTCTCCGCCGGGCTGCGGAGGGGACAGAGAGTGACAGGGCTGACCGGTCCCCCTGCCTGCAGGTGCGGGAGCTGCCCGACGCCGAGTTCCCCCACTGCTTCCTGGTGTCGGGGGAGCAGCGCACCCTGGAGCTGCAGGCGCGGTAGGTAGGAGCGGCTGGGGGGCAGGCAGGGGGCCCGGCCACGCGCCTCGGGGACACCCATGTGCACCCTCCTTCTGAGCAGGTCCCAGGAGGAAATGGCTTCCTGGATACAGGTATGGGAACGCTCCGGGGCTCCTCGGACTCTGACCCCAGCATCCGGGTGTGCCCACCTGCTCCCTGGTCTGTCTGTGGAGTTTGGAGTCAGCCCTGGGTTCAAATCCTGCTGCCTCTCTCTGCCTTGCTGGAAATCCTGGGGCCAGCCCCTGACCTCTCTGCGCCTCAGTCTTCACGTCTGTACTCTGGGGCTAGATTCTCCTTCCTCGGGCCAGCCCCCGTGTGCCTGGGGGCCAGGGCCTGGTACTAGCCAGCTCTCTGCTGGGTCTGCTGGTTTCTGGGTGGGCGAGGGGATGGGCCCTCCCTGCGGCTCCTCGGTGACACCCCTCTCCGCCCTCCGCCCCAGGCCTGCCAAGCAGCCATCGACCAAGTTGAGAAGCGGAATGAAACCTTCAAGGCTGCAGTGCAGGGCCCCGAAGGCGACACCCAGGAGCAGGTTGGTGAAACCTGTGCCCCCTCCGTGCAGCCCCCTCCGTGCAGCCCCCTCCCATGAGCTCCCTCCCTGCTCCACTCCGAGGGACAGGGAGTGTCACCCACCAGGAGTGACTTGAAGGGACCAGGGGAAGCCCTTCCTCCCAACATCTCCCCAGTCAGCGACTCTGAGACAGTTTCCCACTAGCAAAAGCTGCCTTGGGGGGCGGCCCCCTGCAGTGTCCCAGGGAAGGGGACAGAGACTCCAGCTCTGCTTGCCGGCCAAGAGCAAGTTTAGGATTTGAAATTATCTGAGAAACGTAGCCCATGGGACCGGGGAGGCAAGTGAGGTGGGTTAGGGAGACTGTCTGGGACTTGATTTCCTATATGAGCTTGCTGGGTGACTTTGCTGAGTTACTGGACCTCTCTGGGCCTCAGTTTTCTCACTTGTAGAGTAAGAATAGTAGTAAGCAACCCGTCCCGAAGGCTTGATGGGTTCAGTCAGTTTCAAGTGGAAGCCCCGGGGATACCCGCGCAGACCTCCCGGAGCGCCGCTGCCCAGCCCCTCCTTGCCCACAGCTGCAGTCTGAGGAGCTGGGCCTCCGAGCGCCGCAGTGGGTGCGGGACAAGATGGTGACCATGTGCATGCGCTGCCAGGAGCCCTTCAACGCCCTGACCCGCCGGCGCCACCACTGCAGGGCCTGTGGCTACGTGAGTGCCCCCGCCAGCGCCCCTGCCCTGCCATCCAACCAGGGCTCCTTCCTGGCCGGCTGCTGCCCAGCACCCAGCTCATAGATGGGAAATGAAGCTCACCCTGTCCTCCCACCTGCCGTCTGTCCACCATTTCCCAAGGCTCGGTGCTCAGCTGGGCTCAGGGGCCAGGGCAGCCCCCCCACACACCTCTTGCTTTGGGCCTGGTGCACCTGCTGCTCTGCGGGAGCCGGTCCCTGTCACACCATGTCCCCTCCATCTACTCTGCAAGCAGAGAAGCCCAGGGCACCCTCCGTCTTTAACAACCTCTGGGGCTCGGGAGGAGTCCAGCAGGACAGGTTGGGGCTAGTCAGGGAGGTGTCCCCCAAATACATTGGACTGCAGTCGGGACAGAGGTCAGTTTCTAGGACCCAGGACACACCTGCATGCAGAAGGCAAGCCCTGAGCCACAGGAGGGGCCTGGGGACTCGCTGCTGTTCTGTAAGTGAAAGTCTCATCCTTCTACACTGGCACCTGTCTAAGGAGTCCCTAAACACAGGGAAGAGGCCCCCAGGGGCCCACACCTGGAATCCCAGGGGCTCGGGAGGCTGAGGCAGGAGGATCAGAGTTCACAGCCAGCCTCAGCAACTTAGTGAGGCCCTGAACAACTCGGCGAGACCAGGGCAGGGGATGAGGCTCATGTTGAGCGCCCTGGCTTTAATGCCTGGTACCACAGGGAAAAACAAAAAGAGCTCCAACTTGTCGGTAGTTCTGAAGAATTTCAAAATTAGAAGTTGGTGAAGCAGAAAGATATTACTAGTTATAGTAAATAATTTAAATCTCTCAGCACAAATAAAATACTCCCAGGCCAGCCGGAGCCTCTGTGTGGGGCCCCGGCTGCCGCGGGCTCTCCTGCCGGAGCACATCTCTGCGCCCTGGGAGTCGGTGACTCATCCTTTCGGTGGCTCAGGAGCCTGGTTTCCCTCTCCCCCGCTGCCAGACGGGAGGCTTGACAGGGAGGGCCGCTCAGCACTGCCCTGGGCGCACGCCCTCCTCCCGGGCCCTTCCTCCCGCCCCTGCTCCTGCACCCCCTTCCTGGCTGCCCGTCGTGCCGGGTGCTGTTCCTGAGTCTCCCTGCGCCTGGCTCCTTGGTCTCCCCAGCCCGATCCACAGCAGCCTTTGGGGCTCCTCAGTGATGGACTCGGGGCGGGGTGTGTGTGTGTGTGTGTGTGTGTGTGTGTGTGCGCGCGCTCCATCTCTTCCCAGGTAAAACAACTGGCCCATCATTTTTTCTATTAGAACATTCTGGACTCTGGGATGGAGTAGAAGGCAAAATTTGCATGAGTCCCAAAACAAGGGATTTTGAAGACACACCCTGATGGTGGAGGGTCTGCGCTGCCACTTTGCTGTGTGGCCCTCAGCAAGTCATTGCCCCCTCTGGGCTGGCCTGCTGTCACCCTCACTCGAGGACAAGAACCCTGGCCCTTCACTTGGAGCACTTTGATAAGTGAATGGGTTAAGGCCCCCAGAGTCCCGGCCCCCCATGGAAGGGGGGAAGTCCTACAGCCTCAGAGCCAGAGCCTGGGCCGGCCCGCCCTGAAGCCTCAGGTCCTGGAGCTCAGCCAGCCTGGGGGACCAGCTCTGCTCTGCCCCTGCAGCCCGATGGCTCCCCTGTCCCCACCCGCTGACCGATGCCGTGTCCCCCAGGTGGTGTGCGCCCGGTGCTCCGACTACAAGGCCCAGCTCAAGTACGACGGCAACCGGCCCAGCAGGGTCTGCCTGGACTGCTTCACCTTCCTCACGGGAAGCGTGCTGCCCGAGGACAGGGACAGGAGGCGGGGCATCCTGGAGGTGGGGCCTCCTGCCCCTTGACCTTGGGGTCCCTGCTGGGCGGGTCCTGGGTGCTGAGGGGCCTTGCGGTCACACCTCCCCTCCTCTCCCCCCCCAGCCGGGCAGCGGGGGCTGGCACCACACAGAAGCGGCTCTGTGTCTCTGCCCACGTCCAGAGGCCTGCCCCAGGTCCTCGGAGGTGTCTCAGACACCGCTGGACAGATGGGGACCTGAGGCTCCAGGACAGGCAGAGCCTGAGCTCTGTCCACCCCGAAGCCCTGAGAGATTGCAGGGTCCACCCAGCTGGGCCTCTCCCGTGGAGACCCAGGTGCAGAGGGTCCCGGCTGTGTCCCACAAATACCACGTCAACTAGCTCAGATGCTGGTTGCACCCCCCCGAAAGGCCAGGTGGACGCCACGTCCCTAGGGGATGAGAAGGAGCTGTCAGTTCCCAGGTTCAAGTTGGTCCTTCCCAGGGACACGGGATCCCCGCCCAATTCCCCCTGTCCCTCCAGGCCTGGTCCCTGCCCAGGCCCCAACTCTGTCCCCCATGGGCGCACACGCTTCGGGTCAGGACCCGCCGGGCTCCATGCAGCTCAGCCACTAGCCAGCCTGGTGACACAGGCACATGGTGGGACATTTCTGAGTCCCCGGGGCCAATGACCCCTCCTTGCTTCAAAGACTAAACAGGGAGTCGTCCAGCCCCCGGCCTGCCTGGGGCGTCCAGGGAGCGGTGCCCACTGTCCTCTCTGCTTCCAGAAAGGCGCCCCGCCGGGGCCCGGCCAGAGTCTGATGTGCAGCTTCCTGCAGCTCCTCGGGGACAAGTGGGGCAGGAGCGGCCCCCGGGGCTGGTGTGTGATCCCCCGCGACGACCCCCTGGTACTCTACGTCTACGGGGCTCCTCAGGTAAGGCCACCTCCCGCCTGCCCGGGTCTGGCCTCCCCGGGTGCAGGGCAGGGTCGGCCCCTGCGTCAGAAGGACACCGGGGCCCAGAGTCCACCCTGAGCTGGACCCAGACAGCAGCTCGCGGTCCTTCCCCCTCTGAGGGCCAGGTCTTTGTGGGGCCTGGGGTCTGAGGGGCAGTGTGTGCTCTGGTGCAGGGCAGAGGGCAGCCCACCTCTCCCTCCTCCCCCAGGACACGCGAGCCCACACCTCCATCCCCCTGCTGGGCTACCAGGTGACCCCTGGGCCCCAGGGGGACCCCAGGGCCTTCCAGCTGCAACAGTCGGGCCAGCTCTACACCTTCAAGGCCGAGACGGAGGAGCTGAAGGTCCGCTGGGTCAGGGCCATGGAACAGGCAGCCGGGGGCTGCAGCCCCGGAGTGACTGATGACGGGGACCTGTCTGACTGAGCCGCCGCCAGCCGCGCGTCCTTTTCCAGCATTTGGGAAAGATGGGTCCAGCCGGGGGACGCGGTGCACATCTGTGATCCTAGAGGCTCGGAGGCTGAGGCAGGAGGATGGAGTTCAAAGCCAGCCTCAGCCATTTAGTGGGCCCCAAGCAACTCAGCAAGACCCTGTCTCTAAATAAAAATGTGAAAAGGGGGCTGGGGTGTGGCTGAGTGGTCAAGTGCCCATGGTTCAATACCCCTTAACCAAAAAAAAAAAAGAGAGAAAAAGAAGAAAATATGGGTCCATTCCTTTGAGAAGAGGGAACCAACTGTCCCAATTTGCCAGGGCAGAAGGGGTCCCTGGGCCATGGGACATTCAGTGCTGAAACTGGAAAGTCCAGGTGATCCAGAGTTGTTGGTGCAGCTCTCAAGCTGGATTGCTTTACCAAAGTACTGGTCAGCCCCGGTTCAGTGGCACACGCCTGCAATCCCAGCCACTCAGGAGGCTGAGGCAGGAGGATCACAAGTTCAAGGCCAGCCTCAGCAATTTAGTGAGGTCCTAAATAACTTAGGGAGACCCCGTGTATCAAACTTAAAAATAAAAAGGGACTGGGGATGTGGCTCAGTAGATAAAAAGGGACTGGGGATGTGGCTCAGTAGTCAAATGCCCCTGGGCTCAATCCCCAGTGCCAAAATGAAAATAAAACTAAAAATACTGGTGAATATATCCACATGTTAATTTTAAGATTAAAAAATATCAGCCAGTACGGGGACTCTCTGGATTTTATGATAAATTTTGTTGAGCATGTAAAACTTCTCTAAAATGTAGAGTCCACTTAAAAGGAAAATAAACTTAAAACAAATTCTAAGGAAAAAAAAAAAATCAACCAGGAGTACGCCCTGGTGCACACCCCAAGATTCCAGCACCTCAGGAGGTTGAGGCCGGAGTATCACAAGTTCGAGGCCAGCCTGGGCAACTTAGCGACACCCTGTTTCAAAAAAAAAAAAAAAAAAAAAGAGCTGGGGATGTGGCTCAGTGGGATAGTGCCCCTGGGTTCAGTCCCCGGTACGGGAAAAAATTAAAAATAAAGATTATCAATGTCTGTGCCCACCACCCAAGATTTTCATTGACTTGGCTTGGGATGTGGGAGGCCTGGGTATTTTTTTAGGAGTACCCACAGGAGTCTAGGGTGCAGCCTGGGGTACGCGGGTGAAGATAGCAAGCTAACTGCCGGTTGAGCAGCAGGATGGTAGCAATACTGATAAACATCTAGAGGGCCTAGCGCTGTGCTGGGTGTTCTATGTGGATTATCTCTTTTTACCATCGAGGATTGCAGTCCCCATTTTTCCCTTGAGGATACTGGCCAGAGGGGGTTAGTGACTGGCTTAAGGTCACACAGCTCAGGAATGCCAGAGTCAGGGCACTAAAGTCGGATATTTTTCCATCAGATAGCAGAACAGTAAGGTCAGGAGAGCAGGGAGGAGAGTGGGAGAGGGAAAGGAGGGAGAAAGAGCCAAGAAAAGGGAGGGAGAGAGGGAAAGGCTGAAGAAAGAAGTTGGTACCTAATCTGTGCCCCTCCATGAGCCACTCAGGAGGAAGCTGCTTTTCCATAGGAGACCACCAGGGGGTGGCAGTGGCCTGGGCCTGGGCCCCTCAGCGCTTCCATCTTGCTGGGTTCTGCCTTTGATGGGAAGGGCGTGGGGAGGAATGGACAAGCCACAGGTGTCTGACCCACCCTGGGCCAGCCGTTGGCCTCTGGCCGGAGGACACTTCCCGTTTGGAGGGGGTGTATTTTTTCCCCTGCAGGTGGTTTTAAAAAGCCCAACAAGCCAGGTGCCGCGGGACACACCTGTGATCCCAGTGGCTCCCGAGGCAGGGGGGTCACAAGTTCAAGGCCAGCCCGGGCCACTGAGCAAGACCCAGTCTCAGTAGATACAGAGCTGGGGAGGTGGCTCAGCGGTAGAGCACCGGGGGCTCCATCCCCAGGACAAGAGCTCAGTGCCGACTCTCGGGGCCAGCCACGGGCCCCTTCACTCGTTCACCCAACAGGGCCACATGCAGTTCCTGCACCGTTCAAGCGTCCCTGCCCTGATGGAGGTCACCTTCTAGTGAAGGACAGGGGCAACAAGACAGAAGTGAAACAGAGAGCACGCAGCGTGAGTGCTCCCATAAGGGGCCCAACCAGCCTGCACCTTCACACTTCAAAACTGAAAGTCTTCAGTTCCAGGAAGCCCCTCCCTTTCCAGGCAAGCGGACAGCTGCTCACCCCGCAGAAGGAAAGTGAGAAAGAGCATAGATCGCACGCGTGTGTGTGCGTGTGTGTGTGTGCGTGTGTGTGCGCGCGTGTGTGTTTATTTTTTTATTGCTTTTATTTTCTAAATACACGACGGTGGAATGCATCACAATTCTTATTACACACACAGAGCACGGTTTTTCATATCTGTATATGTAAAGTATGTTCACACCAATTCATGTCCTCATACATGTACTTTGGATAATGATGTCCATCCCATGCCACCATCCTTGCTAACCTGCTTGTGTGTGTATTTAAAAGGAAAGTGAAGGAAGGCCTTAAGAAGTCAATGTTTAGCCGGGCACAGCGGCCCAGGCCTGTGATCCCAGCAGCTCGGGAGGCTGAGGCAGGAGGATCTGAGTTCAGAGGCAGCCTCAGCAACAGAGATGTGCTCAGCGACTCCGTGAGCCCCTGTCTCTAATTAGAATACAAAATAGGGCTGGGGATGGGGCTCAGGGGTCGAGTGCCCCTGAGTTCAACCCTGGTACCCCCCCCCCCAAAAAAAGAATCGGTGTCCTCCTACCTCAGCCTCCCAGGGAGTGGGATTATAGGAGTGCACCAGCACTGTGCCTGGCTTCAGGGGGCATATCTGGTGGCCCTGACGGACCTTGAGTCAGCGGGGAGAGAACCCTACCCCCCACACCCCTCCCCACTGCCTTCCTCCTGGGACATCTTTTCTCGGCCACCAGAATCCTGGGGCCCTGGGAGCAGGCTTCCTGCCTTCATCCATCCGTCTCTTCCTGTGATCGCTGGGCACCGTGTTGTTTACTATGCGCTAAGTGCCTGTCACTTCCTCCCCAAACAGACTTTTTTAAGTTGGGGAGTGGGGCATGTGGCATACTAGGCAGCCGCCCCACCACTGAGCCACACCCCCACCTCCCAAAACAGTTTTTTGACATCCGTTCAAGTGTCCCCATTGGTAGATGAGCAAAGTAGTCAAGCCAGGTTGAGTAACTGGCCCCAGGTCACCCAGCCTGTAAGTCATGACCCCAGTTCACACCTGGGCCCCGCTGATTCCCCCGGCTGGCACTAGGGGGCAGTGTCTCCCAGTGGTTGGGGGTCCAGGCCACCACCAGCCCTGGGCAGACCCCACCCAGCCGGGCCTCTGAGTGGCTGTGGGGTCTTAGAAGCTCCACCGCTCTTGCTGGGTTTCTTCCCTAAGGCTGGCGGAGGAGGGTGTCAACTGAATGAATAAGTGTCCAGCACTCCACAGCGGTGGCCAGTGGTAATTGCCCCCAAGTCACTGTGGTGACCATCTGCTCTCCAGGCTGTGCGGCTGCCTCCGGTCACATACTGCGAGCATTTACTGAGTATCTAGAAACACAAAGTGGAATAAGTGGTGGTCCCTGCTCTTGGGGACCTCCAAGTCTAGGCCACTAGAGTGCCCTGGAAAGCCGTGTGTGTGGGGTGGGGGGGACACTAGGGACTGAACCCAGGGGCGCTCCACCGCCAAGCCCCATCCCCAGCCCTTTTCATACTTTGCGCTCCATTGCCAGGCTGCCCTTGAACCTGGGACCTTCTGCCTGGGCCCCTGGAGGGCTGGGACTTCAGGTGTGATGTGAGCCACTGCGCCCGACTCCCTGGAAAGCTTTTGGAAAAAAATCCCAGTCCCCAGGCTGCACCCATGGCTGTCCCCTGAGAACCCCCGGGAAGGGCAAGTCACGGCGCACCTTGACTACGGGGCGGTTGGATCTTCGGGGACAGGCCAGCTCTTGAGGTCTGGTCCCTAAATTTTTCTAGAGGGTTTAGTCTGCGTGGGAAGTGGCTTCACTATGGGTTCAGGGAGGTGGAGGGAGGCCGGGGGAGGGACGAGGCCCTGGGCTTGGGGCAGTGTTGGGCCAGCGGAGGGTTAGGGTTAGGGTTAGGGTTAGGGTTAGGGTTAGGGTTCTAGCAGAGCTCTCAAGTGTGGAAAAAGGGCACAGCCACTAGCCAGCACCGCCATCCCGCCGTAAGTCCCCCACACTGCCCTGTGCGGCCATCCCAAGCCTACCCTTTGCCTCTTGGCACCCTCTTCTGACCTATGGTTTTGGCCTGTCCAGTGTCACATAAATGGGATCCTGGTGGCTGGAGCCTGGCTTCTTTTGCTCCGCATTATGTCCTGAGACTCCGTCATGACGCGGCCTCTACCTGGACTCGCCGCCTCCCACGGCTGAGGAGTCCTCTCCCAGGTGGGGACAGCGCGGCCTGCCCCTCTGCTGGCCACTGAAGGACACTGGTTCCTGCCCGTGTCAGCTTTTCGTCTCTGTGACAAAATGCCCGAGAAAGCAGCTCCAAGCGGGAAAGGTCTGTTTGGGCTGCCAGTGGCAGAAGTTCTGCTCCGTGTCAACCGTCTCCATGGCTTTGGGGCCCGAGGTGAAGTAGCAGGTGCACGTGGTGACGGAGAAGCCGAGGAGGAGGGACAGAGAGAATGAAAGTCAGGGATCAGGGACAAGATGGACCCTTCCAGGGCACGCCCCCAGCGGCCTCCTTCCTCCAGGTAGGCCCCGTCTCCTAGGGTTGCCAATAGCTGCCTTCCAATGAGACCTTCAACACGGACCCCCAGGGCTGAAGCCATCGGTGGTCAGGGTCCTCAGGAGCCAATGGCTTCCCCTGTGAGCCCCTCCACAGTCTTTGGAGGCGGTTCAGACCCACACCCTGACAGTCGCCCTGTGGGGATCATGAGAGACGCTGCTTTGAGCTAGAAACATCCATGTCCGGGTTTTTGTGTGAGCACAGTCTCTCTTCTCCAGGGTAAGTGTCCAGAATGGCCCAATGGGCTGCGTGGGGAGCCTGTGATGAGCCACCAAAGCCACCAACTGGAGGTTCCGCACTGGTGACCCCGTTTGCATTCACACCCTTGAGGCATGGGTGCCACTGCCCACAGTGTTTGATGTAGCCAGGGCTGTGGGGGGAGCGGGTGTTTTTATTTTATTTATTTTTGGTTCTGGGATTGAAGCCAGGGCGCTCTATCATGGAACCACATCCCCAGCCCCTTTTTTGTTTTTATTTTGAGATAGAGTCTCGCTCAGTGGCTGAGGCTGGCCTCAAACTTGTGATCCTCAAGCCTCGGCCTCCCTGAGTCACTGGGATTACAGGTGTGCACCACTGTGCCTGGTGATTTTTGTTTATCTTAAAAATGTTGGTGCCTATGTAGTGCTCATGAGCTTTTCAAAGATTATGAATATAAAGAAATAAGGACCTTTAATAGTAAATATTTTGCAAACAGGGATCATTGAAGCACCGACTGTGTGCCAAGCAGGATGCTAATACTTTTGAAATCCCAGGGCTGGTCTGGTGGGGAGGCACCCTGTGGACGGTCAGGAAAGCTGGAATCCCAGTGCTGTAGAGCGCTCCCCCTGACCTCGGGCAGAGCCTGCAGGGACTCTTGGTCAATTGGTGGCAAAGCCTCTTTGCAGGATTTGGTGTGAAGTCAAACAAGATAACACACACAGAGCCCCAGGCCCACAGCAGGAGGCCGCAGCCCCGTCCTCACGTCCTTCCTCGCTGGCTCTTTATGCACATTCCAACATTCCTGGGATAATTTGTTCCAGTTGCTTCAACCTTCAGGAAACATTCCAGAGGGGCCCCTCCTCACCTCAGCCCTCTCTCTCTGATCCCAGCAACTGTTATCTCCAGGGCTTTGGAGGCCTGTTTGTGTGTGTATATGTTAAAGCCTCCCCCCAAAAAAAGTTTCCCAAGCTCCGCGCCCCCCCACCACCACACCATAGTCCTTCTGCACACAAATTCTTTTAAATCTGAAACCTGATCCAGTGGCCTGTTCTCAACCCTCCAGGGGCATCCAGTTAGAAATCCCTCTGATGTCCTACTCCTCTAGTCCCCCAGGCTCTTTGTGATCTGGCCCCTGGCTGTCTGTCAGAGCTTGGTCCTCTCCTTACCTATTCTCTCTCTCCCTCAGCACACTCCCGCCCCAGGACCTTTGCACCTGCTACTTCTTCAGCCTTGAAAGTTCTTCCCCCAGAAATCTACATGGTGTGCTCCCTCATTTCACTCAGGCCTCTGCGTCAGGGAAAGGCACTTCTTGTCCACCTGCCTCTCCTAGTGCCCTTTGCCACTCTCTGTCCCCTCTGCTCCACTTTATAATAATCTCGCCAACATTAGACTGCCTTATCTATTTTCTGCTGATTTGATTAATATCTGTCACCACTACTAAAAGTAGTGGGCAGTCCCTGGAGGGCAGGGACTTTGGTTCACTGCTGTTTCCAGGGTCTGGCCCCTGGTCCCTCTTCAGTGAAGATCTGGGGACAGTCAGAAGGAATTGAGGGGCTCAGACAGGGCAGGGTGAGTGTCTCATACCCAGGGATCACCGCTGTCACTGTGGGTGAGGTCACGGAACCTGCCTGCGCCTCTTTGACAGAATTCAGACTGGGCAGGCGCTTGGCAAGGACAGCCTGGCCAGCCCTCGCCAGGCCGGCGGCCACCGGGTGCTCTTCCTTCTTGTGGAGTATCTGAGGTCACAGAGCAGCTCTGGACTCCCTTGGGGACCAGGGCACGGGCCTCCTAACTGACCATGACCTCAGGACCTCGCCCCTGGGTCCCTCCCGGGTGGCTGGACTCCAGGACCTGTTTCTCTTGAAATCGGGAAGAGGGGGCGTGTTGACACCATGGAGATGGGCAAACCTAGGATTGGCAACTCAGCGCCTTTGGCTCTCGGCCCCCATTTTTTTTTTTTGTTCAAACATCAGTGTTTAGTTGTACAACCCACCAAGTCTAGCAACATTACACAACCAGTTTGAGTGTCTGCTGGCTCGTTTTCAATTGGGAAATTCAGCCAGAATGTCACCAAAAGGTTGACTGGGACTGGCGTCATTTAAGAAATGGGTCCGTCTTGCATCCCCTACTTGGGCCTCTTGTTCCGTCAGGACTTGGTTAGAGGTGAATGGCCCACAAGTCTCCAGCCGTTGAGCAGTTTGTGTCATGGTGGAAATTGGGAGTTGGAGGGGGAAGCAGAGCTCAGCCCCCATTTTTAACAGGCCCCTGGCCCCAGGGCCTGGGGTTCTCAGGCCTCGGGTCACAGGGTCAGCTCTGGAGCTTAGGACCAGACCACCCACCCCTCGAAGGCGGTGAGGACACGTCCTGCATCTCGCTGTCTCACCTGTGCACACTCTGTCCTGGGCCAGCGGCCAGCTAGACTGGGGCTGGGGGAAGAGCTTCTGCAGCTGCAGCCGTGGGCGAGGGGCCTTTCCTACTGGGCTCCTGCACTGACCCTGGCCTCGGCCTGCACATGGTTCCTGCCGTTACCCGCAGGCCCGGGGCTGAGCGCTAACTCGCTGGAGACTTTTCTAGCTCCAGATTTTCCTTCCCTCCATGATCCTCACTCATATTTCTCATCTTTGCCATCTCCTCAGTTCTCGCTCAAAAAACAACGTGACCTTTTATGGATCGACTGATTTGGGGTACTGGGGATTGAACCCAGAGTCACTTACCACTGAGCCATGTCCCCAGCCTTTTTAATTTTCTTATTTTGAGACAGAATCTCACTAAGTTGCTTAGGGCCTCCCTTTTGCCGAGGCTGGCTTTGAACTCGCGATCCTCCTACCTCAGCCTCACGTCAGTCATTCTTTATCGTAAAAGTATGAAAACGTGTGCTTCAGTCCTTTCTTTGAACTTTCTTGGGGAGAGCCCCAGGTCTGTGCAGATTTAATAAAACTCTTATGCTTTGCTCTTGGTACAGAGCTCTTGTGTTAATGGGGTCCCTAGAACCAGCCAAAGGGCCCCAGAACTCAGGGCTGGCGGGTGGGGTCCGTCTGGCCGTGGTCCTCAAGGCAATGCCGCCACACGGATGGTCACAGGGAGCCTCAGAGGTTCCAGGAGACGCCCCATCTGCAGCTGGTGGACGGGAAGCCGGCTGGCGGGGCGCTGGCGGGAAGCACATAGCACACAGGCTTAGAACTTGAAACCCTGGGTCCAGTTTGGGCTCTGCCACATCCTGGGACTTCACTCTGGGTCTCAGCTTCCTTCCTCATTCATAAAATGGGCTGACCAACAGCCGCCCTGTCCATTCAGAGGGTCGTCCAGGGGTCAGCTGATGTCATGGGCTTTGAAAATGGCAGAAGCTTAGTAAGAGAGCGTTACTAGTTCACCAATGATTATGATGGTTTAGGTTTCCGTTTTCTGCTGCCTCTCAGGAGATCTTTTTTTGGGTGGGGGGGCCTGGGGATTGAACCCAGGGGAGCTTAACCAGTGAGCCACATCCCCAGCCCTTTTTAGGTTTTTAATTTTGAGGCAGGGTCTTGTTAGGGGACCGAGGGCCTTGCTAAATTGCTGAGGCTGACCTTGAACTTGGAAGCCTCCCAACTTCAGCCTCCCAAACTGCTGGGATTACAGGCGTGGGCCACCGCACAGGCCCAAGGGTTTTCTGTGTGTCTCTGGTGCTGGACTCACAATGTCCAGCGAGCTCCCAGGCAGGGACCCTTCTTCTCGTCCTCAGCTCTCAGCTGGGCTCTGATTCCTCAAGTCATGGGGAAACTCAGCTCCCCTTCCCCTCCTCTCTCCCTCGCCAACACCAAGGCCAAGACCAGCGCTGCTTCTGTCCAGCTGGAATGACACAGAACACGTCTTAGACATTAGAGTGGAAATCAGTTGGAAATGATGCTCTACTTTCTAGAAAGAGTAAAATTTGCAGAAACCTATATTTTTGTGAATCAGAGCAATACACCCTGCTTTGACCTCTTTTCCTCTCTCCCCGCTTCCCGCCTCTTTCTGAAGTACTGAGGGTTACACCCGGGAGCACCCTGCCCCTGAGCTACATCTCCAGCACTTTCTGTTTTACTTTGAGATAGGGCCTCACTAAGTTGTCCAGTCTGGCCTCAAACTCTTGATCCTCTTGCCTCAGCCGTTGGAGTGCAGGTGTGCGGCATCATACCTGCTTTTACCCATATTGCATAGTTTTAATATATTTATTTTTTTTTCCATTAAAAGACATTATCACTTTGGGAGCATAACTCACGGTGAGTGTTCAGCTGGGTGACTTTCCCACAGGTTCACCACATCACCACAAAGACCTTGAACACTCCCAGAACCTCAGAGCCTCCCTCTTGCCCCTCCCAGTCAATGCCTGCCCCCGCAGTATTGATCTATTTTTTGATAGGCAGTGGTACACATAGTACAAGATTCAAAAGGTACAAAGGGTAAATTCGAAACTCTTCCCCCCTCTGGTCCTGCTGGCAATCACTCCTTTTTCTCTCCCCACAGTCAGTATTATTGGTTTCTTGTAGATGCTTCCAAAGAAAGGGATACACACGCATTAAACGTTCTCCCCTTTCTGCACGAAAAGCACCTAGCTCTTCAACTGTTGTGTATGTTGCTTTCTAAAAAAATGTCCCCCTCTTAACACAGATTAAAACACTATAATTAGATCCAGACATGGTGGTACATGTCTGAAATCCCAGCTACTCAAGAGGCTGAGGCAGGAGGATCACAAATTCGAGGCCAAGCTCAGTAATTTAGGGAGATCCTGTCTCAAAATAAAAATAAAAAGTACCTTGGGCTGGGGTGGTAGCTCAGTGGTAGAGCGCTTGCCTACCCAGCACACGTGAGGCACTGGGTTCGATCCTCAGCACCACATACAAACAAAGATGTTGTGTCCGCCTAAAACTGAAAAATAAATATTGAAATTCTCTCTCTCTCTCTCTCTCTTAAAAGAAAAAGATTTTAAAAAATAAATAAGTAAAATAAAGGTCTTGTGTTCATCTATAACTATATATAAAAAAAGTAACTGGGTAGCTGAGTGTGGTGGTATACACCTGTAATCCCAGAAATTTGGGAGACTGAGGCAGGAGGATCTCACGTTCAAGGCCAGCCTCAGAATTTACCAAGACCCTAAGCAATTTAGAGAGACACTGTCTGGAAATAAAAAATATAAAGGTCTGGGGATGTGGCTCAGTGGTCCAGCACCCCTGGGTTTCATCCCCAGTACAAAAAAGGGGGAGCACTGGGGATAGGGCTCAGTGTTGGAGCATTTGCCTAGCATATATGAGCCCTGTGTTCAGCCCTTAGCACCACAGAACAAAACTCACTAAAATAATTTGGATAATTAGCAAATTAATATATTTTTTCTTTCTTGGTACTGGGGATTAGAGCAGAGTTGCTCTGCCTCAGAGCTACATCCCCAGTCCTTTTTATTTTTTATATCTAGACAGTGTCTCCCTAAGATGCCTAGGCTAACCTGGAACTTGGGATCCTCCTGCCTCAGTTTCCCCAGTTGTTGGGATTACAGGAGTGGGCCACTCTGCCCAGCTTGGTTTGTTTTTAAAATACAAAATTCAATTTACCGAACAATTCTATGCCTTGCCTTATGGCCCTCAGAGTGTGCTTGGATAACAAGTCCTACTATTATATCCAAAAATGTAATTCAACTAGGAAAACATAACACACAGTAACTTTTTGATAGCCCTTTTAATACATGATTATGCCAGGTTCTGCCTTATTGGTACCATCTTTTCCTTTATCATTTCTCTCAATAACAGGAGCATGAATTTATAGTCACAGTAACTCTTGAGCCATGAAGGGCTTGTGTAAAAGAGAGAGTCAGGCATGGTGGCGCACGCCTGTAATCCCAATGACTCGGAAGGCTGAGGCAGGAGGATCGTGAGTTCAAAGCCAGCCTCAGCAACTTAGCAAAGACCCCAAGCAACTTAGCGAGACCCTGTCTCAAAATAAAAAATAAAAAAAAAATGTCTGGGATTGTGGCTCAGTGGTAAAACACCCTTGAGTTTAATTCCTAGTACCAAAAAAACAGAAAAAGAAAAAAACAGTGGTGAAAATTTGAAGTATAAATTGTGGAATTTCTCAAAGGCCTGACTTACAGAGTTGACTGGGTTGGGGTGAACAAGGAGGGAAAGGACTATGCTGTACTTTCAGATGTATTCAGCTGTGCTCCTGGGAAGTGGGTCAGGAGATTCCAGGGTGCTGATGGACTTCCTCCTAGGGAGGGCGGGTCAGGCGGCCAGAGGGCAGCTGGGGGCCGGGCTTGGGTGGGGAGTTCCAGGAAGCAGGCCAGGGCGGGCGGGAGGAAGGATCCTGGAGTCAAAGTCCTCAGGAGGCTGAAGGGCCTCGAGGCTCCAGAGTCATGGTCACGGGGCAGGGTTTCCGAGTGGGGCCATCTGAGCCTAGGGTGAGGGGCAAGCTGGGAGGCACCAGGTCATTTCTGAGAGTGAGGTCAAGGTTCACTGGTCTCTGGGTGCATGTGTGGGGGGTGCTAACTCAGATGCAGGTAGGTCTGGCCCAGGCTCCCTGGGGAGAAGGGCTGAGATAACAGCCCCCCCCCCCCAATCGCACCCTCTGTGTACCTGCCCCTTTATCAGGAGACTTTGCTGCTAGGGTCATGGATTTCACCTCCCCTCAGACCTGGGTGACTCCTGACTTGCTCTAAGTAACAGGCAGAAAGGAGCAACTTTAATTTTTTTTTTTTTTTTTTTTTTTTTTTTTGGTACCAGGGATTGAATTCAGGGGCACTGGACCCCTGAGCCACGTCCCCAGCCCTATTTTGTACTTTATTTAGAGACAGGGTCTCACCAAGTTGCTTGGTGCCTTGCTAAGTTGCTGAGGCTGGCTTTGAACTCACAATCCTCCTGCCTCAGCCTCCTGAGCAGCTGGGATTATCTTTGTGCATCACTGCATGGACTGCTGTGCAAGTTCTGAGGCTGGGTTTCTGCCTTTGCTCTTTTGGAATGCTTCATCCTGAAAAGAAACCCTGCAAAAGACCACAGGGAGCCAGAGGCCCAGGCATCCGGCTGTTCTAGACAGTCCAGCCCAGCCAACTTATTAGCAGACTGTAGCTATAGGAATGAGACCAGCGGAGGAGCCCTCCAGCCACTGCTCAGAACTGCAAAGAATAAAAAAAAAAAAAAAAAAAAAAAAAAAATGCTGTTTTGTTTATTTTTAAGTTTTTATTTTCATTTTTCATATTTACATGGACACGATACCTTTATGTTATTTATTTATTTTTATGTGGTGCTGAGGATCAAACCCAGTGCCTCACACCTGAAAGGCAAGCAGTCTGCCACTGAGCTACAACCCCAGCCCCTCAACTGCTGTTTTAAATTTTTATGTTCTGGAATGTTTTGTTACACAGCAATAAATAGCTGATACATCCCTCTACCCTATACACTTCCTGCTCAAGTCTACAAAGGATATCTTTCTATCTCATGTTAGGCCAACTTAGAACTTCTTATGTATTAATAATTACATCCTCTAACCAGGCACAGCGGCACATGCCTGTCATCCCAGCAGCTCCGGATCCCAAGGCAGGAAGAGCACAAGTTCAAAGCCAGCTTCAGCAACTTAGCAAGGCCCTAAGCAACTCAGTGAGATCCTTTCTCTAAATGAAAATATTAAAAAAGGGCTGGGGATGTGGCTCAGTGGTTCAGTGCCCCTGGATTCAATCCTCAGTACCAAAAAACAAAACAGAAATGAATAAAATGCCTGGAATGTAGGTGTGTGAGCACCTCTGGGTTCGGTCCCCAGCTCTGCCAAAAAAAGAAGAGACACCAAAGATTCATGTCCCTAAAGGTGCCCTGGGAGGGCACCTTGGCAAGGCTGCCACTGAGCAGCCAAGAGAAGAGGCCTTGGGAGAAAACCAGTCTGCTGACACCTCAGTCTTGTACTTGCAGCCTCCAGAAATGTGAGAAGATAAATTTCTGTTGCTTAAGGTCGCCCGTTGGTGGCAGGGGCAGCCCTAGCAAATTAATATAGATGTCAACACTCAGATTCAGGTCTCCCTTTCTTAGAATCTTCCTGAGACAACGAGACATCCCTCTTTTTTTTTTTTTTTTTAATTTTGTTTTAGTCGTAGTTGGGCACAAGACCTTTATTTTATTTTTATGTGGTGCTGAGGATCAAACCCAGCACCCTCATGTGCTAGGCGAGCGCTCTACCACCGAGCCCCAGCCCCAGCCCAGTATCTCTTCTTATATATTGAACTGGCAAAGATTTTTTAATAGATAAACACAAGGATGTGGAGATATGAAATTTCTCAATCACTGCTGGTGGGAGTCTAAATGAATACAACTTTCTACAGGGAACTTGGTAATGCCTATGAAAACTTTAAAATGTACTTACTACTGGGTGTGGTGGTGCATGCTCGTAATCCCAGCAACTCAGGAGGCCAAGGCAAGGAGGATCCCAAGTCCAAGGGCAGCCTCAGCAACTTAGGCCCTAAGCAACTTAGCAAGATCCTGTCTCAAAATAATTTTTTTTTTAAATTTAAAGGACTAGAGATATGGCTCAGTAGTAAAATGCTCCTGGTTTCAATTCCTGGTTCTAAAAAAAAAAAAAAAAGAAAGAAAGAAAGAAAAAAAAAATGCATGGGGGTACACACCTGTTATCCCAGTACTAGAGATGATGAGTTAGGACAATTGCAAGTTTGAGGCCACCTGACAATTTAGCAAGATCCTGTCTTAAAAAAAATAAAAAGGGCTGGGGATGTGACTCACTGGTAGAGCACCTCTGAATTCAATTCCAAGTAACACACACACACAAACACACACACATACACACACACACACACAGTACTCAGCAATATTTTTTTAGTGGAAGCAAAATATTGGAAATGACCTATGGCAGGATTGTACTTTCTAAAGATGGAAACATCAAAGTATTCCATTTCCCATGCTCTTTTCTTATTTTTTATTTTTATTTTTGGTCCTGGGGCTTGAACTCAGGGGCACTTTACCACTGAGCCACATCCCCAGCCCTTTTTAATTTATATTTTTATTTAGAGACAGGGTCTCACTGAGTTGCTCAGGGCCTTGCTAAGTTGCTGAGGCTGGCTTTGAACTCGCAATCCTCCTGCCTCAGCCTCCCAGGTTGCTGGGATTACGGGTGTGTGCCACTGCGCCCCTCTCCCCATGCTCTTCTTACAAGGTGACATTGGCACCTCCCCTGAGAGGTAGGGTCTATTTCCTCTCCTTGAACCTGAACAGAGTTCTGTAGTTGCCACAGTCCACAGAATACAGTGGAAGCCGAGGTAACAAACATATTGCTAGGTTATGAAAGGCAGGGCCTCTGGGACAGCTTGCACTGGGGAAAGCCAGCCACCACCTCCTGGGGACACGGGGGCAGCTCTGTGGGAAGGATCCATGTAGAGCAGAGCTGAGGCCCCAGCCTGCAGCCAGCACCCACTTTCTAGTCACATAAACAAATCACCTTCAGAAAGGACCCTCTGGTCTCAGGTGAGCCTTCAGATGGCAGCAGCCTCTGACCGCACCTGGCTGCTGCCACGTAAAAGCCCACCAGGGACAAGTGTTTAGCTGGGTCCTTCTCAGATTTATGACCAGCAGAAACCATAAGAGGAAATAAGTTCCTGTTGTTTTGCTTTACTAAGTTTTGGGGTAATTTGTTACACAGCCATCTATGACTAATACACAACTTATATGTCCATCAACTGGGGACAAGGTAGATATATTATGGTACATGCATAGAATGAAATTCTGTGCACTACTGACTTGGAAAACACTTCAGAATAATTTGTTAAGTGAAAAATGCAAAGAACAGAATAGTATAGAAGATACTATCATTCATGGAAGAAAGTTCGAGATGCGGGTGTACCTCAGAGTTAAAGCATGCTTATCATCTCAGTGACTTGGGAAGCTGAGGCAGGAATTTGAAAGTTCAAGGCCAGTCTCAGCAACTTAGCAAGACTCAGTTTGAAAATAAAAAATAGAGCACGCCCGTAATCCCAGGGGCTCAGGAGGCAGAGGCAGGAGGTTCTGAGTTCAAAGCCAGCCTCAGCAAAAGCAAGGCGCTAAGCAACTCAGTGAGACTGTCTCTAAGTAAAATACAAAATAGGGCTGGGGATGTGGCTCGGTGGCCAAGTGCCCATGAGTTCGATCCCTGATCCCAAACAAATAAATTAAATAAAAGATAAAATGGGATGGGGATACGGGTTCAGTGTAGAACATCCCTGAGCTCAATCTCCAGCACCGCAGGAGAAAACAAAACAAAACGTTAAGTTCAAGTGCATTAAATAATGTTTTCTCTTCAACTCAGAAATTTCACTTCTAGGAATTTATCATTAGTAAATAATCACAGCAAAGATTTAACTAAAAGGAAAAAGGAACCTAAGTATTCAACCGTAGAAGTGTTGACCCTCCCAGGCCCTCTCCCCTCTGCCCGGCTAGAAATAGCTTCAGAGAAAATGATTTCATGCCCTGTGAAGTGATCTAGATAGAGGAATGGATAAGAAGTTATGAAATGGCACTAGGTAATCTTATCTTTCACGTCCATAATTGTATAAATGGAGATTAAAATGTAGAAGAAGACACAGAAAAAGCTAAAGATAGAGCTAGAAAACCAAATGTTAACTGATGATCTCGGGGAGGTTCCCCGATCACCCTTGATTTCCTTTTCTTCTTTTTAAGCCATCTCTTTTCAACAACAAACATGCTACTTTGTAAAAGTGCAAGCACTAAAAGTTTGTCTTTAAGAATTCACTAAGGTGCAGCCAAGGTGGCAAGCACCTGTAATCCAGTGGCCCTGTCTCAAAGTAAAACACAAAATAAGGGCTGGGGATGGGGCTTAGTGGTTGAGCGCCCCTGGCTTCAATCCCTGGTATAAAGGAATGAAAAGGGATCTGGGATGTAGTTCAGTGGCTGAGGACTCCTCCAGCATGCTCCAGGCCCTGAATTCAGTACTGCCCAAAGAAAAAAGTAAAAAAGTCTTTTTAAGAAAGAGCAAGCCAGGGACACCGTCAGACTCACACACACAGACACACACCCTGGGTCCCTATGTAAGGACACAGGGAGGAGAAGATGCATCTACAAGCCAAGGGGAGAGACCTCAGAAGAGCCCCACCTGTGACCTTGATCTCAGGCTTGCAGCACCACGGAAAACATTTCTGTTGTTCAATCTGCCATCTAGGGGCCCTTGTGTGGCTGCCCAAGTGCACTAAGATGCTGAGGTTTTGTTTTTTTTGTTTTGTTTTGTTTTTTTTTATTAAGACAGAGAGATAATTTTTTAATATTTACTTTTTTTTAAGTTTTCAGCGGACACAACATCTCTGTTTGTATGTGGTGCTGAGGATCGAACCCGGGCCGCACGCATGCCAGGTGAGAGCGCTACCACTTGAGCCACATCCCCAGCCCAAGATGCTGAGCTTCTTAGGGACACTTTTACCTTACACTTTACAGAAGATCAATAAAATGCCCATTGTCCAGAGCAAAGTATAGTGCCTTCTGGAGATGACATGGAGGGATGTCGCTGATGGCAATCGTGGGGGACCTTGGGCACCTCCCTGCAGGCTGCAGCTTCCTACCTCTGGCCCTCCCAGCAGGCACAGGCTGGAGCACCAATAGCCGGGAACACCCAGGGCTGCTCCTCATGTGGCCCCCAGCTCCCCATGTGGAACTGCAGCCTGGCCTGAGGCCCTGGCCCTCCCTGTCTCCCAGTTCTCTCCATCCCCAGAGATCTGGGTACCGACGGTCGCACCTGGAAGATGGCTGCTGGTGTGTCCAAGAGACTGTAAGGCCCTGAGCTTCACGGTGCTCAGGCACAGGCTTCAATTGGGTCAATTATATTAAAGTGAACCTGTTGCCGAATGCTTGGTCCTTGTCCCCTCTGCCAATCCAATAACAAGGACATTATTTTGAGAAAAAGTTATTTGTTGAGAAAAAGAAGGTTTATTGCTTTGTTAGTAAAGGAGAAACAGGGGACTCCCATCCCAGAGGCTGTGATTCTGCCCAGCAGCAGGAACAGGGAGCTTTTACAGAGGTGATTCAGAGGCTACATTCCCTGGGTTCTCTGTCCAGAGCTGGAATTCACTGGTCAATTTGGGAGACAGTCATTTCTGAGATCTTCTGGTGCCATCTCCAAAGTTTGAACTACTTGTCCCTGAGGTGGATAACTCTGCCTAGGATGGGGAAGAAAGGTAATCCTGTTCCCCTGAGATGAGGGAGGGGGAGAGATGAGGGAGGAGCAGGGAGAGAGGAAGAGAAAGAAACACGTCCATTTTAAAAATCAGTGGGGTGGTACAGGAGCAAGCCATGTTCAGAGCACAGAGTGGACCCTGGTACACACCGTAGCACATTCAGTTCACACGACTGTAGGAGCTGGGTTGTAACTGCCTGGTTAACATTTGTTGGACATTTAATAATTTCATTCTGACTATATACTTTTCTAGTTTGGGAGGTATTTATGGCTGTCTATGGCTTCGGGCCCTGTGACCCACAGAGGCATTCCCAGGATCCCTCCTAGGGAGGTTCAGTGGTCGAGCACTCCTCCAGCAAGCTCAAAGCCCTGAATCCCAACACACAGTATACTCCTGGCTCAAGGGGAGCCTCCAAAGTACCCAGGGTCCAGGGCAAGGCCCCACCTCCTTCGGCCAATGCAGGTGGCAGGGACAGCTCTTTCCTCTGTAAACTCCATCCTTGGTTGACTCTCACCTCTTGCTTCTTGTCCACAGGACCAGAAAAAGACCAAGGGCTAGGAGGATGGCTAGCCATTGCCGAATCCAAACCTTCTCCCCATTACCAAGCTGAGAAAACTGAGGCCTAGAGAAGGCAGGGTGACCTTCAAGAGCACCCTTGCATTTCTCAAGGAATTTGAACATGAACTCTGCCCTGGGCTGAGCTCTTTTGATTGCTCAGGTAGAACCCCAGGGCGGGGTGTCTCTCCACCCTTCCCTGATCCCTGAGACTCCCAGGTTCATGGTCATCGCAGTCAGCCTGCTGTCTCTCTCTCAGCAGCACTTGGTGGAGGTCAGAGGAAAGGCCATGGCTCTGCTCCAGGTGTGTAGAGAATCTCGGGCTGCCAGAAAATATACAGGTTACCAGTTAAATTTGAATTTCAGATAGACAACAAATAACTTTTTTTTTTTTTTTTTTTTTAATTTTTGAGACAAGTTTTCACTAAGTTACAAGGCCAGCCTCTACTTGAGATCCTCCTGTCGAAGCCTCCCCAGTAGCTGGGAGTTCAGGCATATGCCACCACACCTGGCATAAACTTGAAGCTTCCAGATGTTCCAAGTGGAGTTGTTCATCTGAAATTCAAAATTAGCTGGACTTCCTGTATTTTTATTCACTCAAACCGGCCACCCTGTAAGGGTCCCCTTTGGTTGGGCCAGCCCCTCCCCGCCGCAGCTGTGAGTTTTCTTACCACCTCAGCAGCGTGAGTCACCCAGCTGTGGACCTTCAGGCAAATGTTTTTGAACTGAACAGCATCATGGTTTGGGGGAATCCCCCACTGTCCCCAAAACATGTGTTAGCACAGCAGAAGCCCTAAAATAATGTTGTGGGAGAAAAACAGAAAATAGAAAAGGTGACGAGAATTCAAAATGCCCTGGGGAGGGCTGGGGCTGCCTTAGTGGGACGAAGACAGCCACGACTGGAGCCCGGCTCTTCTCCACAGCTGGCTTCGTGCACCGTGGGAAAGCGGGGACAGGACCTTCCCAGGCACCTCCTGTGAAGGTCCAATATTCTCCGACTTTTCTGCGAAGAGGTCTCCTAGGAAGGACAAGCCAGACCAGGTGGCTTGACTTCAAGGATACTGATTGTATCTTCCCCCTTGGGATCACTGTGAGGATCAGAAGAGGAAATGCATGCAAAGTGCTTGGCACGGAACATGGCACACAATGAGTGCCCACGATCAATGGTGGCTATTGTTCTGAGCACGGAAGGTCATTACCCCCAAGCAAGTGGGTTTCTTTTTCTTTTTCTTTTTTTCCTGTGCTGGAGATGGAACCCAGAGGTGCTCTACCCTTGAGCTACATCCCCAGTCTTTTTTATTTTTTTATTTTGAGACAGGGTCTCACTAAGGTGCCCAGGCTGACCTTAAACTTGAACTCTTCTGCCTTAGCTTCCCTGGGATTCCAGGTGTGCGCCACCACGCTGGCAGGAAGAGCACTTTCCACGCGGGATGCCCCTGAGGGAGGGCAGGCCACACTTCCTGCACGTGTGAGCGCGTGTTGGTGGCGTAAGGGGGCAGAGAAAGGGAGGCCGGATGGGGCCTCCAGAGCCCGCGGGTCTTTGGTTTCCTTGCCTGGAATGTCCACCGTGGGCCCTGGCGAATGAGCTGCGGCTGACCCTGGGTGGGAAAGCCCCTGCAGCTGAACTTCTCCTTGAAGCCTGGGCTCTGCCCCAGCCCTGGGTTGGGACACCTTGGCTTCTTAGAACGAAACGGAAAGCCCTCCGGAGAAACTCCACCGCTTCCCCTTCCTCGCTAAGAGGAACTTGGAGTTGCCCTGACAGGAAAGTCTTGGTGGGTCTTCTCGGAAGCCGCCACCACTGAGCCGCTGAGGAAAACCGCAAGCGGAGGACCAGGCTAGAGGCCAGGCGGGGGAGGACCAGCCATTGCCAAAGCCTTCACCTCAGCCGCAGGCAGAACGGGGAAGCAGTCAACTCCTCTTCAGAGGGGCTTCGTGCTGCCCAAGGTCCCTTCCTGGTACCCACCAGCCCTCCAGCCAGGATGGTCCTGTGTTCAGCGTCAGGGACTCCCCAGCTCTATCTCCCACCCATCAAAGCGCCCAGTTCCCACCCCTCGGAGAGGCACTGACTCTCCTTGGAGGGGCCGGTGGGAGCTGTGCTGGGGTAGGTCACACCCTCCAGCTGCCTCGGACACCCTCGTGAACTGAAAACAGGGCATCAGCTGGGCACATGGGGAGGCCTGACTTGGCACGGAGGGCTGCAGGACGGCTGTCCACTTTGGTCCCTGCTGGACTGGATCAGGCCTGTCTCTAGGGTTTGGGGCGCCTCACCAAGGACATATCCAAGGACAGCTGCTGTAGCCAGGAGGAACAGGTCACAGGGACACATCACATCCAAGGCCCAGCACCCCAAGGGACTGACAGACCCTTGGATCCTGAGTCCTAAGCTTTGGTACAAATGCGTCGGGATCGTGTCACACCAGAATCTGGCCACCACCTGTGGGGACAGAGTCCAGACTCTGCAGCTTGTGCAAGACCCTTTGCAGGAGCTGGGCTCTCCCTCCCAGCTCTCCCTGCAGGCTTGGCTCTGGCTGGCCCTTGCCCCAGCCATCTCCTGATCAGTCTGAGAGACCAGGATTCCCTGCTCCAACCCCGTCTGTAAGAGTAAGGGTGCCTCCATAACCTCATGGGGTACATCCCCTCTCAGGACCCTAATCCATTTCACCTTGTGATTACCGAGTCTCATGACCGTCACCCTGCCTGGAGGCTCCCTGGTGACAGCTGTGTAGGCTTGGCATATCTCAAAGAACATTTGATAAGGGAACAAATGAATAAATGAGAGAATTTGGTGCTACCAAGTCTTGTGGCTGAGAGCCCCACGTGTCCACAGGCTCAGACATCCACGTGTGGACAAGTACGCCCGCGTGCAGCGGGAGGAGACACGTGCCGCCTGCCATGGTGATCCTGAGATGTGCCTCGGTAGGTCCTTGCGTTTGTCCCCCGGCGTCACCAATGAAGCTTTCTGGCCGGCAGGTGGCGCTGCGCCCCGCCTCTGCGGTGCTCGTCCATCCACACCACCGCCGGCTACCAGGACTGCAGAGGCCTCTGCAGGCTCACGCAGCCCACCTCCCTCATCCCACAGGGGACCTGGGCTGTCTGGGTCTCCTGGGGAGTCAGTCTGTTTTTCCCAACCTTGCAGACAGGGCTCCGGCGCGGCCGTGCCCCAACTCCAGTTCAAGCCCTGCCTGTGCAGTCTGAGCTAGCCCTGAGCCGGACCCAGCTGGGCAGCCGACCGATGCAGCTGCAGAGCAGAGGTTAAAAGCGTGGGTTCCGAGCGGGTTGTCATCCCAGTGTCATCGGGAAACCGAGGCAAGAAGGATCACAAGTTCGAGGCCAGCCTGGCCACTAAGAGAACGACTGTTACCAAAATAAAAGGGCTGGGGGTGCCGCTCAGGGTGGAGCGCTTGCCTAGTACGTGTGAAGCCCTCGGTTTGACCCCGTATCACAGGCGGACAGTCGCCGGCCCCACCTCCAGAGACCCGGACCCCCTGGGCCTGGGGCGCGACCTGGGAAGGTGTTGCTCCTGCTGCTCCCCGAGGGGACCCCTTTGGGAATCACGACTTTTATAATCAAGTCAGGGGAGACACTCCATTCACCAGCAGGGCCTCCCGCGAGGGCAGAATGGAGGCAGAGGAGATGGGGGGCCACTCCAAGGCTGCCGGGGTCTGGAGAGAGCACGTGCTCGGCCTAGGCGGCAGGAAGGGGAGAAGGAGGGCCACGTGGAGCTCGCTCTGTCCTGCAGCAACTGTTCCCGCCCCGCCCCCGCCGGGCGCCTGCAGTCCTGGGCGGGGGGGACCCAGGGCGCGGGCCGGCGGGGACTGCCCCAGTCCACGTGGCCGCAGCTTTCCCTGGAAGACAGGGGCTGGTCGGTTCCTGCCTGGCCTCGGCAGCGCCTCCGCTTCTGGGAACTCACATTTCCTCTCTTTCCTTTTTTAAAACGAGATTTTAATCACACTGTCAGAAAGGTAACTCGAGGCCATCTTAGAACATCAATACAATGCAGAAAAGTGTAAAAAAGAAAATGATAGTGATCCAAGATCCGGAGAAAATCGTGGTTAGTTTATTTCTGGGCTGGGAGTGTAGCTCTGGTAGAGCCTTTGCCTGGCATGCTGGACACCCGGGCTTTGATCCGCGGCAGTGAAAAAAAAAGGGGGGGGAGAGTTTAATGTATTTCTTTTCTGTATATGTGTCTGCCTCTGCAAAATATTGCATCCACTTGACATTGTAGCATAAGTCTTGTCCTTTGACATTGAAACTCTTGGGAGAGCTGGGTACTGTGTGCGCACCTATAATCCCTGCTACTTGGGAGGCTGAGCCTGGGGAATTTTGAGTTCAAGGTCAGCCTTAGCAATTTGGCAAGACTCTGTCTCAAGGGGCTGGGGGTGTAGCTCAGTGGGTAGAGCACTTGTTTAGCAGGTACAAGGCTCTGGGTTCAATCCTCAGCTCTGCAATAATAATAATAATTCGGCCACAAAATTCAAAGTAAAAAGGGGATGTAGCTCAGTGGTACAGCACCCCTGGGTTCAATCCCCAGCACCAGAAATAAGAACCAAAAAACCCTCTTAAGAAACATGAATCTGGGGCTCGGATTGTGGCTCAGTGGTAGAGCGCTCGCCTACCATGCATAAGGCATTGGGTTCTATCCTCAGGTCCACATAAATGTAAAATAAAAATATTGTGTCCACTTAAAACTAAAAACTAAATATTAAAAAAAAAAAAAAAGAAAGAAAGAAACATGAACCCGAGGTTGGACGCAGTAGCGCACACCTGTAATCCCAGCAGCTCAGGAGGCTGAGACAAGAGGATCACAAGTTCAAAGCCAGCCTCAGCAAAAGTGAGGCCCTAAGCAACTCAGTGAGACCCTGTCACTGAATAAAATACAAATAGGGCTGGGGGGGTGTGGCTCAGTGGATGAGTGTCCCTGAGTTCAATCCCCAGTCAACCCCCCCCCCACCTGCCTGCCCGCCCACACACAAAACCTGAATCTGTCAGCAGTACAACCATCAAGTGCAAGGTTCAAGGATGGGACCACTTGGTGTAAACAGCCCTTGCTATTGGACCGCAGGCTGTTTATTTATTTATTTAGCTCGTCTCAATAACTCTGCAGGGAAGCAGGAGGCCGGTGCTTCCTCCATTTCTGATGGCTTGCTCAGGAGAACTTTCTAGAAGGGGACTCACTGGTCAAAGGGCATTAACACTTTCCAAAAAGGCTGTGCTGGTTGATGGTACCAGCCAGGGTGGGAGTGTGGTGGCAGTCTGCTGGGCCCAACTCACATCGAACCTGGGCAGAGCTGACCTCCTCCTCTTGGAGCCCAGATTGCTCTTGACCCCTCACCCTCCCCTACCCCAGGGTCAGCCTGGGACTACCTTCAAAATACCTCCTGCTGGGTGCCAGGAGGCCAACTGGGCAAGTTAGCAGGACCCTGTGTAAAAATAAAAATTAAAAAGTTGGGGTGGGGGGCCTGGGGATGCAGGTCAGCGGCAGAGCACCCCTGGATCCCATTCCCAGTGCTCCAGAATACATCCTCCATGAAGCTCTCCTTCCCTCGCCGCCCCACGGCCACCGATAGTTCATTGCCTCTCCCAGACCCCTGCCCCCTTAAAGCCTCCACAGCACCAGAGAGACGTTTTACTGCACTTGATCCTAGCCAGAGGCCAAGAAGCGTTCAAAGCAATTCTTTTAAAACCTAGCTCAAGGGCTGGGGTGTAGCTCAGTGGCAGAGCATGTGCCACATGTGCAAGGCCCTGAGTTCCATCTCTGGCACTACTGAGGGGGAAAAAAAGGGGAGGGGGACCCTAGGTCAGCTCAGATCAATTCTCAGCTCAAAATCTTCCAGCCTCTCCCATCCCACTTGGAGTGAGGGGTGGGGTAAAGACCTTACCTTGAACTACAAGCCTTTAGGATCTGTGCCTCCCCACTCCCATTGCCTCCTTCCTACCAGTCTAACTCACCGCCACTTGCTCTTGCCTACTAGATTCCCTTCTTCCCTCAAAGCACCGCCAAGCACATTCCTGCCACAGGGCCTTTGTACATGTTGCCCCCACCCCCACCTTTGTTTCCTCAGACATTTACAGGGCTCTTCTGTTTGAAAGTTATATATAACCACAAGCAAATATTGTGGAAAGGCCCTCCTTAAGCACCCCTTCTAAAATAGCACCCTGACTCCTGTTTGTTCTCTCACCTCAGTGGTGTTCCTGCAGAACACTGCTCCCTGATTGGATTACTATCTGCCTTCCCCAGGAGAAGAAAGCCTCTGTGAGGGCAGCAGTCTGTGTTGTTGGCTTCTGGATCCCAGCACCTGCTAGACCGCAGGTTCACAGTGGGTGCTCAGGGAACACTGCCGAAGGGATAGCTGAATGAACGGTGCCTGTTGTGGCTCCCCTCCAGACTCTGCCTGATACCTCTAGGTCCCCAGCTGGCAGGTTGTGCCTGGCATGGGGTAAGCACCGTGTAACGTCTGCCGTACAGATGAAGAGAGCAAGGAACTCCAGGCGGGCGCGAGAGACCACGGCCCAGGGTGGAGATTCAGAGGCCCCACTGCCACTCACCATCAAGTGACCTAGGGCACGTCGCTCACCGCTTTAAGCCTTTATCACCTATAAAATGGGCATGACGATATCTGTGCTGTGGGCATCACTGCGCCTGGCCAGTGAGGATTCGATGCCAAACATAGGCCAGAGGAGCCTTGCCCACGTCCAGCCCCTCCATGAGGCTGCAGGGACCTCAGTCTTGCCGGGGTGACAACTCCTTCCCTGAGCCCAGAGAGCCCCACAGAGAAAAGCCTGTGTGCCCAGGGCCTGCTGGTGTTTCCACGCCGGTCCCCTCCTGGGATGACAGCAACCCTTGGCTGAGCTACACTGACCGTCTTTGCTATAGACACAAACAACTCCAGGTGGGGACTTTAGGCCTGGGCTGTTTGGTTCTGGGGAGGGAGGGCCTCAAGTGCCCCACCTGGGGGGCAGGAGACACTCTGCATTGGCCAAGGTCACCAGGGGGCTGGGACCTGGCCAGCCTCCTCCTCCCGGGCATCTGCAGCTTGCCCTTGCCACATGCCCTGGGCTGTGGGGTGAGGCCTGGGGACCCACCTGTGTTCCTTGCCCTGTGTGTCCATGATCTCATCTCAGCCCTGCAGCCACCCACAGAGCAGGAGACTCGGCCGCGTGCTGCAGATGAGGGTAAGAGGCCCTGCCCTGGCATGGTCAGCTGGCCTGGGCTCGGGCAGGCGCCCTCATGGGCCCTGGGCTCCAACCAGGCAGGAGTACCGTGGTGGTGGAGGTCACCCGGCCATTGATCTCCCTACACTTAATGAACTGACGGACCCTCCTGCAGGCCGCTGGTCAGCGGAGGGTCCTGGCGCTGGCCAGACTCGGCTGTCTTCCCTCTGTCGTCCCGGGGACTCAGAGAGGGCTAGTTGACAAACAGGCCCTGGCAAGAGGGGCGTGGGCCAAGTGAGCGAAACTCCTTTTAGGAAGATCTCAGGGCCAAGGTTGAGAAACCAGAGTCCTGCCAAGGCCTGGGGGCGTGCAGAGCCCAGGTGAACGACTCAGTCCTCAGGAATGGGTGGGTCTCCAGGGGAGGAGGGCACTTCCTCCACCCGGCCCAGGGTCCTGCTCCTTTCTTACTGAGGAGTTTCCTGGCGACAGGCAGTGACCTGTCGGCTGCCTGTGTGGGAAGCCGCTTGGCGTGGCTCTCACCGTCTCATTAGCAGTGATTCACCCAGGACTCACCTGGCTGTCGGAGACCTGTCCCACTGTGCTGGAACCAGCTGGGTAGGCACGCTTGGAGGGCCGGGACCTCGCTCCTCTTGCTCTCCCTCCTCCGTGGTGCCCAGGGCAGGGCTGGCCAAGAGCACAGTCAGAACTCAGAATTCTTTCACTCAACCAACAAGTATTTATTGCACACCTACTCGATGCCAGCCATTGTGCGGGGCGCTGGGGATACAGAGTGAGCCAGGCAGACCCAAATCCTGCCCTCCTGGGACCCACATTCTTGTGGGGAAAGTCAGTTACACTTGACCACTGAGCCACATCCCAGCCCTGTTTTGTATTTTATTTAGAAACAGGGTCTCACTGAGTTGCTTAGCGCCTTGCTTTTGCTGAGGCTGGCTTTGAACTTGTGATCATCCTGTCTCAGCCTCCCAAGGCACTGGGATTAAGGGGTATGCCACCGCACCCGGCTTTTTTTTTTTTTTTTTTTTTTTTTTAACTGGGGATTGAATCTGCGGGAGCTATACCATGGAGCCACATCCCAGCCCTTTTAATTTTTTATTTTTGAGACAAGGTCTCACTACATTGCTAAGGGCTTCACCTAAATTGCTGAGGCTGGCCTCGAACTTTTGATCCTCCTGCCTCAGCCCCTTGGGATAACGGGCATGCGCCACGGCGCAGTGTCCGAGAAACTCTTGAAGATGGTGGGCGCTGTGCAGGCAAACACCTCCCTGTGGGGAGGACGCTTCAGGAGCAGTGCGGCCCGTGTCTGAGCTGAAGCAAGTGGGCAAGGGGAGGGGCAGGAGGGGCCCTGCTCGGGTCCAGGCGGCCTTTGTAACAATTTTGTCTTGAATTTGGTAAAAATGCTCCCAGGTTCCCCCAGTTGAACCCAAGATCTGTTCCCAGCCTTCTCGGCCCAGCTCAAAGCTCGAGCTAACTCAAGGGTCAGGGATGATTTCAGTGGAAGGGGACCTCTAGCAGGGGCCGGGTGACAGAAAGGAGCTGGCTGTGAAGGCTGTCTGGAGAGCAAGCACCTGCTACAGAGAACTTCTGTGGGAGGAGGAAGAAACAGCTGGAGCTGAAAAAGCTCCGCCCACCCCACTCCCCTGGTCCACGCAGGCTCCTCTTGACCACACCCCGTGGACGCTCAGGACTCCACCCCTCTCTCTACCCCGGGCCTTTGCACATGCTGTCCCTCTGTGATCTAGTCCTTCCCCTGTGCGTTCTCACTCATTCTGCAGGTCTCGACTTGGACACCAATTTCTTCCCAACTGGTCCTGGAGTCTCCAGAGCAGGTGCTCCTCCCAGATGCCACCATAGGCCCAGCATATGAAGCATTTTTTATGGTGTCAGAATTGTCCACTGAGGGTTCTGGCTTCTCTGTGAGAGCATGGCATTCCTGGGGTGGGGACCGTGTTGGGGTTTTACATCGTCCAAGTCCAGCGAAGAGCCTGCCGCAGTGTGGGTGCCGGGATGAGTGAGTGTGTGAATGCCCACGAGGACGCTTGGAGGGCCGGGAGTGACAAGATCAGAATCATGTTTTAGGAGGTGACTCCGAGTCGAGTCGGGTGTGTGTGTGTTGGGGTGGGGAGGGTTGGAGGAGGCGACACTCCCAGACTACTTAGCGCATTAGAATTCCTAGCAGGACCTAGGAAGAGTAGAGCGTGGTTAGACTCCAGGGGCCAGCTCCTGGAAGTGGCAGGACCCGCAAGATCCAGGAGCGGTTTTTGGAAGGGACTGCAAAAGAACCTGGTGGCACCAGCCCTGTTAAAATATCTTATTGAGAGACAGCGTCTGGCTGAGTTGCTTAGGGTCTCACTAAGTCGCTATCTTTGAACTTGCCATCCTCCTGCCTCAGCCTCCCGAGTGGCTGGGATTACAGGGATGCGCCACTGTGCTGGGCCTTGCTGATGTGTTGCCTGTGGAGGGAAGCCTTGGGCACAAAAGGTAGCACAGGGACTGCAAGCTCAGGCCTTGGAGCCCCCTATGGGTTTGATCCTACCCCCTCTGTGCAACATTGGGCAGATTTCCTCAGCCTCTCTCTTCCTCGGTTTACCCATCTGTAAGGTAACACTAAGGATGAGAACTAGTCACTGCATTTCATGGGCTCCCCGATGATTAAATTTGATTCTCATTCTAATATTTCTGAAATCAAGGGGAAGCTTAAAAATCACTGGCATGCTGGGAAGTGCTGGTGTACACCTGTAATACCAGACTCAGGAGGCTGAGGCAGGAAAATCCCAGCTTCAAGTCTAGCCTGGGCAACTTGGTGAGACCCTGTCTCAAATAAAAAAATAAAAGGACTGGGGATGTGGCTCAGTGATTAACCTCCCCTAGGTTCGATCCCTGGTACCAGGAAAAAAAGAAAAATCACCGACACATGACAGGTTAATGGACAGCACTCTAGTGGTACATCAATAATGCCATAGCTAATGATTGACAGAACTTGGGGTCTGATGGAACAAAAACACACGTACCAGTTACCTGACATGTTGTAAGGGCTGAATCAATGTCCTGTTATTCCTGTCATTATTTGCTTTTGGAGTATTGTTCAAATTACAAGTAAGGAATGCCCATTAGAATAGGGACAAATATAGGAGCTAATAAAGAAAAGGAGTTATTATTATCATTAGGTAACAGGGATTGAATTCAGGGGCACTTGACCACTGAGCCACATCCTCTGCCCCTTTTTTTTTTTTTTTTTTTTTTTTTTTTTTTTAGAGACAGGGTCTCACTGAGTTGCTTAGGGGGGCTCGCTAAATTGCTGAGGTTGGCTTTGAACTCACAATCGTCCTGCCTCATGCTCCCAAGCTGCTGGGATTACAGTCGTGCACCATGGCGCCAGAAGGAGTTAATTTATAAGCAGATATAAAAGAGAAAAAATTTGAGTAATTTCCCCCCCAAAAGCACCCAAAACCTAATGCTTCCTCCCACAGAATTCTGCTAAAGTTCAAAAAAAAAAAAAAAAAATCTTTAAAAATTCCTCCTTTACGATGAGGACCAGAATTCCTGGCTCCCCCCACCGGCAGGGGGAACCAGGGCACGTCCCCAGATGACTTTGGGGGTGTTCCCTGTGTCCTTGTGAATTTCCCTGAGTCACCATTACTCACTGCCCACAATCAGGGCCCTGCTACCTTCCAACCGGGAGGCTGACACCCAGGGACCGAGGGCTGTCCTCCAACAACAATGTGATTCTGAGTGTTCTGCACGGGCTGCAAAACGCGCCCTGCCCACGAGAGCAGGGTGACCCTCACCAGCGTTTTATTTTTGGCCTCCCGGGTTGTCCTGCCCACTGACTTGGCAAGTCCCGGGCGAGACGCCCTGTTTGCTCTCCTCGCTTAAGTACCCGTCTGGAGCAGGCCCCGCCCCCGGGGCCCCGCGGCGTGGAGACGGCGGGCCTGGGGGCGGGGCCACGGGGTGGGCGGCGCCCGAGCCTCGGTCTCGCGCAGAGGGTGGGAGTCCGCCGGCAGGAGCTGCGAGCGCGGCTGCTGGGGGCCACGCCCCCTGGGCTCGGCGCGCCCCGCCCTGTTCTGTGCTCTCTTACTCTGGTGGGGCTCACGCACAGGGCAGATTTGCTCCTGGGATTGGGGACCTGAGGCACAGGAATCCGGCCACACGCAGGCATTGTGCACAGGTTCGGATCCAAGAACGTCTGGATGGGAGTTATGTGGCCTCACAGCCAAAGTGCCTGCCCCCGTGGGCTCTCAGCTAGAGAAGAGGCAGGACCGGTGTACCCCTGGGACTCTGGCAGGGAACGCAACGGGCCAGTTAAGCCATTTGGGGGGGGGGTGTCTCTAGACAACTGCCTGTGTCTAGGCCCCCACGTGTCAGGTGTGCGGTTTTCAGCATCACAGCCCAACCCCATGGCCCTCCTTGTACTGGCCACTCCAGTCCAGAGCCCTAAATTGCAGTGGCCCTGTCGACTGGCGAGATCCAGTGAGCCGGGTTTCTAGGTTGGGGTTGGCACCAGGACAGTGTCAGAGCCTTAGGACACACTGCCTCTGTCTCAGGGAGTCCCCATCTGCATGGGGAAGTTGGAATTCACAAAGATGAATCCAGGGCTCCTCCCCAGCACAGCTGGGCGGAACAGCAGCATCCCGAGGAGGCAGGAGGCAGGGGGCAGCTTCCCCCACCCCTGAGCTGCAATTGCAGCCAGGCCCCACGCACACTAAGCAAGCGCTCCACTAGGAAGCCACATGATCAGCCCCCCTTTTTATGTTTTATTTTGAGACAGGGTTTCACTAAGTGTTACCCAGGCTGGACTTGAACTTGCCATCTTCCTGCTTCAGCCTCCTGAGGAGCTGGGATTACAGGCTGTGCCACCACGCCCAGCTCCACCAGGCTTTGATCAGAACCACCTTTATTTTATATAAGGGCGCATCCTCCTAAGGGAGCCTCAAGCCTCTGCCTCCATGGAGTTCCCCAGTCCCCAGCCTTCCCATGGTCTTCAGCATGGAAAGGAGCTGTTCCCTGGTCTGTCTCATCCATGTGAGTGTGACTTCCTAAAGCCAGGGCTGGGTCCAGATCACCCTTGATCTGCCAGCACAGTGCTTAGTAAGCACATCTCTTAAGTCATACCTGGCACCCAGTGCTGTGCTACCTCACTGATGCCTTGGACGACCTAGGAGACAGGGTTCAGCATTCCCATGTATGACCCTCATTTTAAAGATGAACAGAAGCTGGGTGCAGTGGCACATGTTATCCCAGCAGCTCAGGAGGCTGGTGCAGGAGGATCGCGGGTTCAAAGCCAGCCTCAGCAACATAGCGAGGCCCTGAGCAATTCAGTGAGACCCTGTCCCTAAATAAAATGCAAAAAAGGACTGAAGATGGGTCTCAGTGGTTAAGTGCCCCTGGGTTCAAGCCCTGGTACCAAAAAAATAAAGATGACCGGATCGAGGCCCAAAGAGATGAGCAGCCCTGTCTGTGGCAGCGTAGCCAGTAGCAGATGTGTGCTATCAACCAAGGTCTGTGTAACCCCAGAATCCCGGTCCTTGACCCCTGTCCCCTGCTGTGTGCCCATGGGTACTGGCGGGTGCGATGCTTGGTAAACCACGGTTGGGATCTGTGACTCCACGGAGCAGCCTTTGAGCTTGAGGTTTTGTTCTCATTTTAAAGATAAGGAAACTGAGGCTCAGGAAGACTTGAAAACTTGCCCAGTAAGTGGTTGAGCCCCGTCGAGTGTTTCCACGCCATGCTCCACCTGCCACTGTCCTTCTATCAGAGAGCACTCCTGGCCCTGACCAACCTCACCCGCGATGGGTCATGGATACTCCCTTCCTGGAGTATCTGGGATGCTCTCTGTCCACCTGTCTCTCCTGGGCAGCACCTGAACTTTCAATCTAACTTTTCACCCAGAATCAAAGCTCCTGGGCCTCCTCGGGTTGGGCAGTACCCCAGTCTTGTCACCTCGGGTGCCCCAGGCATGTCACCTTGAGACTTTGGCCCTGGAGGGATTGTGCCTCGGGGCTCCTCCCCAAGGCTCTTTCAACAGAGCCTAAACCACCCTGGTTTGCACTGCTCCACAGCAGTTTCTTCACCAAGGGTGACCTTGGGACAGATGACGAGAGCAAGATAACAGTGGCATGAGGTGGCTGAGGAGGAGGAGGGCAGGGGCTACTCGGGAAGATCCAGCTTGCCCTGGAGAGCGCCTCCTTTCCTTGGTGGCATCTGCTGGGCCAAAGCAAATAAGTAGTGACCTTGGTGGGCCTCGGAGGGGCGGGGGCCAGGGCGGGAGGAGCTCTCACACTGGAGGCACCAGCATCCCCGCTTGGCACCCAGGCCAGGATCACGGGGTCCCAGGTAAAGCCTGGCCTCCCACTAGATGCTTGGCCAGTCCAATAATCACACTTAGGAACATCAGTGGAGAGCTGAGAAGAAATCCTAATCATTTTGCAGAAAAGGACTCTGTGTACTTCACACCCATGATGATGGCCAGGATCAAAAACAAAATCAGGTCACAGCGGAAAGAAAACCTGGCGAACACAATATAATACAAATACTTTAGCAAGTTCTCTTATTTTCTGTTTACCTTTTCTTGGGGGGTGGTAACCAGGGGTTGAACTCATGGGCACTCGACCACTGAGCCATGTTCCCAGCCCTATTTTGTATTTTATTTAGAGACAAGGGGTCTCACTGAGTTGCTTAGGGCCTCACTGTTGCTGAGGTTGGCTTTGAACTTGCAGGCCTCCTGCCTCAGCCTCCTGAGCTGCTGGGATTACAGGCGTGTACCACCACACCGGGCTTATTTTCTGTTTACCTTTACCTACTTGTTCTGATTTGTCTTTAACCAATTAAAAAGACCCATAATATTTGGATACTTTCATTTGTCCCATCAATCTTGTAATTCAGGTGAAACACACACGCACACACGCACACACATACACACATTTGTGTACATACATGCACTGAATTTTCTCCTCAACTTGGGAAACTTTGGCCAACCACTCAGCATTTTACTAAATTATTTGGGTTATGTTTTTATTACTATGACTTAGTAGTTTAAAAGTAGTATTGTGTTCACTATATTAAATAAAAATTTACAATAAAATTAAAGCATTAGGGAGGTTGGAGAAAAACTGAAGCCTCGTGACTGCTGGGATTATGAAAATGTCCAACCACTGTGGGAAGCGGTACAGTGACCCTTCAAAGTATGAAAGATAAACTGGGTGCTGGGCGCTGTGGTGCACGCCTGTAATCCCAGCGACTTGGGAGGCTGAGGCAGGAGGATTGCAAAGTCAAGGCCAGCCTGTGCAACTCAGCAAGAGCTTATCTCAAAATAAAGTAAAAAGGTCTGGGGTTGTTACCCAGTAGAGCTCTCCTGGGTTCAATATCCCAGTAGTATCGCAAAAAAAAAAAAAAAAAAAAAAAAAATTAAATTAAAAATTTCAAAATATACATATGTATGTTAAAGATAGAAATAACATATGAACTAGTAATCCCACTTCTGGGTATGTATCCAAACGAATTGAAATCAGGATTATGAAGAGCTATTTTCACTCTACTCTTCATTAAGCACTGCTGGCAATAGCTAAATATGGAAGCAAATGAACTGTCTTGGCTGATGCCCAGATAAACAAAATACAGTGCACACATGCAATGGAATATTATGCAGTCTTAAAAAGGAAGGAATCCTGTCATATCTACAACATGGATAAACTGAAGACAGAATATTAAGTGAAATGAGCCAGTCACACACAAAAAAGTACTGTATGATCCCACTATAAGAGGGTTTCTGGGGCTGGGGCTCAGCAGTAGAGGGCCTGCCTAGCACGTTCGAGGCCCTGGGTTCGATCCTCAGCACCACATAAAAAATAAACAAATAAAATAAAGCTATTGTATCCAACTACAACTAAAAAACAATTTTTTTTAAAGAGGTGTTTCTGAACTTGGAATGGAACCACCATTTGACCCAGTCATTCCACTCTTGGGTTTATACCCAAAGGACTTAGGTTTGGCATACTACATGACACAGCTACATCAATGTTTAGAACAGCTCGACTCACAATAGCTAAACTGTGGAACACCCTAGGTGCCCTTCAGTAGATGAATGAATAAAGAAAATATGGTGTATATACACAATGGAATATTACTCAGCATTAAAGAAGAATGAAATCATGGCATTCTCAGGTAAGTGGATGGAGTTGGAGAATATCATGCGAAGCCAAAGAAGCCAATCCCAAAAAACCAAAGGCCATATGTTTTCTCTGAGAAGTGTATGATGATCCCTAACGGAGAGGTGGTGGAATGAAGGAACTTTGGATCATGCAGAGAGGAGTGAGGGGAGGGGAGAGTGTGTGGAGATGGGAAGGACGGTGGAATGAGATGAACATTAGTACCCTATATCCATGCACGATTGGACTACTGGTGGGCCTCTACACCATGATCAGCCAGAAGGAGAAGTTGGGCTCCATCTGTGTACAGTGTGTCAAATGCATTCTACGGTCATATACAACTAATTAGAACAAAAAAAAAAAAAAAAAAAGAGGTGTTTCTGCTTCAAACTCCTAGAGACAGAAAGTACAGTGGAGATTCCCCGGGAATGTGTGGAAGGGGAATTAGAGAGTTGTCATTTAATGGGTACAGTTTCAGTTTGGGGATATGAAAAAATTCTGGAGATTTGTTGTATAACAGTGTGAATATGCTTCACATTGAACTCTATTCTCTCTCTCTTATTTATTTATCTATTTATTTATTTTTGTACCAGGGATAGGACCCAGGGGCGCTTAACTACTGAGCCACATCCACAGCCCCTTTTGTATTTTATTTTGAGACAGGGTCTCCTGAGTTGCTTAGGGCCTCACTAAGTTACTGAGGCTGGCTTTGAACTTGTGATCTTCCTACCTCAGCCTCCTGAGCTGCTGGGATTACAGGCGTGAGCTGCTGCACCCGGCTCGATCTCTACTCTTAAAAATGGTCAAAATGGGGGCTAGGGTTGTGGCTCAGTGGTAGAGCCCTTGCCTAGCATGTGAGAGGCACTGGGTTTGATTCTCAGCACCATATACAAATAAATGAAAAAATAAAGGTCCATTGACATCTTAAATTTTTTTTAAATGGTTAAAATGATAAATTTTGTGTTTTTTGTTTTCTCCACAATTAAAAATATATATATTTTTTCCGTGTGTGAAGGTGCACATCAGTAATTGCAACACCTCAGGAGGCTGAGGTGGGAGGACTGCATCTCAGTTCAAGGCCAACTTGGGCAACTTTACTGTGCCTGTGGCAACATGGAAAGGGCGGGGTGTGGTTTGGTGGCACCGTGCTCACCTACTGTGTGTGAGGCCCTGGGTTCAGATTCCAGTATTGCAGGCTCTAAAAGCGGAATGAGTTCTTAGAAAATGGTGATCTCTTCATTTCCTCGGGTTGCAGGAATTCATGCTCTTGACCGAGCTAGGCATTTTATATTTGCTCCTTTCTTTGATTGCTACCACAGGTTAATGTGGAGGGCCACCTCCGGATCGAGGTCCCTGTCTTCTTGAAAACCTTCAAAGTGAGTGCTCCCCATTTCCTCCAACTGACCATAAGTTCCTTGGTGACCGGCCACAGGTTTCTTGACCTGCCAGAGGACTCAAGTTCAATGCTGGACACATGGTGTTAGTGGTTAGCAAACACTGGAGAATCAGCTGATTTTTCTTTTGTAAACTTTTCAAAATGCCAAAATGGATTTTCACAGGAATCCCAGTAATCCCAGCGGTTTGGGAGGCTGAGGCAAGAGGATCACAAGTTCAAAGCCAGCCTCAGCAACTTAGTGAGACCCTAAGCAACTCAGCGAGACCCTGTCTCTAAATAAAATATAAAAGGGGCTGTGGATGTAGCTCAGTGGTTAAGTGCCCCAGGGTTCCATCCCTGGTACAAAAACAAACAAACAGTTGGAGCACTTTTTAGGTCCCAAAGCCCTTTCACATACAGTGGCCGGTTTGCTCCTGGTGGAGTCCCTGGTGAAGGAGATCAGTAGCATCTCCATTTTACAGATGAGGAAAGCTAAGCCCAGGGGGACATGTCCAAGGTCGCACAACCCAAACTGCAATTACTGGAGGCACATCCCAGACTCTGGTCTGCTCGGACACCAGAGTCGGAGATGCTTCTGCAAGAGGCCTCCTAACTCCAGGGTGGGATCCCTGGCCCTCTCTGGGGTCTGGGTCTAACCCCTGCTGTGCTCACCAGCAGCCCTGGAGGGCAAGCCTTGTCCCTCCCAGATAAACACAGGACAGTCCCGAAGGCAGGAGGCTCATTTCTCGAGACTCTAGTTGCCGCTCTGAACACGAAGTCAAGTGCCGGGTGCCAGTGCAAGTCACGCGGGGGCATTCCCAGTCCCGGGAGAGAGCTGGTCAGAGGGTCGGGCTGGAGGCCAACAGCAGGGAGGGCTGGCAGCTGGCACAGACGGGGTCAGGATGGGGACACAGGGCCCTGGTGCCCTGAGAGCCAACCAGGTCTGCCATCCAGGGCTGGAGATCCGGCTAGAGGGGCTGGAGGGGGGGTGCAGATGAGGCTGCTGGTCCTCTGCCCCGTTTCCCATCAGGGCCCAGGGCAGGCCTCTGTGAGCCGAGGGCTCTGGCTCAGGGCGAAGGCAGTAGGCAGCCTGCAGATGGGGGCCACAGGACAGCCCCCCAGGGGCCAACCACATCTGTTTGTTACTTTTTATGAAAAAATTTCCCCCTGATTACAAAAGTATCTTGTATTCACAATAGAAAAAATGAGGACCACCAAAAACCCACATATGCACAAAATAAAAATCACCCGTAGTGCCATCTTTTCTTTAACTACATAAAGTACAAAAGTTAAGAAGCCAATGCCCCATCCCCTCCCTCCCAGCTCTCCCCAGGGCCCTGTGCGCAGAGGTCAGTGTGATGGCGAACTGGGACACAAAAACTCAGTCACTGTGTAATCCCAGCTCCTAGGGAGGCTGAGGCAGGAGCATCGCAAGTTTGAGGCCAGCCTCAGCAACTTAATAAGATCCTGTCTCAAAATAAAGAGTCAAATAGGGCTGGGGATATAGCTCGGTGGTAAAGCCCCTCTGGGTTCAATCCCCAGAGCCTCACACATGCTCTGCCACTACACCACACCCCAGACCTATGGTTTAATTTTTAAAAAAATTATATTTATGGATCTCCCCGTTATAAAAGAAACACATATTTTTGTAGAAAAAAAAAAAGAAAAGCATAACTAAGAAAACAATATTTGCTCATAAAATATCACTGCTGCTATCTTTCATTTTTTTTGGGGGGGGGGAGTACCAGATATTGAACTCAGGAGTGCTTAACCACTGAGCCACATCCCCAGCCCTATTTTGTATTTTATTTAGAGACAGGGTCTGGCTGAGTTGCTTAGGGTCTCACTAAGCTGCTGGGGCTGGCTTTGAACTCGCGATCCTCCTGTCTCAGCCTCCCCAGCCGCTGGGATGACGGGCTGCGCCATTGTGCCTAAGTGCTACTGTAGTTTGATGGGACAATCTCCTGGTCTATTTTCTCTGTCAGTTATACAAATGTAAGCACAAAAACACACTCGTACACACATACGTAAGTCGTGCGGGGGGGGCTTCCCTTCTTATTAGACCGTGTCATTAGATGTCCTGGGACCACATCTTTTGGATGCCTGCGTGCGGACTGTCACAGAAACTCCCCTGCCCCCTCCGCCGGCTTGGCCCTCCCTGTGCCCTGCTGGGCTGCGACGGCGGGGGGCGGGGGTACTCTGAGCGCAGGTCTCTGTGGGGGAGGGGGAGGGGGAGGGGAGGGGAGGGGCCACCGCAGGGAATCCCGGAACGCGGGGACCGAGAGCCACCGCCTGGCCATGGCACAGCGGAGGGAGACGTGACAGGCAGGTGTCCTTGGCCGGCCAGGTCCCCCTCCCTCGGTACAGGCGGCGCACGTTCCGCGGCCGCGGAGCCTGTCCCTCTGGTCCGCGCGCCCCCCCCACCCGGCGCCTCCCTGCGCCGCGGGCGAGGCGCCCACACCCTGGCCACGGTGCCCGGCCGAGGATCGGGGCGACACAAAGGCGGCCATTTACAGGCTGGTGGGCAGGAGGGACAGCCCAGCATTGACACTGCGCCGTGGGGACCTTCTACCCGGACAGCCCCCCCCCCCCCCGGGTTGCCGAGGAAGCCGAGGACCGCGGTGCCCGGAGACGTGCGAGCCAGTCGGTAGCACAGGACGTTCGCCAGAGGGGGCCTGGCCAAGATGGGCCTTGGCCTGAGTCGCCAAGGCTCCACCAAGAGGCTCCGGTCCTTCGGAGGCCGCTCTGCTGAGGCCCCTCCAGGGCTTCCTGCCCTCGCTGCGCTGCTGGATAAGAAAGCCTCACTGTTAGAGGCCACCAGACGGAGTCTGTGTTCCCGCAGCCTGCAGGACCCCGTCACCCCCCCAGGAGTGCGCTTCACAGTTTACATGGTCACCTCCAAGGCCTTCCCAGGCCTCCTCTGACCCCAGCAACCCCTTGAATGCCAGGCATGGTGCACACGCCTATAATCCCAGGGGTTTAGGAGGCCGAGGCAGGAGGATTGCCAGTTTGAGGCCAGCCTCAGCAATTTAAGGAGACCCTCAGCATCTTAGTAAGTCCCTGTCTCAAAATGTAAAGGGCTGGAGATGTAGCTGATGATAGAGTGCCTCTGAGTTCCATCCCCACTTCCAAAGCAAAAGCAAGCAAACAAACACACCCACAGAACAAAAATAAAACTGCAAGGGAGAATTTCCTATCTTCATAGACGAAGAAACTGATGTTCAGAGAGGATACAGGTCCACTGGCAGGATAGGAACCAGAAATTCAGAGCAGAGGACCATGGACAAATGGGATACAGAGTTAAATAACACAATCCTTGCTCTCACCACTCACATGTCCTAAAGGGTGTCAGATGTATCTGATTTGGAAAATGGGACTGTTATGGTTCTCACTTGAAAGAACAAGCACAGAGATATGAAGTAACACAACCAAAGTCACACAGCTCAGTGGTGGCAGAGCCAGCATTTGAACTCAGTGAGCTCCCCACTCCATGCTATTTACTTCTACATATCCCACAGCCAGAGGTGTGGACTGCGGGTGCCATGCGACCAGACTATCAGGGCAGGTGGGACTGGCACTGCCAGGTCATTGACAGGAGAGCTGGGCTCCTCTTCAACACTCGTAAGTTTTCAGGCTAACTGGGACCCTCCCCGGGGAGCACCTGAGTGGGATGGTCTCATTCAACTCTGTGTCCCCACATGTCACCGGTCCCTTACTCCTCAAAGTGGGGTCCAACAGTACCCAGGAACTGGTTTGGAATGCAGAATACCAGACCCAGAGCTATTAAACCAGAATCAGTATCTTAAGACTTGAGTGCGAATTAGAGCGAGGGAAGACCCCACAGCACTTTTGGAAGAAAGAAATTCGTTGTTATTGTGTAGAGAAGCTCCAGGACCCGCAAGTCAGAGATCGGGGCCAAGGGCTAGCTCCTGAGGGAAGGAGGAAGAGTCCACAGCCCAGAACGCACCTGTTCTCCTGGGGGAGGGGGGCTTGGTGCAAAGCCCAGAGACAGTGGGGAGCCAGCCGGGCCGGGGTGTGGCGCACGCCTGTGATCCCAGTGGCTCGGGAGGCGGAGGCAGGAGGATCTCGAGTTCAAAGCCAGCCTCAGCAACCCAGCAAGGCCCTAAAAAACTGAGCCAGACTCTGTCTCTAAATAAAACACACACACACACACACTCACAAAGGGTCGGGGTGTGGCTCGGTGGCAGAGCGCTTGCCTAGCATGCTCCAGGCCCTGGCTTTGGTCCTCAGTACTGGGGGACACAGGGTGGAACCCGGGGAGGAGGAAGACTGAGCATTCAGAAGGGCTGGGTTTAACCGCTGTCCTCACTCTATGGCCCCTGGCCTCAGTGTCCTCCTCTGTGAAGTGGGGCCGCTGATGCCCGCCCCAGGGCTGTGAACAGGACAGAGAGGGTTCCAGCAGGCGCCTGCGTGGGGGAGCCCTCCGGCTGTCCCTCCGGCAGGCTCAGGCCCCTCACCCCAGAGCTTTCTGGACTTCAGAAAGGCCACGTGACACGTGTGCTGACACCACATAACACCCAGCAGGGTCCGGCTGTCCCTGTAATTAAACACAGCACATTTCTGCAGCCAAAGGTAGGAACCGGGAGAGACGCAGCTGTAGATCACCTCGCCAGGCCAGGCCGGGCCTGCAGCCCAGTGGGTTCATCCAGGCTGATGGTCGGGGGACCGCCAGGCTGGGAGGGGCTGCAGGCAGGGGTGAGCCAGCCCCGTGAACGGAAAGGAAGGGGCAGAAAGCAAGCTCTCAGAGGCCGTGCCCAGGAGGGACCCTGACACAGGGCAGTCAGTCGGAAGTCACCAAGGTTGGGGTCTGGGTAGGAGCATGACCTAATCCAAGACAGAGGCCAACCGATTTGTCAGACTTGAAAACAAACAGGAAGTGGACATCCTGGAGTTACCCAGGCCCCAGGCCCTGCTCAAATTCCCCAGCCTGGAGGCAGGGATGGAGGGTGGCTCACACACAAGCCACCCCCTCAGAACCACGCAGGGTCAGGGACAACCCACAGTCTCATCCGACACACAGGAACGTGTTCAATTACCATAATATAAACTAAAAATAAACTTATAAGGGTTCCCTGGGCCAGGCGCCATGAACACAGTGGTCTTTTAATTCTTATAGGAGGCCTCCAAAGTATGAACGTTTGTTCTACTTCATAGAAAAAGACACCGAGGTTCAGGGTGGCTAAGGTAGTCTGGGGTCCCTGGTTCATGGAAGGGCAGTGACTGAGAGCTGCCATTAAACCACACTGCTGAGCCAGAGCCCACTCAGGTACCACCGAGGCCAAAGCAGGAAAAGGACAAATCTCACAGCAGTCATCTGGAACACAGGCATGGCCTGCAGCCTTGGGCACCCCAGTTCACCTCTGGCTCTGCCCTCAGCCCCCCCCATATCCTTGTGTTTCAGTATCTCTTGGAGCCCGGAGAGTTGGGTTTGGACTTTCTCCTTTCTGACAATCTTTGTCTTCCAATGAGAGCGTCTGGTCCATTTATATTTAATGTAGTTAAAAGTGAGTGTGTGTATTTGTGTGTCTGTGATTGAATCTCTCCTGTTCTTCCGACTGGTTCCCAGTATTCTGTATTCCTTTGTTCTCCTTTTTCTCTGCTTCTTTTAGATTTATTGGGTTTAGGTTTGTGGAGGATTTTTGCCATTGAATTTTTCTCTCTATTAGTTGGGAGGTTAGACATCTTTCTGTTTGACCCTAACATCAACTGAATATTTTAAGGTCAAAATTCATGTGTGTGTGTGTGTGTGTGTGTGTGTGTGTGAGTGTGTGTGTGTGTGTGTGAAGTGTTTTGTGTCACTGGTGCCATGGCTTCAAATGATCTTCCTTTCTCTCCTTTATTTATTTATTTACTTTGGATGGTGCTGGGGGTCGAACCTGGGGCCTCCAGTATGCTAGGCAAGCGCTCTACCCGTGAGCTGTCCCCCTAACCTTTTTCATTTAATTAACTAATTAGTTAAGCAATTTTTTTGTGTGTGTACTATAGATTGAACCAAGGAACACTTTGCCACTGTGATACATCTCCACCCTTTTCATTTTTTATTTTGAGACCAGGTCTCACTAAGATGCTTAGGGCCTCACTAAGTTGCTGAGGCTGGCCTCAAATTTACAATCCTCCTGCCTTGGCCTCCCAAGATGCTGGGATTATAGGCCTTCCCTGGCTTTGATAAGACCTAAAAGAAGAAGGAGAAGGAGAAAGAGAAGGAAAAACAAAAACAAGTCTTTGGTGTTAGATGGGCCCTGATGGGACTCTGGCTCTAGCCCCCTGTAGCTGTGTATGGCTGTCTGATGGCTTTCCCTGAGGCTCAGTGTCCCCATCTATAAAACACTGACGATGAAACCCACCCCCTGCTTGACGCTGACATTTCATGGTCTTAGGACGCCTGTCGCCCTGCCCTGTGCTTGGTACAGAGAGGGGGTTCAGCGTGTGTCTGTCCCTTCCTCTTTCCAGATGGTGCCTCTCTCTGAGCCCTGGACAGAGGCTCCCTGTGCTCCTGGTGCTTGACCCTGGGGACCTTCCCCAAAGTTTCCTCTGTGGGGTGTGGGGGTCCCAGGTGCCCAGCCGCAGCGTCCCCAGCCACGCACAGCCGCAGTCTGGGGAGCGGGAGGCTGTCAGGAAATTCTGCCAAAACCGGGGGCGGGGGGCAGGGGGGGCGAGTCCCCAGGGAGCCCATGGTGCCGGGAGGGTCCCGACAGCGCTGTCCCCAGCCCTGCCTGGGAAGAGGGCCTGACGTGGCCTCCCTTCCAGGAGGCAGGTGTGTCCTCTTGGGGAGCTGAGCGGTGACTCACGACTGCCATGGCTCGTCCTCCCCAGGACACCCACCCCTCTGATTCTGTGTTGGCACAGCGGCCCTCGGGGTCCTCTCATTGATCAGATTTCCGGGCACCTGGAGGCTGGAAGAGGGCGTCCCACGCTGTGCAAACAGGTAGTACTCACTGCGTGACAGCCCCGCCCCCAGAGGACTGTTCCCAGACCTTGATCTATTTACCAATCAGCCCTGCAGGGTGTTTTCAAAGGTGAGGGTCAGCCAAATGTCCCCTGTTGGAATACCTCTAAAATGTCAGGGACTGGGGACACAGCTCAGCGGTAGAGCACGTCACGTCCCTAGCTGCCAGAGCCCTGGGTTTGATCCCCAGCAGTGCAAAGAAAAAAATGTAACTCCAGCTCTGTCAGTGGGGGAAACTGAGGCACGTGCAGACCTCAGAATGAGACCAGGAGAGGCTGGGTGGGAATTTGTGCATCCTGCCAGCCGGGCATGGGGGCCCACACCTGTGATCCCAGCCAGTCAGGAGGCTAAGGCAGGAGGATCAAGTGTTCAGAGCCAGCCTCAGCAACAGCGAGGCCCTAAGCAGCTCAGTGAGACCCTGTCTCTAAATAAAATACAAAATAGGGCTGGGGGTGTGGCTCAGTGGTCAAGTGCCCCTGAGTTCAATCCCCTGTACCCACACCTCCAGGCTTTGACAGTAACAAGAGACACCGCAGGCTGAATGCCTACACTATGTCCCTGTCACTGTTCCCCATACACCATCTCATTTAATCCTTCAAACCAGAACTGTCCAACATGGTGGCACTAAGCCATAGGTGACTACACAGCACTCAAAATGTGGCTAATGCAACTCAGAAACTTACATTTTATTTCGTTTTTAATTCAAAAACAGATACTTAACTTGGTTGTCAGAAAACTTTTGGTTTTTGGAACAACTTGGGTATGTATGAATGATTTTTTGGAAGTCGAACTGCAGATCAAGTATATGTACACTGAAGGTTTAGTGTCCAACTGAGATGTGCTGAGGGGGCAGCCCACGCTGGTTTCACGAGGTGGACAAGTGCTCTGACACCAAGCTCTCCCTCCCCCCACACCACCAATGTCGCAGACTTGATTTAGAAAAGGGAGTGTGAAGCCTCTTGTTCACTGTGCTTTTTAAAATTTATCTTATTTTTATGTTTTACTTTTTGCAGGGCCGACATCAGACCCAGGACCTCGAGCCTGCTAGGCAAGGACTCTACCACTGAGCCATGCGCCCAACCCCATTATGTTTTTTATATTGATTAATGTTGACATGACAATATTTTTCATGTGTCAGGTTAAATAAAATATATTATTAAAATTTATTTTATGTGTTTCTTTGTACATTTTTTTTTCTAAAAGGTGTGGTGGTACATGCCTTTATTTTTTATTTTTATTTTTTAAGATAGAGAGAGGAGAGAGAGAGAGAGAGATTTTTTTAATATTTATTTTTTAGTTTCTGGCGGACACAACATCTTTGTTTATATGTGGTGCTGAGGATCGAACCCGGGCCGCACGCATGCCAGGTGAGCACGCTACCGCTTGAGCCACATCTCCAGCCCCTTGTACATTTTTTTTTTTTTAAGCCAGACTCTTGCTAAGTTGCTGAGGCTGGCCTTGAACTTGTGATCTTCCTACCTCAGCCTCCCCAGTTGCCAGAATTACAGGCATGTTCCACTGCATGTGGCTCTTTTTACTTTTTATAATGTATTAATTGAAAAAATTAAATCAGCCAGGTATGGTGGCACATGCTTGTAATCTCAGCGGCTCAGGAGGCTGAGGCAGGAGGATCTCAAGTTCCAAGCCAGCCTCGGCAACTTGGCAAGGCTCTAAGCAAGTCAGTGAGACCCTGTCTCAAAATAAAAAATAATAAAAAGGGCTGAGGATGTGGCTCAGCGTGTTAAGCACCCCTGAGTTCAATCCCTGGTTTCAAAAAAAAAAAAAAAAAAGTTAAATCATATATATGCCATATATGCCATACATGAAACCTGTCAAATGTCTGTAACTTAGTAATGATATCGTGCCAATGTTAATTTTTGAGTTTTGGCAAATGTATTGTTGTTATGCAAGAAGTTAACCTTAGAGAAATAGGTGAAGGGTTTAAGAAAACTCTCTGATTATCTTTGCAATTTTTCTGTAAATATAAAATTATTCTCAAATGAAAAGTATAAAATACCCTCCTCCAAACGTATTTGCAATTATGTTATATTCTATTGGAGAAGTATACAACTCCATTATATATATTTTTAATTTATTTATTTTTAGTTGTAGTTGGGCACAATATCTTTTTTTTTTTTTTTTAGAGAGAGAATTTTAATATTCATTTTTTAGTTTTCGGCGGGCACAACATCTTTGTTTGTATGTGGTGCTGAGGATCGAACCCGGGCCGCACGCATGCCAGGCGAGCTCGCTACTGCTTGAGCCACATTCCCAGCCCCGGGCACAGTATCTTTATTTCTTTATTTTTATGTGGTTCTGAAGATCGAACCCAGGGTCTCACACGTGCTAGGCGAGCCCTCTACTGCTGAGCCCCAGCCCCCATTATATTTTTATTACAGAACTTTAAATAGTTCTGTGAGGTTATCATCTTCCTCTTACAGATGAAGAAACTGGTGCCCAAATAGGGTAATGGCTGCATTTCGGACTCATCTATCTATTTTGAAGCCCTTGGATTTTCTGCTGAAGCCCTTTGGTTTCTGACTTAATGACCGGCACCCACAGATCTGAGAATTTTTCTTGTTGTGCCCTTTTCAGAGGGCACTGGAGTGCCAGGTGATGGTGCACACCTGTCATCCCAGCAACTTGGGAGGCTGAGGCAGGAGGATGGCAAATTGGAGGCCAGCCTCAGCAACTTAGTGAGATCTTGTAATCTCAGCTACTCAGGGGGCTGAAACAGGAGGATCTCAAGTTTGAGACCAGTCTGTACACTTTGGGGAGAACCTGTCTTAAAAGATAGAAATGTCTGGGTTTGTAGGTCAGTGGTAGAGCACTCACCTAGCATGCACGAGGCCCTGGGATGGTTCCTAGCAGTGAGGGGTCAGGGCAGAGAGCACTGGTGTATGTCCACTACTTGTTGCAGTGGGCCGGGAATGGTGGGTGGTAGAGAAGAGGCAGGGGATGTAGAATGGAGGCTGGGTGATCTGGAGGGTTCCTTTGATAATGGGATGTCATCCAGGATGGACCCACCTGAGGTCTAAAGCTGTAGGACAAAGGAGAAGGGCTAGCCCAGCACAGTGGCACATACCTGGAATCCCAGTGACTTGGGAGGCTGAGGCAGGAGGTCAGCCTCCGTGACTTACTGAGGCTCTAAGTAACTTGATGAGCCTGTCTAAAAATGAATAAGTAAAAAGGACTGGGGGGTAATTTAGTGGTAAAGCGCCCCTGGGTTCAATCTCCAGTACCCAAAAAATAAAGGAAGGAAGGAAGGAGTGATAGGTTCTGACATTTCTTTGGCTACTTTCATCTCTGCCTGACTTTGGAGAGAGGCTCTCCAGAGCATCTGCTGTTGCCTCATGGGAAGAATTGGCAGGGGCACTGAACATCAGCTTATCAGGACCCAAAGAGACAAGTAATGGCACCATGGGGGTGGAGCAGGCGACCCAGGGTGTCCTGGAGTGGGGAGAAGGCAGAAGTTTCTCTTCTCACTTCAAACATGGGGTATTTCCCTTCCAATATAGAAAACCTGCCTCCTTGCCAGGCTCCGGAGTGCAAGCCTGTCATCCGGGTAACTTGGGAGGCTGAGTCAGGAGGATGGCAAATTGGAGGCCAGTCTCAGCAACTTAGTGAGATCCTAAGCAACTTAGTGAGACCCTGTGTCAAAGTAATAAACTAAAAGTCCTGGGGATGTACCTTAGTGGTAAAGTGCCCCTACATTCAATCCCCAGCACCAAAAAAAAAAAAGAAAGAAAGAAAGAAAGAAAGAAAGAAAACCTGCCTCCGGCCTTGGGTCCCCAGCTCTGAGCGCCCTGGGGCCGGGCAGTCGGTTCCGGCATTCCTTCCTTGCCGCTCATCCGGAGCTGCCCACGGGATGCAGCCCTGGCCTCCCTGAGCGCTAGACCTGCGTGGCTGCCTCCTCCCTCTGCCCTCAGCCTTGGCAGCCTCCGGGGCCCACGGTCCCCGCGCCGTGAGGTCACAGTGGTGCCGCGCTCCAGGGCCGGCCACCCGGCCAGCGCACCGTCTGCGGCCGGCCTCGCGGGCAGCGCTGTCCTGACGTGGCCCTTCCCCTTCGCTGCCCGCAGTGCACTCCGTCTCGCCGCGGCCAGATGTGCCGGCTTTGGTGCTGGCGGCCTCTAATGAGGTCCAGATGTGCAGCCGGGCCGAGGCGACGGCGGCGGCTACCAAAGAAGAGGGAGGCCCTGGGCGGGGGCGGCGGGCTGCAGCTGGCCCGCGGGCCGGGACGTCTCTGCCTAAATAAGGGCCGGCCTCGCCTGGAGCCGGCCTCCTCCTGGAGGTGCAGGAGCGCTCAGCTGTTCCCGGAACCTTCCCTAACAACTGGGCGGAGGGGGGGGGTCTTTTTTATTTTTTCTTTTTTTAAAAAATCATTACAGAAGTCATCCATGGTGACGAAAGGCCACCCAGAAGAACCAGATAAGAGCTGGGGGTTAGCTCCGCGGCGGCACAGGCTTGTCTCGCAGGCACGGTCCTGGGTCCCAGCCACCACCACAGTAAATGAAGCCATGTCCCAGCCACGGTGGGCATGAGGAGAAAAAGTATCAGTCATCTGGCATCTCCCCACCCCAACCCCCTTTAAAGTTCTGGGGTGCCTTCTGTGCTTTTTCCAAATACAAATTCATATGGACAGTTTTAATCAGGAATGGGACCCAGGGGCGCTCAGCCACGGAGCCCCGCCTCCAGCCCTTTTTATTTTATGTTTTGAGACAGGGTCTGGGTAAGTTGCTTAGGGCCTCGCCAGATTCCTGAGGCTGGCTTGGAACTTGCGAGCCTTCGGCCTCAGCCTCCAGAGCCACAGGGATGACATGGGATTGTGACATGTGCCACAGCGCCTGGCTCATAAATTAGTCCGAGTCATGCTTCCAAGACTCTCATAAACTGAGTTTGGGGCTCAGTCCTTAGGCCCTGGGTGGCTTCACCAGGATTCCCAAACTGGCTACACAGGACACCGGGACCCTTTTGTTATTAATTGGGATCCTTTGCCAATGTGCAGGATGCATCGACATTCGCCGACTTCAATGGGATTCTTTCCTGGAGGGTTTCTTGGAGTCTTTAATTTACTAATGTGTGTTCTGAATCATCACGAGGAGACTGGCATTGCTGAGACATATTTCACTTTGAAATCCCTCGAGGGATGCTCTTGAGGCTTGGGTCTGTGGAGTGTCATGTAGGAAATGCATTATTCATCATGGCTGCGCAGAAGCCAACTGCATTTATAACCCGCCGATTACTTCAGTATTCCTCAATGGCTGAGCATTAGGGTTGTTTTGAACTTATCACTATGGCAAATAACTCTGGGATGAGCACTCTTCTACTTCCATTTTGGTCGAACACAAACATCCCAAGAAATGGGACTGTTGCTTATGTTAAAGACTATTTTTAAGCTGGGCTTGGTGGTGCTGGACTGTAATCCCAGCAGCTTGGGAGTCTGAGGCTGAGGCCAGCCTTCAGCAATTTATGGAGGCCCTGACATTGAGCATGACCCTGTCTCAAAACAAAAAAATAAAAACATTAAAAAAGGGCTGGGAATGTGGCTCAATGGTTAAGTATTCTTGGGTTCAATCTCTGGTTAAAAAAAAAAGAAAAAGAAAAAACTAATTTTAGCCAGGAGCCCAGTGATATGTGCTTATAACCCCAGCAACTCAGGAGGCTGAAGCAGGAGGATTGAATGTTAGAGACCAACCTCTGCAATCTAGCAAGATTCTATCTCAAAGTAAAAATCAAAAAAGTCAGTGGCAGGGCTGGGGATGTGGCTCAAGCGGTAGCGCGCTTGCCTGGCATGCGTACGGCCCGGGTTCGATCCTCAGCACCACATACAAACAAGGATGTTGTGTCCGCCAAATACTAAAAAATAAATATTAAAATTCTCTTTCCCTCTCTCTCCTCTCTCTCACTCTTTCTTTTAAAAAAAGAAAAAAAAAAAGTCAGTGGTAAAGCACCTCTGGGTTTGATCCCCAGTATCAAAAACAAAATTTAAAAATATGTTTTGAAACTCTTATGTATGGAGTGCCCGCAGCTCTCGACCCTATTCCTTTTGTGATGTGGAGGCCACCCCCCACCACCAAAGAGCATCAGAGATGGGGATGGAGTCTTTAACATCCTTTGAGCTCTTGCACCCCTTTGGGTGTCCTGTGTGGGGGAGGGGGGAGGCGGCAGGTGGTGTTGGGAATGGAACCCAGAGCCTTGTGTGGGCCGGCAAGCGCGCTGCCACTGAGCCACCTCTTTGCCCCTTTTTGTGTTTTATTTTGAGATGGTCTCACCAAGTTGCCCAGCTAGCCGGAGCTTGCAAACCTCCTGCCTCAGGCCCCTGAGGAGCTGGGATCACAAGTGTCCACCAAGCCTGCCTGAAAAATAACTTTTCTTGGGTTACTATTTTTAAAAAAATTAATTCTCATTTATTTATTTATCTATTTTAGGAACTAACATTTTTGAACAACAATTATTTTCCGAAGAACCATTACAGCCCCAGAGGGTGAAAACACGTTCAGATCCCTTCTACGGGGTCCCCCAGAGGCCAGGACAGCCCCCAGCCAGTCTGGTGCCTCATGGGCGCACAGTGCTGGTGGCTCCCGGCCCGCGGGAACCCCGTGGGCACGTCCAGCACAGTTCAGACCCCGGCAAGACCTCCCCTTCGTGCTTTCTCCACGTTATTCCTTTGATCCTCACAACATCCTGGGGCAGTCGACTGGATGAATCCATTCCACAGAGAAGGAAACTGAGGCCGGGGAAAAAATTGCCCCAGCCACACAACTGAGTGGCCGGGAGGTGCAAGGACAGCGCCCAGAGTCTCTGAGTGGAGCCCCGTGGGCCACCGCTCTCCTTCCTCCCCTGCAGCACCAGGCACCCAGAGCCCGGGCACCTGGAGGCCACTCCTGCTCTTCTGTGTATTCGCTTTGGTGAGGGAGGGGAAAGTGAGGGAAGAAAGGTCAAGAGGGCTCTCATCCTACAAGAGCAATGTGGCCAGAGGCACCATCACCAGGGGACCAGGGGACTCATCTTTGTCCCCAGCACCGGGCTCATGGCGGTGGTCTCCAGAACAGGACTCTGCAGCCCTGGGACCATCTCTCCCAGACTCAGGCCTCCCCCAGTCACTCTCTGACTTCCCCTCCCGTATCCCTCTGCACGTCCTAAACCACTTGCCCCTTTCTGTCCTCTCTTCCCCAACAGTCACTGAACAGCCCCTCATCAGGTCTGCAGCTGAGGGGTCCAGGCAAGGACACTTTGATCTCAAGGGCACCTTCTAGCTGTGGATCACGTCTGTGACTCCAGCGGCTTGGGAGGCTGAGGAAGGAGGATCGTGTGTTCAAAGCCAGCCTCAGCAACTCAGCAAGACCCTCTCTATATAAAGTATAAAAAGGGTGCCAAAAAAAAAAAAAAGAAAGAAAGAAAGAAAGAAAAAGGGCAGCTTCTAGCAGGGTCCTTTGTTTTTTGCTCTGTGTGGGTGGGTGTGTCACTGGGGACGGAATCAGGGCCTCAAAGGCGCTAGGCAAGTGCTCTATCAGGGAGCTGCATCCCCGGCCTCTTGGTCTTATTTGGGAGGGAGTCTTCTTTTGAGAATCGGAGCACAGGTGGGATGCCAGAAGAACCCCCAAATGCATGTTCAGTAAAAGTGTGCCTTCAGGGTCAGGAGCTCATGCCTGGCCTGAGAGCCAGGTCAGGGGACCCTGCTCAGAACACACTCTGTGCCCTTCCTTCCCTCTGTCGGGAGACCTTCCCACGGAGCCCAAGGCCTGGCTGAACTCATGGGTCTGCTATCCCTTAGTCTCCATTTCAGAACCCCCAGATCTCGGGAAGCCACAGGCTAGATAAAGTGAATCTTGTCATCATGCATTGAGATGCAGAACTTGACCTGAGGTGAACTCATTTGGCAAGAAAATAGACCTCAACTGAGGTGAACCTATTTACAGCCTCTATTTACACCACTTAGCGAGTGAATATTCATAGACTTTGCTCAGAAATATTTATGTGTTTACCCATCGCCGTCCCAGATCCTCCCCGGGGCATTTTATGATGTACAGTGTATTCACCGTGGCACCGACTACACCAGGAGAAACTCTGAATTCTGAAACCTAACTGGCCCCAAGGGTTTCAGGTAGAGGATTGTGGCTCGGTATTTATAAAATCGCCCCTAAAAAAAGTTCGCAGGGACATGAGTGAAGGAACCAGACACGTGGCATATTACAGTGTGATCCTATTATCACAAAGTTCAAGGACAGGCAACACTAAAGGGTGGTGGTAGAAGTCAGAATAGCAATTACCGGGGGAGGGGCCAGGGGCCTGGGGGGGAGGGGAGGGGAGGGGAGGGGCCAGGGACCTGGGGGAGGGGGAGGGAAACGTACAGATGCTGGAAATCCCGGCCTCTGATGGGGTGGGGTGCAGGTTAAGTGAGTATCCACAAATGTAAAAATGCACCCAGTTATTCTGAAAAAATCCGTGCACTTTGCTCCAAGTCTGTTATACCTCAAAATAAAAGTAAAAATAACATTTATGGGAATATGTTAAGTCAAGTTAAGCAATAAGAAGCTGTTCCCGTTGGCACTGGAAGCCACCACCCTGTGAGATCTTCAAACTTCCCAACAAAGCTTAAATTAAAATCATCTTAATATAAGTCTGACTTTTCTTTAATCCCTAGAAATGAGTTTAACACAAAGTCAAATGTAGTGAACATAAAAAAAAAAAAAAAAAGAAAAGAAAAGGAAAAAACCCTCTGATTTCCCCTCCAAAAGAAGCCACCCCAGAGCGGGTCGTTGGTTTGAAATCTCTGAAGGGAGCACTTGGGGCCAGTCCCCTTCACGAGAGGCTGTCCACTCGCACGTGGCGGGAAGGTGTCTGCCGCCCTGTCCCTTCCTGCGGGGTGGATCAGAACCAGCTGGGTGTGGCACCCCATCCAGGCCAGCACCCGCCGGTGGTGCTGTGTGCCAGAACCTGTACCCAGCAGCAGGGTCCTTAGGGCCTCCTTGATGAGACAGGTCAGGTAACAACCTGTGGCTGAGGGAAGCAGGGCGCCTCTCTCCTTGACCTTGCTCAACCTCTGATTGCGCATAACCTTGTCCTTTGACACTCAGTCCCTCAGCGTCCCACCTCCGCCTTCCCTCCCCTCCCCTCCCTATCCCAGGCCCTCTGGGCCCCGCTTCTCTCCAGCTCCTCTCCTGACCCTGATCAGCCCATGTGCCAACCTTCCCCTGTCTCCAGCCAGAGGGCACTGGCCTGGTGGCCTTGGGCTGTCCCCAGCTGCCTAGGAGCCTTTGAGGAACGGTCAGGGTATAAACAACCACCAACCTACTTGGGCTCCTTCCTGGTCTTTCTAGAGCAGGACTGTCCACCAGACCTGCCTTGTCCAGCATGCCAGCCTCCAGCTACGGGGGTCTCTGTGCCATCTGATTCGTAGCTTAGTGCAACTGAGAGCTGGATTTTTCATTAAGATGTTTTAAATTAAAATGAAAAACTAGGAACCTGGTGTGGTGGTGCACCCTGTGATCCCCGGATGGGGGGAGGCGAGGTAGAAGATCCAAAGTTCAAGGGCAGCCCCAGCAATTTAGCAAGACCCTATCTCAAAATAAAAGATTAAAAGGGCTGGCGGGGTGGCTCAGTGGTAAAGCTCCCTGGGTTGAAGTCCTAGTATGGAAGGAAGGAGGGTAGGTAGGAAATTTATTTATTTTTTATTTTTTTTTGGTTTGTTTTAATTAGTTACACATGACAGTAATTTTTTTTTGGTAGGAAATTTAAACACCCTAGTGGCTATTGGCTGCCACACCAGGCTCTGGAGGGAGCGGACAGCGGGACCTAACTCCTTTAACCCAGCCTGGCAGTATCTCTGGAAAGCGCCCTGGCTGTTCACTAAAGATACCAGCCCTAGTCTCAGGAGTTCCCAGATCCCTCTTCCTGCAGAATAATAACTAGAAGCATTCGCTGAGTCTCTGCAATGTGTCATCCATGTTGTGAATGTGACCCAGATGTGTTGGGCCACCTGGAGACTCATCCTAGCTCTTGAGAGAAGCTCAGATTCCAACACAGTTTGGAAAGTAAGATAGTAGGCACAGGCCTATAATCCCTGCCACTTGGGAGGCTGAGGCAGGAGGATCACAAGTTTGAGGCCAGCCTTGACAACTTAGTGATGCCCTGTCTCAAAATAAACAAATAAACAAAAGGGCTGGGGGTGTGACTCAGTGGTAAAAACAAAAAACAAAAAAACAACCCTGGGTTCAATCATCAGTACCTTGAAAGAAAGGGGGAAGGAGGAGAGAGAGAGGGAGAGAAAGAGACCTTTTCTAAGACACTGTTGCTTCCCAAGCCCCCTCTTGAGCACAGCTGCGCCTCTTCTTTCTTCCCACCACCCCGTGCCCTCACATGTGGACTTCACGTGGGCCTCTCTTCCTCCACCTCCTCCTTCCTTCTTTTTTCTTCTCCTCTCTTTTTGTTCTCTCTCTCTCTCTCTCTCCTCCCCCACCCCTCTCTTTCTGGTACAGGACTGAACCCCAGGGGCACTTGACCAGCAAGCTACATCCCTACCCCACCTACTTGTTTATTTATTTTTAGTATAGGGTCTTATTAAATTCCCCAGGCTGGCCTTGAACTTGCAATCCTCCTGCTTCAGCCTCCCCAGTCCTTGGAACTGCAGGCCCGTGTAGCAGGCCAGGCCCCCTTCATTCTTATTTAGATAAAGAGTGGCAGAGGCACGTGACACCTGCCGGCAATCCCAGCAGCTGTGGAAGCAGAGGCAGGCTGATCCCAGGCTCTAGGCCGGCCTGGGCCACTTAGTGAGACCCTGTGTCAAAATAAACATCAACAACGAAAGGGCCAGGGACACAGTTCAGTGGTAGAGCACTTGTCCAGCACACATGAAGCTACCCACCCCCACAAAAAACTTGGCCCCTCTGGGTTTGCCCTGACTTCCCTCACCTGTAACAGCTTCTGACAGACCGGCCACCACTCCTTCTTCTAGCAGTGGAGAGGGAAACGTGACCCGTACTTAGAGTGAAGTCTCCCCGTTATACAAAGCCACTGCTGTGCCATTTTACAGATGAACAAACTGAGGCCGGGAATAGTTAGGGCCCGCGGCTGGGAATGGAGAAACCACCGATTTCATGGACCCAGGGCACTTCTCATCAGGACAGGATGAGCGCCCTGCTCAAGGATGTCAGTTGCCCATGGATTAATGTGCCGGCTTACCCCACCCCAAGAAATGGTTTGTTTTAACCAAGAGACAAAGGCTTGACCCCAAGGAGTGACTCAGTGAGGATCTTAATCCCAAATTTCTCAACCTGGAACCAAGGCTCAGCCAGCCAGGCTCAGCCTCCTGTCACCTCCTGGTCCTGACGGTGGAGCCTGTTCTCCAGCTCAGGGAGACTCAGCTCCGTGGCCAGGCTTCCCCACTGCTAAACAAGCTGTGCACCCCATTCTTTAAAATCAGGGTAAAATATGCATCATATAAAATGTGTCATTTTCTCCGTTTTCGGGTGTATGGTTCAGTGGTTTTCCCATTGTCACACAATCGTCTCCTAAGCTTTTTCAGTTCCCAGACTGAAACTCCACACCCATCAAACAGAAAGTTCTTCTCCCTGCTTCCGACGACCACCCTTCTATGCTGTTTCCAAGGGCTTGACGATTTTAAACACTCATACAAATGGAACCATGCCAGGTTTGTTCTTTAGTGCTAGGTGTGGTGTGGTGGCACACTTCTGTCATCCCAGTGACTTGGGAGGCTGAGGCAAGAGGATCAAAAGTCTGAGGCCAGCCTGTCACATAGCAAGACACTGTCTCAAAATAAGAAGTAAAAAGGACTGGGGGTGTGGCTCAGAGTAGAGCAATTGCCTAGCATGTGCAAGGCCTGGGTTCTGGGTTCAATCCCCAGCATGTCTTCCCCCTGCCAAAAATAAAATATCCAACCCTGCTGACGGCTAAGGCCAGAGGATCCCAAGTTTGAGACCAACTGTGGCAATTTGCTGGGGGTGGGAGTATGTGACAGGGGATTGAACCCAGGGCCACTCTACCACTGAGCCACATCCCCAGCCTTTTTTATATTTTATTTAGAAACAGGGTCTCACTGAGTTGATTAGGGCCTTGCTAAGTTGCTCAGGCTGACTTTGAACTAGTGATCCTCCTGCCTCAGCCTCCCACCTGGGATGGCAGGTGTGCACCACTACGACAGGCCAGCCACGTGCTATTTAGCAATACCCTTTCTCAGAATATAAAAGGCTAGAATATGGCTCAGTTATCATATGAAAGACCTGTTTTCAATCTCTAGCACCTCAAAAAAAGAAAAGTATACAGTTTGATGAGCTTTCGCTGTATGAACTTGTGAAATAGTCACCAGAATCAAGAACATGTCTCTCATCCCAGTTTCCTTGTTCCTCTTTGTAATCCCTTCCTCCTGCTCCTCCCTGAGCAGCCACAGAGGGACTTTCACCGTAGACTGGTTTGCATTTTGAAAAATTTTATATAAATGAAGTCATACAGCCAGGACTTTTGTTGTTTTTCCATCTGGCTTCTTTGACTCAACATGATTATTTTGAGGTTCAGCGGTGACGTTCATCACCATGGACCAATAGTTGTTCAAGGGTATTGATAGCTTCTTGTTTTTCTTTTTCTTGTTTTTGTTTTGTTTTGCTACTAGAGATTGAACCCAAGAGTACTTTATCACAGAGCTGTAGCCCTGGACCTTTTTATTTTTTATTTTAGGACAGGGTCTCACTTAAGTTGCTGAAGTTGGCCTCAAACTTTCAATCTTTCTGTCTTAGCCTCCTAAATCTCTGGGACTACAGGTGTGCACCCCTGCACCCAGTTTATACTTGGAATTTTAAAAAGGAGTCTGATGGCTGCGCACAGATTACACCTGTAATTCCAATGGCTCTGGAGGCTGAGGGCAGGAAGATCGCAAGTTCAATGTCAGCCTCAGCAACTTGGTGAGGACCTCAGCAACTCAGTGAGAACCTGCCTCTAAATAAAAGACCAAACAAACAAACAAACAAACAAATAAATAAATAAATCCAAGGCCAGTCTGGGCAAATTAGCAAGACAGACCCTGTCTCATAAAAAATTTATAAAGGGAATGAAACTATAAATGTCTATTACAAAATCAGAACCTGGATGTGAGTGTGGCTGATGTATTTTTTCACACCATCTCCTGTTCCTCCTCCTCCCCTCACCTGTGGAGCTACTTTGTGTGCAGGGTGGCGTGCCCACTCCTCAGGTTAGGTGGCCATACAAGGGTATGCTACAAGGACATTGTCTGAAAGCTGATGACTTGTAATATCCCCCTAAACAGATGTGACTAAAATAAAATGTAGTCCATATTTTCTATTAAGGGTCTTAATGGACCCTATAAGAATCTTAATCCAAGAAAATAGACTAAGGATATTTATTCACTCTAAGGTAAATAAATTATATTCAAAGTTTTTTTTTTTTTTTTTTAAGGGCTAAGGATATAATTACCCATGAGTTAAATCCCCAGTACCAAAACAAACACCAAAAAAAAAAAAAAAAAAGTACATGGATTGCCTATTTAATAAAATTAAGATGGACACAGTGGCCCACACCTATAATCCCAGCAATTTGGGAGGCTGAGGCAGGAGAATGGGAGATCAAAGCCAGCCTCAGCAACTTAGCAAGACTCTGTCCCCCCCAAAAAAAAATTAAAAAAATAAAAATAAAAATAAAAAAGGGTAGGAGACAGGCACGGTGGCACATGCCTGTTATCCCAGTGGCTTAGGAGACTGAGACAAGAGGATCAAAAGTTCAAAGCCAGCCTCAATGAGGATGAGGGGTTTAGCAACTCAGTGAGACCCTGTCTCTAAATAAAATACAAAAAAGGGCTGGGGACGTGGCTCAGTGGTTGAGTGCCCCTGAGATCAATCCTGGGTACAAAAAAAAGAGAGAGAGAGAGAGAGAGAGAGGGAGGGAGAGAGAGAGAGAGAGGAAGAGAGAGAGAGAGGGAGAGAGAGAGAGAAAAGAAAAAGAAATCACTCATGGTGGCCCATGCCTATAATCTCAGAGACTCAGGAGGCTGAGACAGAAGGATCAAAAGTTTGAGGCCAACCTCAGCAATTTAGTGAGGCCCTAAACAACTTAGTGAAAGCCTTTCTCAATCTCAAAATAAAAAATAAAAAGGACTGGGGATGAGGCTCAGTGTTGAAGCCCCGGGTTTCGATTCCCAATACAAAAATAAAGAGAGAAGAAATTAAACTAAAACACTATTTTGAAAGAGAATAGAGGCTCCTGCTTGGTCCAGCCTGTGGCGCTAGTCAGTGCCCCTCAGTTTTGGCTGTTCAGCCTCCCTCCTGGAACCTGCTGCCCAGGGAGTCTGGCATTCTTTGCTCCTCCCAGGCAGCCTCTAGACCTGTTTCCCAAACATCCACGGCAGACCCAGCAACCTGGACTGTGATTCAGCAGCCTGGGGTGATTCCCAGACTGAGTTCTCAGCAGCTCCCAGGAGAGGCTGGAGCTGCGGCCCGGGACCACCCCTGGTGTAGGGAAGGCCTGCAGCTCTGTTCCTCATGGTGAGAGGCCTTGAGAAGCTGCCCTGGCCCACAGAGTCAGGACCACTGCCTGCCCCTGGTTTCCTCCCTCCTTAGCACTGTTGAGGCCAGAACACAGACTGGCTCCCCAGCCGCCTTCACTGAACAGACTCTGCCAAGCAGATGGGACAATGCCACCCAGAGGCCCAAGGGCTGGTGGAGGATACTCTGGGATACAGTGTCCCCACTGCACAAGTTCAGCTGGCCCAGGCCTCATAGCCAAGGAGCACCTTTCCTGTTTCCCATGGGCTATGGGTGACTGCCGGCCACTCTTCTCCTCTCTCCCTGAAAACTCAGAAGCCAAACCAAACCTCCTTCAAATGAAACCAGACGGCGCTTGGCACAGACTCCCTGCTTGTTGTGAGAAGCTCGCGTCTTGACTCCAGGTGCGGGTGGACCACCTGCTCCCGCCGACAGCTGCTGCCCCCGGGCGGGCAGAGGGCTCCTCTCTGCCCAGGTGGGAACTGACCTGCTAAGTCGGAAGTCAACTGCTGAGCACCCAACGCCCCACCGCGCCCCTCGCCCCGGGCACAGGGTGGTGTACCAGGCCACACACACGAGTTTCCCTGATGAGGCATTTTCTGTGTGACAAACCCCACTCCCGGCCACAGCGGGAGAGAGAAAGGAGGATAGTGGGGGTTCTCCAGGAAAACAGCAGGGTGGTCCCTCAGGGTGCACCACCCCTGGCTGGGGCAGGCAGGGGCCCGCGGTGACCACTGGGGGTGTTCCAGGAAAGGCACCCCCCCACACATGTTGTCCCCACCCACCAGTGACCATGCCAGAAATTGCAACCGTGCACATTCATTCTTTTGAGATGAGAAACTGCATCTCTTAGAATGCCTCCACCCACAGGAGAGGTCGAACATTAAGCTGTTATCAGTCATCTACAGCTTAATGGGAATTAGCTGATCAGACCTGGAATGTTAAACCTGGAATGGCTCTACTCAGGCCCACTTTTTTTTTTTTTTTTACAAGTCAAAACATTGGAGCCCAGAGTAAGAGATGACTAGTTCAAGGTCAAGTTCAAGGTAGTGACCCACTCAAGGGCAAGAAGAGCCATGAGAGATGAATTGTAAACAAGTGACTAGGATGAAGAAGAGTGGGGCATCTTGAAACTTTCACTTTATTGACTCAGAACTGTACCAAAGCCCAGCCCAGGGGCACACACCTGTATAATCCCAGCAGCTCAGGAGGCCGAGGCAGGAGGATCCTGAGTTCAAAGCCAGCTTCAACAATTTAGCAAGGCCCTAAGCAATTCAGTGAGACCCTGTCTCTAAATAAAATACAAAAAAGGGCTGGGGATGTGGCTGAGTGGTTAAGTGTCCCTGGGTTCAATACCGAGTTCCAAAAAAAAAAAAAAAAAAAAACTGTACAAATTTTTCTGCCAAGAGAAGGCAAGAGACAGAAAGCAGGAACAGTGCCCAACTGGCCCCATCCCTGAGCATAAAATGTCTTTAAAGTCTCCTGTTTTATCTTAAAGTTCATTCAAATGCAACATTTTACTCCATAATATACACTGATTTTCACATCAAAATAACAGAGATTCATTTAGTGAGATACCATTTTCCCTTTATCAGATGGACTGATAACAAAGTTTGTGTTCCTGGGGAGGTATGTGAATGATTGTGACAGAAGTAATGTCTCACTGTAGGCTCTTTCCTGACCTTTTGTGAATTTTGTGCGATCTGAAAATATTACCCAATCAAAATTAATGAAATTTAAGTTTAAAATATGGGTTGGGAGAAGGCGGTGGGGAGAAACAGTTATTCTCAGCCTGTGGCCAGGCAGTGCAAACAGGAACATCTGCATGTTGGACAGTTGTGATATTTGTCCAAGATGTTAAATATGCACACCTCTTACTCAACAATGTGTAGCCTAGGAATCTAGCCCACGGCCAAGGGCAATGGTGTCCAGCATATTTACTGCTACCTTCTTTGTGCTGACCCTAAGGGCTGGCCTGAGCATCTTACCATCTTTGAAGACTCTGACAAATCTTTTTTTCTTTTGGTGGGTGGTGGTGGGGGGGACTACCAGGGATTGAACTCAGGGGTACTAAACCACAGAGCCACATCCCCAGCCTGTTTTATATTTTATTTTGAGACAGTTTCCATAAGTTGTTTAGGGCCTCACAAAGTTGCTGAGGCTGGCCTCACACTTGTGATCCTCTGATTCGGCCTCCTGAGTCGCTGGGATGACAGGTGTGCACCACTAAGCCCAGCTTGGATAATTCTTAACAAAACCAGAGGTCCGATGGTGTAGCACTTGTCTGTAATTCCAGCAACTCTAGAGGTTGAGGCAGAAAGATCCCCAGCAACCTACCTAGTAGTGCAAAAACAAAATGAAACCAGAAGCCAAATCTCCCATTTCCAGTTTGAAGACTCACTCAGCACAGAATAGTAAAATAGTAGCAACTACTGATGCTAACAGAGTGCTTGATTTGCTCCTGGCCTGACACATAGACCAAACAAACCCCTTCAGTTCTCCCAACAGCTTCCTGAATTAGCTCCGATGATCACTGACCACTGTGATAGATGAGGACATTAGCGCTCATCTTGCCCAAGGTCACACTTGCTAACCTGGTTACCCAGGCCCACGCTGGAACCACAGCACAGCCCTGCCTCTCCCACCGCAGATGGCACGTGCATGCCCCGGATGCTATTTGCTAAGTCCCTGTGCAGGTCATTTTGCTGTGTTTTTCTGAGATCTTCTCTACGCCCAGTCCTGGTTGAATACAGGAGGTGACAGGAATGAGTGCGTATCATTAGGAGGACTGAAGAAGAAAACCGAAGACACTGTCCCTGACCTTCAATCTACAGCATGTAGCATCACTTCCCCGTTTTCAAAGTCCTCTCATTATCTCATCTAATCTTGTTGACAATCCTGACAAATAATTTTCACGATCTCTGCTCCAGGATGAGGAAACCAAAGCTCTCCAAGTCACGAGGGGCTGCCCCCAAGATCATCTAGCCAGCCCCGGGAGGAGCTGAAACTTGACCTCGGGTCTCATGACACCCCTGGGCCCAAGGGAAATGACACACTGGCTTGACAGCCCAACTCAGTGGCTTCCAACCTGCTCCGACAAGAGGAGTCCTGCTTCCTTCTGGAAACTGTCGCAATCCTGCAAATGAGCAGAGCAGTTATTTTAGGATTTGGTCAACTGGGAAAATTCAGAGTGATGAAAAACAAGGGCTTTAGCACGGCTGAAAAGGAGCAGCCCTCCTCCTCCAGACATTACTTACACAGGCGGCAGACGGTATTTGGTGTGCAAATAGACACAGCGACTTCTTGCAATAACTTAGCAGCCCATGCGCAGGTAACAACTGGCTGAGACCATCCTGCCAGAGTGGTTCAGAGACGGGGACATCTCCAAAGTCAGTCCAGGACATGGGAGAAAAGAGCACTTAAATTCACAGTAGCACATGCCTCTAATCCCAGCAGTCTGAGAGGCTAAGCCAGGAGAATCACAAGTTCAAAGCCAGCCTCAGCCATTTAGCAAGCCTCTAGAAACTTAGCAAGACCCTGTCTCAAAAGAAAACATAAAAAAGGGCTGGGGATGTGGCTCAGTGATGGAGTGTCCTTAGGTTTAATATCTGGTATCAAAAAAAAAAAAAATATTTTGAACTTGCAATCCTTCTGCCTCAGCTTCCCAAGTAGGTAGAGTTACAGGCGTGCTTCTCTGTACCAGGTTAAAAAAAAAAAAAAAGACTTTTAGCGGGGTGCAGTGGTGCACACCTACAATCCAACGGCTTGAGAGACTCAGGCAGGAAGATAGATGGTCGCCAGCCTCAGCAATTTAGTGAGACCCTCTGCAACATGGCAAGACCCTGTCTCAAAACACAAAAGGGACTGAGGGTGTAGCGGTGGTAAAGCACCCTGGGTTTAATCCCTAGTACTGCTAAATAAATAAAAAGGACTTTTCTGTCCCAACCAAACACTCCCTTCTCTATCCTGAACACTAACTATCAGAGCACTTCTCCATTTATTTATCTTTGTGGGTCTTTCTTGCTATTAAACTCTAACACGTTGTAAGGGACCAGGGTTCGTCCCTATCTCCTCCTGACCCCAGCAACCAACACACAGACTGGCCCGCCATTGACACTCATTAAATGCTGGCCAACTGCTCAAAGGGACCCCGCCTGCAAAGTCTTATGCTTTTATTAGGGAGAAAATCATCGATGTAAAAATAAACCATATGATCCCCGTCGTCTAGAAACAAAGCCTGACTTCTAGAAAGCTGTAGGGAACGGGGTCTGTCGAAATCACACTCGTTTCCGTCCCAGGGCTGAGGGTCTCTGCCGGCAATGGGACATGCCCGTGTGAAAAAGAGCTGCGGAACCAGGCCCTGCGTGGCCCAGGGCAGCTGAGGGATGGTCAGAGTTGCAGGGAGAGGGCAGAACATGAGATGAGTCACAATGTGCATGTCATCCTTGCTCAAGGTGAAATGGGATTGTTGGGTAACAATAGGAACCATGTCACCAGGAGCCCGGCATGTGCTTCTGGTGGGTGGGGCCATGCTGTGGGGTTCAGAGGATGAAGAGAGGGGGGAAGGGCTTGGGTTGCTGGCCAGGACTGGTGTGCTGAGACAGTGGGAGAGTCCAGAGCCCAGAGCCCTTGGGCTGCTCCTGGTTGAGGGCCCCGTGTTCAGGATGGAGGGTGGTGAGTGCTTGCCTAACGCGCACGAAGACCTGCCTTCCATCCCCAGAACTGTCAAAATGGAACCTTAGTGTTCAGAGTTGGCTTCTAGCTGCCCTGAATTGACCTCCACCTGAATGAGCAATTACAGGTCTGGGTTTCTGGTAACTTTTTTATTATTAGACAAATAATATGCTTCCCCTAAAAGAGAAGAGAAAATGCAGGAAGGAGCTGGGGGGCGCACACCTATAATCTAGCTACTGGAGAGGCTGAGGCAGGAGGATCAGGAGTTTGAGGCCAGCCTCAGCAATGTAGTGAAACCCTGTCTCAAAATAAATGCAGCTCAGTGGTAGAACACCCCTGGGTTCAATCCCCAGTACTCACCGCCCCCCCACGAAATAAAAGAAGAGGAAGAAATTAATATAATCAGAGGAAAAAATAATCTATAATCCCATTTCCCCAAAAAAGCAAGTCAGTAGGTGGATGTCACCTGCCCACCCATCCGTCCAACCTTCTATTTGCTCATGCACCCTCCCACCTTCCGATCCAACTGCCATCCACTCGTCCAGCTCTCTGTCTGCATCAGAGTGCTCTGTTTCCGATGACAGAATCCACCCTGACAGAAAAGAAATCTATGGCTGACCAGGTGTCATGGAGCTTCCCAACAATCCCAGCCTTTTGGGAGGCTGAGGCAGGAGGATCACAAGGCCAGCCTAGCAAGACCCTGTTTCAAATTAAAATAAAAAAGGGCTGAGATGGAGCCCAGTGGTAGAGACCTGGTACAATCCCCAGTACCAGGGGGGAAAAATGCAGCCACCTCTCAGCTAAAACTCTGGAACTTACCTCATCCCTCTCCCCAACAAACATGGTGGAAATTAAACTCCAGAATTTCCCCCCTGTGGCTCCTGTGGCTTTAAAGATGCTGCCTTGGGCTCCTCTTTCCACGAAGCCTGCATCACCACCGTGGCTCTTTTCCAAATCAGTCTCACATGGATGCATCTGACTGGTGGAACCTAGGTCACCCGCCTACACCGTCGCTGCTGCAGTGTGTGGGAGAGGACATTTCTGTCCTTTACTTTGGGGAAGTGGGATTTATGATGTGGGGAAAACCCATAAACAGGAAAGGTGCTGGTGATCATAAGGCATGGCAAATGTCCCCTGTACTACAGATTTTTTTTCCTTCTTACAAATATGGAATGATACGACTTAAACCATTCTGTGACTGTGGTGCCCAGCTCAGTGCCTGGCACACAGTAGGAACTCCACACTCCAGCAAGAAAGGGGAGAGAGTGCAGATTTACAGGCCATTCGGAGGTTTGCTCTTTTAGTTGGTGTGGATTATGGAGGAAGGGGACTCCCTCTCCTTGCAGGGAAGCACAGAGCCATGGCCTGCAGCATGTGGACCATGCAAAACGTTCAGTGCCACCCGCGCAGGGGCGCATGCCTGTAATCCCAGCAGTTTGGGAGGCTGAGGCAGGAGGATCACAAATTTGAGGACAGTCTCAGCAATTTAGCAAGGCCCTAAGCAAGTGAGACACTGTCTCAAAGAATAAAGTGGCTGAGGATGGTGAAGCACCTCTGGGTTCAATCCCTGGAAACACACACACAGAGACACACACACAAAAGAAAACCTCTGTGTCCCAAGTAGTCGCTCTGCAGCCCACCAGTTGAGGTTTTACTCTCATCTCTGAAGGCTGGTCTGCGCAGTTACTGGGAAGGCACAATTAGAGGCTTCCCAGGGTGGCCATGTTGATGAAGGTCACTGTCACCTCAATTCAAGTGCACATGTTAAAATCTGTTGTTCTTTAAGGTCAGGATGAGCCAGCACAACTTATAATCCGGGCTCTGCCTTTTGGAAGTTTATATTGTACATTAATTGGTAAGAAGCAAGATACACACAGTTAAATGTCAAGGCAGATCTCTTGGTTCCAGATGAAGTGGGAAAATGTGTTTCCAAGGATTAGGGAAGGGTCAGATTCATAGCAGGCTAAGGAACAGAAGCTGCTAAAAAGGGAGGAGGAATGGGGTGGCACAGGCCTGTAATCCCAAGCAACTCCAGAGGCTGAGGCAGGAGGATGGCAAATTCAAGGCCAGCCTCAGCAATATAGCTAACTCTGCCTTTTGTTTTTGTTTTTGGTACTGGAGTTTGAACTCAGGGATACTTTACCACTGAGCTCCATCCCCAGTCTTTTTTTTTTTTTTTTTTTTTTTTGAGACAAGATCTTACTAAATTGCTGAGGCTGGCCTCAAATTTGCGGTCCTCCTGCCTCGGCCTCCTGTGTGCTGGGATTGCAGGCCTGTGTCACCTCTGTCAGACTGAAATTCTGTCTTAAAAAAATAAAAAGAGCTGGGGAGGTAGCAATATAGCTCAGATTTAGAGCGCCCCTGGGTTCAATCCCCACTACCAAAAGAATTTAATTCATTCATTCATTAAAAAGTGGGGTCGTTGAGGGGTGAAGTGGATAAGGCATGATTTGTGACCAGGGCAAAGCTGCATTCTGCCCCGAGCCCCCAGCCAGCTTCCCAACCAGGTGAGATCTTGTAGCATCACCTTGCTAATTATTGCTGAATTCCATTTGGGTGACGATCTGACCCACATCTGCTACCTCGAGTCTAAAAGGCACTTGCCATTGTGTCCTAGACGGAGGATGGGTGGACGGGGTCCGGAAAGCACCAGGTTAGGGCAGGCTGTGGGGCGGCAGAGGCTGAGACCCGTCACAAAGACAATCCGCAGCCCTCCCCCTCCCCCTCCCCCAGGGAGGAGCAGCTGATGGGTTTCTGGAGGGTTCCAATCCAATTAGTGCCCCCTCCCTCCTGGATGGGGGACGGAGCCACCACGCCCTTCCCCGAGGTGGAGGCTGATGGGGAGGGGTTGCCGGAGGTCTGCGCATCCTGACCGGCTCCTCCCGGCAGCAGGCGGGCTCGCTGCTACCCAGCGGCTGCTATGACGGCGCCCGTTTCTAGGCGACTGTTCTGGGGAATGGTCTGTTTTGGCAACCGCAGGGCCCCTGGGTAAGGGGGGCCGCGGGCCGCGGAGCCATTTGCATAGCAACCTCGTCCCTCCGCGAGCTGCGCGCTCCTCTGCGCCCAGGGGCCCCGCGCCCCAGCCCCTCGGCCTCGCCTCGCCCCGCCCGGGCCCGCCCTGGTCGCCGCCGTGTCCCCCGGGAGCGCAGGCTGCACCCGAGCTGGGGTATTTCCGGAGAGGCTGGTGCCCGGGGGAAGCGGGGAGGGTGCTGGGGACCCACACGGGGTGGGGGAGGGGACTGAAATCCCAGCCTTCCCAAACCAGAGCCGCCGCCACCGGGCGGCGGAGCCCCCAGACGCATTCGGGACGGGGGTCCGGCTCGCGGACTGTTTATTTAGACAAACTCACAGCGAAGCCGGGGGCGGGGGGACCCAGAAAATGCCCCTGGACCATTCCACCGCAAACCTGCGTGCGCCTTTGGAAATGGGCAGGCAGGAAGGATTTCTTACCTAGAAATAGCAGGCGGTGATGGGCTTGGGCAGTACTCCGAAATACTGAACAGGGGACTTGGGGACAGAATATTCTCTGGATTTGTGGGAAGAAATCGAAAGAGGAAACACAGAACCCCGGCGTCCCCGCTCCTGCGCACGCCCACCCCACCCCAGCACCCGCGGGAGCCCACGATGCCAACCCCGATACCAGGGCTCAGACAGGCGGACGACATCCACCGCCCCAGGACACAGGCTCGGAGCTGGAACCCGAGAGGGGGCTGGGCAGGGGCAGGTCACCCCAGCTGAGCGATCACATTTCCCTGGCAGCTGTCCAAGGGGCAGCTCCCAGCTGCACCTGTTTGTGGGGCGATTTGCTTTTATCAGTATTGACACAGGGGCAGGGCCGCGGAATAGCATAGTAATAAATAAATGAGAGCTGGGGGGGGGGAGGGCAGAGCCACCGAGGCGAGGCGAAAGTGCTGAGGTGGATTTTTGCTTGTATGTCAGCATGTTCAGTCCGGCTCCCCACCCCTGGAACCTCGGAGCAAAAGAGCAGGCTTGGCATCCAGGGAGACACGGGTCTTAAAGAGATAGTGAGTCCAGAGCGCCTTGAGATCCATTGTGCCAGGCGTCCCTACCCAACAGACCCCCAAGGTTGCCTGCGACCCTCACCTGCCACTTAAGGTTTGTCAGGAACCTCCGCGGGAAGGGAGTTTCTTCCTCATTCTGCCAAGTTTAGCATCCAGGAGGCAACTGTGATTAAAGTGTGGGTTTTGGAGTTTTACAAACTTAGGATCATCCTGACTCTGTCGAGCTGTGTGATTTGGGAGATGTTAACTAACAGCTCTGAGTCTCAATTGAGAAAATAGCATTTATCATTGCAAAGATATAAAAGCTGATCTAGCAAGGCTCCAGGGTCATTCCCTGTGAGGTGTCCTCTTGGTTTCTCGCCTATCAGCCACTGGTCTGGTATTTGTTTTGCAAACCAAAACAAATCTGGGGTATCATCCATTCCAGAAAAGGGAGAGGGGAAGCCAGAGCTGATTCTCTGTCCCTCTGGTGAGGCCAAACGTGGCCCTGGGTTTCTGCAGCCTTGTCAGTCTTCAGGGGGCTGCAGGCTGAGCCATCTCTGCTCTAGTACAGCATGGTACAGTAAGATGTCAACAAACCTGTTCGTCAAAAGCCACCTGACCAAGCCCAGAGATAAACTGCATTTGTAAAAATTAGGAGCAGTGAGTCACTAACGTTCAGGCAGGAAGGCGGGTCTCCAAGGGCTAGGGTATCGGTGAAGAAAATGGTTTCAGCTGTCAGCCTGCTGGGCTCTACCCCAGCCCGGACACCTGCCGGTCTTGTGCCGGTGGCAGGTTATTTCACCTTCGTGAGCCTGGCTCTCCTTATGGATAATCACACACCAAAAGCTTGTCTTCAGGATTCAGTGCGTGGAAGGCCTGTGGTGAGCGCCCGACATGGAGAAAGTCTTGGCACGTGGAGTCATGACTGTTTATTTAGGAGCACGAGGTCAGGGGCCTCCCCCCATTCATCTCTGCATCTCCAGATCCTCGCAGAAAACCCAGCACTTGGGGGGCTGGGGCTATGGCTCAGTTGATAGAGAGCTTGCCACACATGCACAAGGCCCTGGGTTCGATTCCCCAGCACCCCAAAAAAGCCCTGGCACTGGGCAGCCTACCATCCATCCGATGAACAAATGGCCTTAAAGGAGTTAAACTTCTCCTGGAAGAGACTCTGACTACCTATCCCGTCCACACAGGGGAGACAACACAGGGTTAAAAGCCACTCAGCTGGTCCCCAGGCCCCAGAGGCAGGCAGTCCCTTTGATCCCTCAGTTTCATCTATCCAGGATGCTTTCAAGAGAGGAAAACAGGAAGCATCCCTGATAGCCTAGCTGACTCTTTTTTTTTTTTTTTAAACGGTGAGAAGTGGGAGGAGGATGGTCCTTTGGGTCACATTTTTGCCAGGAAATCAGCCTCCTTCCTTTCAAACGCTGGAGCTTCCAAGGGGGCAGATAAATAGCTTCTTACTTGGAGTAGACCAGATCCTTGGTGGACCCCATTCCTCTGCCAGACCCCGGGTGGTTTAGGGCCCCCATGCTCTGACTTCACTCACTGTTGACTGCCTGCCTGGCCGTGGGCTGGACCCTGGGGTTTTGGCTCAGCACCTGGTGGCCAGGGCATCTGCACACCAAAAAGACAGAGGGCAGTCAGGTCAGAGAAGATGGGCGAACAAAGAAAAGTAGCATCTAAAGGAGAAAACAGGAGGTACCGGGAAACAGTTGTAGGAAAGAGAATCGGAAAAGAACAAGAGGCAAAACCCCAGAGAAGAGTGAGTACATAGGAAGGAGGCGAGCAGGCTTCTAGGGATTCGCAGTCAGGGTGAGTAAAAGCCTCAGAACAGAAGCACATGCAACAGCCTATGCTCCAGGGACCCACAAAGATGGCAGAAGAAGAGAGGGTCAGAAAGAAAAATATTAGCTGGGTGTGGTGGCGCACGCTTGGAATCCCCGCTACTCGGGAGGCTGAGACAGGAGGATCGTCAATTTTGGCAAGATCCTGTCTCAAACAATAAAAAGAACTGGAGATGTAGCTCAGTGGTAAAGCGCCCCGGGATTCAATTCCCAGTAACAAAAAGAGAAAGAGGGAGAGGAAGGAGGGAGGGAAACAGTTCAAGACTGTAGCAGGGTACATTCCCTGAATCCTAACAATTTGGTGAGGCTGAGGCAAGAAGATTGCAAGTTCGAGGCCAGCCTCAGCAATTTAGTGAGGACCTCAACAACTTAGCTACACCCTGTCTCAAAATGAAAAAAATAAGGTCTGGGGATGTGGTTCAATCCCCGATACCAAAGAGAGAACTAGTCAGGCGCTGTAGGCACTCCTGTCATCCCAGGACTGGAAATTCAAAGCAGCCGATGCAATTTAGTGAGACCGGATCTCAACACAAAAAGAGCTGGGGGTATAGCTTAGTAGTAGAAGAGAACTAACTAGCCTAGCATTTCTAAGACCCTGGATTCAATTCTCAGCACCACTAATGATAACAATTAAAAAAAAATTGTCAAGTGGGTGAGCAGGTGGTGGTACAAATGAAACAAAAAGTCAGAATGATGATTACTGAAATTGGGAATGAAAACATGGATGTGCAGTACACTCCTTTTACACTCTGGTTTTCTTTGTTCCTTTTGCTACTGGGGATTGAACTCAGGGGTACTTTACCTTTGAGCTACATCCCCAGGCCTTTTCTTTCTTTCTTTTTTTTTTTTTGAGACAGGGTTTCACTAAATTGCTGAGGTTGTCCTTGAACTTGCAGCCTCAAATTTGTGATCCTCCTGCCTCAGCCTCCCAAGTCCCTATACTACCATGCCTGGCTCATTATATTGTCTTGTTAAGTGAATTTGGGGGAAATTTCCATAACAACAACAAAATGTTTTCAAAAACACCCGCAGGCAATTTAGCAAGATCCTAGAGCTAGAGATGTGGCCTAGTGGTAAAGCTCTCTTGGATTTGGTCCCCTGTACGGCAAAAACACAAAATAAAATAAAAAGAGCTTGGGGTTGTAGTTTGGGTGTATAGAGTGCCTCTGGGTTCAACCTCCAGTGCCAGATAAATGAATAAAAAAATAAATATTCTCCCTGATGAGTCACGGTCGTCCTCACGCAGATGCAGAGCCCTTTCAGGTTATCAGAGGGCAGCTAAGACGTTATCTAATCTAGTCTTCCGGTCATAAATGAGGAAACTGAGGTGCACCCTGGTTCCTTCAAGGTGTTCTCAGATATCAAGAGGCAGAGTAGATGCTGGAATCTCAGGAAGAGCAGTGCCCTTTAACCTTTCAATCCCCCCACCCAGCTCCATGCTGGCCTTGGGCTGCAGATGGAATTTGCCCCTACCCTGAATTGCAGTGTCAGCCTCCAGTCCTAAGGCTGTGTGTGTGTGTGTGAGTGTGTGTGTGTGTGTATGCGTGCAGTGCACCTGGGAGCACCTGCTCTGCCTTGAACCATCCCAGCAGCCCAAAGCCTGGTAACTGATGTGCAGGGGACTGAGTAGACTGAGGGGTGGTCCCTGGCCACTGTGCTTCCCACTGTTTTGGTTCCCAAAAGGTAATCTTGAGCTTAGGTCCTCTGGCCTCCACTTCCAAAGATAAGCATGTGAAAATCCACACAATAAACAGAAGATTTCGCCTGGTATGATGGTCCACACCTGTAATCCAGCGGCTCTGTTGGCTGAGGCAGGAGGATTGCAGAGTTCAAAGCCAGCCTCAGCAACTGCAAGGCCCTAAGCAGCTCAGTGAGCCCCTGTCTCTAAACAAAATACAAAATAGGGCTGGGGATGTGGCTCAGTGGTTGAGGCCCCCTGAGTTCAATCCCTGGTACCAAAAAAAAAAAGAGGAGGCAGAGTGCGGGCTCCTTGGCCAACTGTGGCTGCCTCGGGGGCTCCATTTCCCGTCTATCTCAACTGTGATGAGGGAACAAAGATCGGAGGTCCAGGTTACCTTGCAGGGTGTCAGGAGGATCTCCAGAGGTGTGGCTAAGAAACACTTTGAAACATAAAACTGTATAAATTCAAGGTCCCATTATTACAAAGTGAGAGAGGGAAGGTGGGAGGGAATGAGAGAAGAGCAGGAGCCTTTTTCAGAGTCTGTAGTACAGTCCTTTGGGTTGTGCCTCAGGGGGGACAGACGGGTGGGTGGAGAGATGGCCTTTATGAATGCCCTGCGCTAAGCCCGCACTACGCACCTTGCTTTCTTGAGAGTGTCTCCTTGGGGCTGGGGGTGTGGCTCCATGGTGGAGCTCTTGCTTAGCAAGCATGAGACCCGGTTCCAACCCCAGCACCAAAAAAATACACATATGTACATCATAAGGGACTATTGGTTTGCTCCATTTTTTTTTTTTTTTTGTACCAGAGATTGAACCCGGGGTGCTTAGCCACTGAGCCACATCCCCAGCCCTTTTTTGTATTTTCTTTTCTTTTTCTTTCTTTCTTTCTTTTTTTTTTTTTTTTTTTTTTTTTTTTTTTTTTGAGACAGGATCTTGCCAAATTGTTGATGCTGGCTTTGAACTCACGATCCTCCTTCCTCAGCCTCCCAAGCTGCTGGGATTGCCGGGGTGCACTACCACGTCCAGCGGCTCCTATTTTGCTCCTTTTACAGATGAGGAAATGAAGGGGCCGAGACCTTCAGGTGACCTGCTAGCAATCCACAGCTGGGACTCAAACCCGGGTCACCTGGGAGAGAAGCCATCTCCTCACCCAGAGCCTCTCAGGGGCACCAGGCCCCAGGACACCTGGGTGTTCCACTCCCCTTCAGGGTGCTCCAGCTTGGCTGCTAATTAGCCATGTCACCTGGGCGGAGTCCTGCCACCTCTGGGGGCCTGTCTCCTCAGCTGCAAAATGGTGATAGCAGAGCCTGCTCCACCTACCTTGGAGACAGCGTGCGGGTTCTGTTTGGCAGGTGCTTTGAAACTGCGACAAAAGGTTAGAGAAATGAAGAGACAGTGATTTTTTCCAAGCAGCGCGCCCTGGGGTAGCTCACAGTGGACCCCTGAATCTGTTGGAAATCGGAACACAGACCTCATGGCCTCTTCCAGTGTTGTTTTGGTGCAGAAGGGAAGAGAGGTGTCACCCACTGTCCCCCGCTTGAGTGTTCCCCAGAGGGACCTATCAGAGCCCTGGCTTCAGGTTCAATCCTAACCCCGAATTGCAACCCGGCCCCTTTCTCCTGTTTGTGGTAAAACAAACAGGCTTTCCGCTACTTGAGCAGGATTTAACTACCGATCAGCCCCGGAGATAAGTGGATCACGCTGAGCAAGCTCACATGGGAATAATTTGTACCCAAGAGCAGTTTATAATTTATATTTTTGAAGCTACCATCAAGGCGTTATCTTTGCAGGGACTGGAGACAGTGTCACCCATGCTGTTCCCCCCTCCTGTCCAGGGTAGAGAAACAGAAGGAATAATTAGGAGATGCTGCACCCGGCGGGAAATCACAAAGGTGTGAACAGCTGATTCTATACGACCTGTAAAAGTGTGAAGGCAGGACCACCGTCCACTTACCTGTATTTATACCACACTCCCCACCATTCCCTATGCTTCTTAGTTAAGGCTCCAAGCACTAGAGGATTTGTTGTTTTGCGGGGCAAGTGGCACTGGGGATTGAACCCGGGTACACTTTATCACTGAGCCACCTCCCCAGCCCTTTTTATATTTTATTTTGAGTCAGGGTCTTGCCAAGTTGCTTAGGGCCTCCATAATTTGCTAAGCCTGGCCTCGAGCTTTCAATCCTCCTGCCTCAGCCTCCAGAGTTAATGGGATTATAAGCATGTACCATTGTATCTGACTCTCTTTTTGTATTTTGTTGGCAGATTTTTCTCAAGCCAATTTGCCAGTTTATATCTTTTCTTACAGTGATGTGGTTACTCCTTAATACATCTCCGGACAGCCCTTACATGCATCAGTAGACTTTCAAAGAAACCCTGTTTTGGGGCTGGGGTTATAGCTCAGTGGTAGAGCGCTTGCCTAGCCCATGTGAGGTCCTGAGTTCCATCTCCCACACCACATTAAAAAAATAAATAAATACACAAAATAAAGATTTTTTTTTAACTCACCCTATGTTTGTTGGCTCTATTCTGAAGGTTGCTCATTTCTCTACTTTCCTTTTCAAAGGTCCTTGCAGTGCATTAGACTATCCAACCCCTCTCAAGGGCTGGCCTCTCTGGGCCCTACCTGTGGCATGGAGAATGGAATGGCGGGCTTTACTACTGAGCAGCTACATTCCAGTCCATGGTATTTTTTATTTTGAGACAAGCTCCCACTAAGTTGCTGAGACTGGCCTTGGACTTCTGATCCTCCTGCCTCAGCCTCCCAAGCGGCTGCGATTACAGGCATGCGTCACCACACCCAGGCAACTTAAAGTCTTGATGAACTCTTGATGAAGTCAAGCATTTGATGAGTCATGGGATGTGAGAATTTGCCCACAAACTCTGCTTTCCCTTCTGCTGTCCAGGGATAAATTGTCCCTGCTCCTATCTAAAGCAAACACCCTCCTAGGGCACACGATCCCAACCCTGGGCTCCAGTGATTCTCCCCTGCATCATGTTCTCTCCCTCTTTGCTGAATCATTTCATCAGCACATAAATAAATATGCTGTAATCTCACCCAGCTTCAAAAAGTAAGAAGTCTCTCCTGACCCCACTTCCCCTGCAGCTTCAACCCTATTTCCCTGCACCCTTTCCTAGGAAAACCCCAAAATAACTGTTGATTCTTAATCCCGTCCACGCTCTCTTGAACCCACTTCACCTCCATGTCTGCACGGGACCTGCTCTTTGTTCATGCTGCCAGTTCTCCCGTGTGGCTGACCCTCCGGGTCCTCACTGCCTCACTGCTCAGCCAAGACCAATGGATCCCTCCTTCTTCTTGGTGGCTTCTGAGGCTCTCCATTCTCTTAGTTATTCCAGTTATCCCCTCAGGGTCCCCTTTGCTGGGTTCTCCTCATCTCCATCACCTCTGAAGGCTGGAGGGTCCCATGACTCAATGCTTGGGTCTCTCTGTTTCTTTCTTCCTTTCTATTTTTTCTCTTATGCACCCACAGGGATGGAACGGACCCTAGGGCCTCTCACACGCCTGCACATGCTCTGCCTGCACCTATCCCCCAGCCCCCTTCCCTATTTCCATCACTGTTGCTGATCTCACCCGGTGTCATGTTATTAAATGCCACCCCGCATAGCCCAGGTTCCCCTAGGAGCAGAATCTTAATAAAAGGTCTGCATGCGGGTAGCTCATATGGGGAATGTAATTCCAGAGACCAGATAAGAGGGACCCAGGAAACAGGACAAGAAAAAACAACTCAAAGATGCATTTTCTTTCCCGGCAGTGTTAGGGATGAACCCAGGGCCTTGTGTATGCGAGATAAGCACTCTACCAACTGAGCTCTGTCCCCAGCCCTACTGAGCTACAATGGAGACAGAGGTCTGAGCCATGGAACCTTCTAAGGAGGTGCACAACTGTCCATCAAGGGATCCAAAGGGGGAGGTATTTTCCACCGGCTTCCATTTGCCGTTGGTTGGAGGAGACAGTAAGCATTTCAGATGTGGGAGCCACAGGAATGAAGAGAAAAGCTCAGCCTTGGTGCCACCCTGGAAATCTCTGTGTCATGGGAACATCAAGGAGGAGGAAGCAAACGTGCGGGCTGAAGAGCAAGAGGAAAATGAGGCAGAGGGCCAGTAAACCAGCCTGCGCTCCAGGGAGGCCAGAGGAGCAGAAATCAGGAGGCCCGGGACGCTGGTACGGTCGGACAGTGTGCTGCCTTCCAGAATTGGTCTCAATGGATCTAGAGCTTCCGTCTCCCTCCAGATGCGGAGACCGCCTCGGAGAGGCCCACCTTGTTCATGACACAGAGTCCCTGCTGGTCCTTTGCCCAGGACCTTTGGCCTTCTGGACTAGATCATTCTCAGTTGTGCCAAGTGTAACAAGTGCCCAATAAATCACCTCCTGTGCTGTTTTGGCTGTGGCTGGGGGGAGAGGACTGACCCCCCATATATCTGTGTATTCCTGCCCATCTTCTCTGGAGGGGAATGACCTTGGGTTTGACCTAGGGGTCTGAGGTCCACTGGGCCTCGTTGTGGCTATGTGACCTGTTCAAGTTCCTTGAACTTTCTGAACCTTGGTGCCCATATCCTCAAACTGAAGGAGAGGATACCTACAACAATGAACTGTAAACCTTCCATTAAAACAGCTGGGCATGCTACTGCCAGCTCCTGGGGGAGTGCTTGACCCATCAGCTCAAGACCAGCCTGGGAATCAGCAGCAGGACCCCATCTCAAATAATAATAATAATAACAACAACAACAAAACCAGTCTGGATCTGGTGGCACACGCCTGTAATCCCAGCCACTTGGGAGGCTGAGGCGAGAGAATTGCAGGTTCAAGGCCAGCCTCAGCAAGTTAGCAAGGCCCTGAGCAACTTGGCAAGAACTATCTCAAAATAAAAAATAAAAAGGGCTGGGGATGTGGCTCAGTGGTTAAGCTCAGTGGTTAAGCCCTGGGTTCCAGGCTCGGTACAAAAAAGGGGGAGAGTGTCAGAGAGTTGAGGGTGGAAGAGTGAGAAGCAAGGGCCACGTAGCAAGGTGCTGAACCACGTATCGAGGTGCTGAACGCCAAGCCGGTCTTGGCCACGTGAAGTACTGAAGGATCTTGATGAGGGACACACAGAACATCAAGTCCTGTGACGGGAAAGGCCAGAAGGCCACAGGGAAGGAACAACCTGCAGCCTTCCCGGGCTGCCATCTCTCCACCAGGGCTCTTTCTCTGTTCTGCTGCAGCTCCCTGATTCCACCTCTGTTCAGAGTTTCCCCGGAAGGTTCTCCACCAGAGAGCTTGGCGCCAGCCTGGCACCCGGGCAGGCTCCCGAGTGTGTGGAGATCTTGATGGCCTAGAGTGACAGTTCACACCTGTGATGACGAAAATTTAGGTGAGGGTGGCAGGGACAGCCAGGGGAGGTGGATTACACACCTGGAATCCCAGGGGACTCTGGGAGGCTGAGGCGGCAGGATCACAAGTTCAAGGCCAGCCTCCACCCCTTAGCAAGGCCCTGTCTCCAAAATAAAGGGCTCAACCAAAACACAAACAAACAAACAAAAAACACAAAGGGGCTGGAGGTAAGCACTTGTGTAGCCTGGCGAGGCCGGGGTTCAACACACATGCTCACACGCACACACATAAGGGGAAAGATGGAAGGGAGACCCAGCCACTCTCAGGAGCACAGATATTGTGTGAAGGTGCTGGGGCGTGGGCTAGGGATCCGGGTGAGATGGAGGGTGCTGGACTCCCAATCATTGATAACATGGCTGTGTCCATTTTCAGAAAAAGTGATCAAGTGTGACCACAGAAGAAAGAGGGGGAGAAGATTGAGCTCACCTAAGGCCCCCTCTCCTTCCTCCAGGCCAGCCCCCGGTAACTTCGGGACCCTAATCCCTTTGTTTTACAAAAGACAGAAGTGACTCGTTCAAAGTGTGAAGCCCAAGAGGGTCAGACTGGGAGGCACTGGGACCTGCCCTCTGCCAGGCCTTCCCAACTCCTTCCCTCTCCATTCAGCCTCCTCCTCCTCCTCCTCCTCCCTTCCGCTCTCTGCCTCCCCTCTTTCTCTTTGGTGGCAAATCCGAGGCCCTGATTCACAGCAGCTACACAGCCTCACACCCCTAATCTCGCTGTCTGAATGACAATCCCGCCAGGCTGCCGGCTGCATTCAGCCCTTCACACCCTCCTCTCGGTAGCTGGGTGGTCCCTTCCCCAGCAGGGGCTGCTGGCCCTTCCTTCCACTTAGCATTCCCCCAGGAAGCCAGGACTTCCCAGGAGCCAGGCGCTGGCCTCCAAAACAATATCCAGATAGGACACGGCCTCCCCACCCCCTCCCAGGGCCAGACCATAACATAAAGCCGCGTGGCCCGGCACCCCTGGCCAGGGCCCTTTGTCTGGTTTGGAAACAGCCTGAAAAGATGAAAGGGGCCTGGACTCTGACCTCTCCACCTCTCGTTATCTCGGGCCCACTCCCCTTGGACGCTCTGAGGCCGGCCAAGGCATTTTCCCATGGCCACTGGGGTTAGGGACGTCCTAGCAGGGGACTCAGAGAGGAATTTGAGGAACGTACCTGCCCAGGGGCGATTATTTTCATCCAGGACAGGCTGAAATGGATAATGAGGTCCAAAACAAACGTCCTGTCTCCTCAAAGGCTCTCTAAAGAGAGGCTGTTAGATATAGTCCATTAGCTGGGGGTGGCAGGGGGGACACTGGAGCCACTTTTTAGCCTGCTGCTGAAGACAGGGGGAGGCGCTTTGCCAAGTTTAGATTCTTTTCCAAGTCAGTCCGGGCCGAGTTTGGATTCAAACTCCAGCTAGGAGTCTCTCACTCAGGTACCTGCAACAAGTGGCCTCCTGCCCACCAAGAAAAGATTTGCAAGAGATGGTATCAGAGAGATACCAGCAGGGTCCACCGTACAAAAACAAAAACAAACCTAACATTTAAAAAAAAATTGAAAAAGCAGAGCTGGTTAGTTTGTTTGTTTATTTTGGTCCTGGGGATTTATCCAGGGGTGCTTTACCACGGAGCCACCTCCCCAGCCCTTTTTATTTTTTATTTTGAGGCAGGGTCTCTTTAAGTTGCTGAGGCTGGCCTCAAACTTGTCATCCTCCTGCCTCAGCCTCCTGAGTTGCTGGAATTACATTCCCAGCTGAAGAAGAATCAGAGTTTATGTGTGTGGCAAAAATATATTTGTAAAAAAAAAAAAAAAAAGAAAAGAAAAAGAAAGAAAGAAAAGATATTTGTCACATATCAGTATCTTCATTACATGTCCCCTACCGTTGTTCTCCTTTGTCATCTCAATTCAGGTTCTAATTCCCCATTTCTCACAAACTGGGCCTGGTAGCGGGGACTGGGGATGGAACCCAGGGCCTCCTACATGCTAAGCCCATCCTCTACACCCCCAGCCCCACCTCCAGATTTTCCTTTTTCTCTTGTTTGGCAGTGCAGGGGACTGAACCCAGGGCACTGTGCCTGCCAGGCAGGCGCTCCACCCTGAGCGGCAGCCCTGGATTTTAACATAACTCCCAAGCCAGAAACCAGAATCTCTTGTAAATCCTTTCCCTTCTAATTCATCCTTACCGGACGCAGTTCATCTTAAAATAGAACGCATCTGTACTCTGTTCAGAAACCCTCCTAGTCACGGAGGCCGCGTGGTAAGGCTGGGCTAGCTCAGGGCTGGGCAGGATGACGTCCCTTTCCCTTTCCCTTACATCACTGTACAATGAGGTTTGCGTTCTCTAGACACCCTCAAACCTGAACCTCGTCAACCCCTCCCACGACACTCCTCTTCCTTTTACTGACTTAAAAAACTACTTTCCATTTTAAAAAAAGAAACAACTTTACTAGCACGGTTTCCAGGCAAATGTTTTGGGCAGTGGTGATGGTTCAATGAACACTTCTGAATGTGCTTTGGTTCTTCTTTGGTTTAATATTTCTCATTAGAAGAAGAAGAAGAAGAAGAAGAAGAAGAAGAAGAAGAAGAAGAAGAAGAGGAAGAGGAAGAGGAAGAGGAAGAGGAGGAAGAAGAGGAAGAAGAGGAAGAAGAAGAGGAGGAGGAAGAAGAAGAAGAAGAAGAAGAAGAAGAAGAAGAAGAAGAAGAAGAAGAAGAATCATCATCTCACGCTTGGTTCCTTGGTTCAGGTTGTATAGAATCTTGTTGCTGGAACATCATCGGGGATATGGGGAAGCCCAACAGGTGACTTCCCAGCCAGTGTTCCCTGGACAGGAGCAAGGCCTACTTAGGCACTTGGGTATGAGCGCGCACGCGCACACACACACACACACACACACACATATACACACACTTGAGAAAAAAAAGTGCACCCCATCACCCCCTCCCCACAAATCATCTACAAAGCAAATGGAAAGAAAAAAACTGGAAATATAGAGAATGATAAGAGCATCGTGCTTCACCTGGTCTGAACAAGGTCCAGGATTTGATCCCCAGCAACATAGAAGGGAAAAAATAATAATAATAAGGGCTTTTGGATGATGATGATGATGATGATTTTTTTCCTTTTTGGTACCAGAGATTGAACTCAGGGGCACTTGACCACTGAGCCATAGCCCCAGCCCTATCTTTGTTTGTTTACTTTCTTTTTTTGTGTGGTGCTGGGAATTGAACCCAGGCCATTATGCGTGCAAGGCAAGCACTCTACCAACTGAGCCACATCCTCAGCCATGTTTGATATTTTATTTAGAGACAGGGTCTCAATGAATTGCCTAGGGCCTCACTGTTGCTGAGGCTGGCTTTGAACTTGCGATCCTACTGCCTCAACCTCCCAAGCCACTGGATTACAGGCATGCGCCATCGTACCTGGCTGGATGAATATCCTGTGTGTGGGGGGCGGGGGGGGGCAAGTACTGGGCATTGAACCCAGGGCCTCACACGCCAAGCTCATCCCCAGCCCTTTTTATTGATTTTTATTTTGAGACAGGAGCTCCCTATGTTGCCCGGGCGGGTCTGGAACTTGCAATTCTCCTGCCTCAGGCTTCGGAGTTACTGGAATCAGTTGTGAGCCACCATTCCCAAATTCTTTAACCCTCCATTTCCTCCCCTGTAGACTGGTATTCCTAATAGCTACCTTTCAGGGTTGTTGTTTTTTAAACAATGTGAGTAAAGCATTTAGCAGAGTGTCTGCCACATCCTCAATTGTATAAATGTTTGCTTAGATAATGTTGATGAGGATGATATAGACTAATAGCTGCAGAGGTTGTTCTTCACATAAAGACAAGCAGACTTCCTGGAGAATATTCTGGACTCTAAATTCTCTGCTCTGCCCATGCTCACCTAGTACTTTGAACCTTTGCTCCAGCGCCTCTCTGGATTGGAATGTACTCTCCCCTCCTCCTCTTATCTCAAGATTCAGCTCAAAGGACAGTTTCCCAGTGAGGTCTTTCCAGACCGGCACCTCACCCCAGCCCAGCAAAACTGACCATGCCTCCACCGAGTGCCCGCAGCTCCAGGGCAGCGTGTCTCGCATTGCATAACAGAGTCTTGCTTGTAAGTTGGTCTTTAACTTCTTGAGTATTAGTTCTGAATTCCCAGTACTACACAGTCCAAGACCCACCTGCCCCTATGGGTACTCAGTAAGTGTCATGGGAGGAATGAGCGAAGCCCTGGCTTGTTCCTGAGGGTCTCCTTGTGGCCTCCAAATCCCACCCACAGTCCCCAACCCTCGGGTCTCTGATGGCAACTGGATGAGTAGAATCCTCACTCCTGGCAGATTCCCGAAGGTAAAGAAAGGTACAGGGTATTATTGCATGTTCAGTTGCTGTCTCCATTCGTCCCCTGTCACCTGCTGACCAGGTGCCTTGCCACAGGGAGCACAACTCGGGAGAGTCAGAAGATATTTCAGAGGCCAAACTTACAAAACTGAGTTAGTCATAGGGGTTAGGTGGAACCCGACACAGGCAACACCGTTCTGAAACATGTCCTCCACCTTAGAACAGTCACTCTGACTCAGCCTGACCTTAAACCCCAGGCAGTACTCCCTCAGCACGCAAAGGAAGGAAACTGCTGCTGGGACTGGAGTCCTGAAAATACCACGTTCACCATGGAACAGTGGCCACCTCCAAGAATGGAGGCGAGGACCAAAGGACCCTTCCCTGACAACCCCGTAGCCACGACCTAACCTCAAAATCCCCCCACTCTCTCATCCTCCTTTATCTACCCCAGGCTGAAAGTGGAACACGTCCGCTCCACTGGGCCCCCTCAGCAGGTTTGTACAGAATAAACCCGGGGACCTGCTGGGCCCCTCCCCTCCCCCACCCCATTTCCTTCATTCCCTTCTTTCCTTATATTTTGGTGCTGAACCCCAGACCAGTGTTGGAGGTTCCCACCATAGGTGCCCCCCCCCCCCGCCGTGCCGCTCCCAGCCTTCTCTTGACCTTGACCCAGTGTCCCTTTCTTTCCTCCTCTCATTCTCCTTCCTCTCCCTCCAGTAAGGACCACTCACGTTGCTGGGCTTCTCCTCCACTGGCCCTCGCCCATTGGGTGAGTGACCCCCTCCCGCTCCTTGGATTCTTGGAATCCCTGCCTTGGTTTCCCTCTCCTTGGATACTCTTCCTCTGACAAATCCCAGCACTGGTGGGAGGAAACCCCTGCCACCACGTAGTGGCAATGACAGGCTTTCTTTAAGGGACACCCCTCCCTCACCTGTCCCTCCACCCATGGATCCTGGAAAAGCATTAGAGATGCCCCTTGATTTTGGAATCCTTGGGGGCCCTCCTCCATCCACTTGTCCAGCATGGGCCAGACCCCCCCACAAAGTACCCATGAGATGTCCCCTTGGGGTTCCTTCCCAAACACATCCAGACCCTGGGGCTCCAAGACAGTCAAACCTGAAAGACTGGTGCTCCTCTGTGATCCTGCCTGTCCCCCTACAAGCTGGACAAGGACAGTTACTGGCCCGAAAACAGCACATTGGACTTCCAAATTCTCCAGGACCTTGAGAATGTTCTCCACCACGATGGCAAATGGTCTGAGGTTCCCTATTTCCAGGCCTCTGGCTCCAGGCCTTCTCTCTGCCAGAACTGCTCAGCTTTCCACATTCTTCTCCCCAATCGCCCCTCCAGGTATCCCCAACCCCCTCCCTCTGCTCCCTTGCCCTTTGATTTTTTTAAAATATCTTTGTTTTATTTATTTATTTATTTTATTTGGTTCTGAGGATCGAACCCAGTGCCTCACCCATGCGAGGCAAGCACGCAGCCACTGAGCTACAACCCCAGCCCCTGCCCTTTGATTTTGACCCCAAGAGGAACCCCCTCTCTCCAGCCTCACAATCAATGTCCTCCTCACGCTCATCCTGACTCCCTTCACCCCTTTTCGTCCCTCCCCACCCCACCCTTGCCCCCGGGGCTTCCCCCAGTGGGACCTCTGCTCCCTCCAAAGTCCTCCCTTCCCGGAGGTGGCAGGTGCTGAAGGCACTGTTTGTGTCCACCTCCTGGCTTCCCTAGGCGACCCTTCACCCTTTGGGCTCTTTTGACTTAGAACCCACCAACTTTTGGAAGGAATTCCTACACATCACGCAGTCCTGCACCCTCACCGGGCACGATGTCTGTGTCATTCTTTCTTCCTATCTCTCCTGAGTATAAGGATGGCATCTGGTCAGCAGCTGAGGCCCACGCAGACGCCCAAATCCTGCCAACAACCACGCAGTTGCCCATACTGACCCCACCTGGAACCACCAGACCACTTCACCGACAGGACCAAGCCAGGCCCCTGCTCACCTACCTATGGGCAGGAATGGAAACGGCTGCCTTAACTATGGAAAGATGAGAGAAATCACGTAAGGCGCTGGTGGAAACCCCGCCCCCTTCCTCTCTGGCCTCTCAGAGGCTGTGATTAAATACACCAACACAACCCTGACTCAGAAGACGGCCACTCTACCTTATTGACATTTCACCTCCCAGTCTGCCCAAGATACCAGAAAAAAGCTCCAAACCTGGGGACGGACCAGACCCCTCAACATGAACTTGTAAAACCAGCCTTCAGGGTCCACAACAAGAGAGAGGAGGATCAAAACCCCAAAAACTCGCTGAGGCAGGAGGATCACAAGTTCAGAGCCAGCCTCAGCAATAGCAAGGGGCTAAGCAACTCAGTGAGACCCTGTCTCTAAATAAAATACAAAATAGGGCTGGGGGTGTGGCTCAGTGGTGCCCCTGAGTTCAATCCCTGGTATTTCCCCCCCCAAACCCCAAAACTCAAAATGAGGTCAGACTGAATACCAAGTGTGGGCAGCTGCACTCAGACAAGGGCCCCAAAGACCCCATAAACAGGTGTCCTCCATGTCACCCTCCACACCTCCAGGCACCTGCTTCACATGTGGCCAGCAGGGACATTGGGAAAACACAGGCCCCAACTCTAAACCTCCGCCAGGGCTCTGCCCTCTCTGCCGCCAAAGGGGGACCCCGGAAATTGGAATGCGCTCAGCGAGACTCTCCTCCCGTTGGCTTCCAGTTCCCCCAGTCCACGGATGCAAACCCAGGCTGGAAACACCCTCAGCCTGAGGACAGTCGGCCGACCTACGGAGACAGACAGCCCCTGCACTGTCACCCCCACCGCCATCCCTCAGTCGAGCTGGGGTGACGCCATCGGCACCTGGTGAGCCTGGATCTTTCTTCCTGGACTCGGGCAAGTCTTTCCTCACCTCCTCCAGGAGCTTCCTCACCTCTATCGTTGGCGTTGAGGGAAGTCCCTCTGCGCCTGCCCCTAAAGGTCCTCTGCTCTGCAACCTTCCCGACACTCTGTTCTCACACTGCTTCCTGGTCACACCAATGCCAATGCCCATCCTCGCTGGGGACACTCTGACCAAAGCCAACGCCTCCACTCATTCAGCTCCCGCCACAGCTCCCCAACCCGCTGCCCCTTTATCCTCTTAGGCCTCCCCTGTCAGCTCCTCCTTGAGGTGTCAGCCTTGGCAGGGGACACCTCCAACCCACGTGGCCACCCACCACACTCCTGTTGAGACTTCCCTGCAGACCTGCCTCCTCCCTGCACAGTGCCTCATCCCTCAGTCCCCAAGCCCTCGGGGCCCCAAGCCCATTGTTTCCTGTCTTCTCGGGGCTAACACTCTCTGCCCGCCAACGCCCCACAGGACAGACCCAGTCCTGGCTGGTGGAGAACCTGGCGGTCTTGTCCCCCTAGTCCAGGACCTCCCCTCACTAATTGGCCGCTGTCCCAATGCATCCTCTGGTCCCAGCCCTCACGCCTGCTCCTGTTCCCTCATCGCAACCCGGTCCCAGTCCTCGGCCTCAGAGATGCCCCGTCACCAGTCACCATCCCATCAGACCCTCCTCTCAGGATCTGTCTGCCTCCATGGGACAGACCCCGACAGCCGCCTCTCCACCCAGCTGACCTGGACGGTCCTTCCTCAGGGCTTCAGGGACAGGCCCTGTGCTCAGCCAAGCCCTCTCTCACGACCTGGCGAATCCCAACCTCTCCCTGGTCCTCTGCCACAGCATGTGGGGGACCTGCTCCTCTGCAGCCCCTCCCGTGACCTCGGACACACCAGCCTCCTCTTAATTTTCTAAATAAGTCAGGCTACTGCACCTCCCCCAGCAGGCCCACGTGGCTCCAACCCGACTGACCCACCTGGGACTCGCGCTTGCTCCCCAGGTCCCAGCCACTCCCACTGTCCCTAGACAGCTCCTTCAGGACCGCCAGTCCCCACTCAACGTGATCCTCTCTCCTTTCTGGGACTGGCAGTTATTTCCGCCTCTGGGTTCCTGACTTTGGAACCTCCTTGCTAAGTCCCTCTGCTTCTCATGTGACCTTTCTGAACCCTTCGATGCTCACAGGGCGGGTAGAGCTTTTCCTCCCACCTCGGAGAAGGCTCCCACGGTGGCCTCCGTCCTCCCTGATCACATCACCCCAGAATCGGGCTGCCCACCTCTGTTCAACTGGACAGTGGCCCAACCTGCGTTTCCAAGGCCACTAACCTGTCTCAGGCCCCATATCACACGGCGGCTCCACACCCCTGCCACCCCCACCCTCAGGACAGGGGAGCCCCCCAGTGCCCCCTAAAACCACACCCCAAGCCGATGCTCCCACCACACTCCTGCACCAAGCTTCTCCCTTGGCGCTTCTTGGTTTACCAGTTGTCCCCCCAAACCCCTCACCCCAGCCCTCGAGCTCCGCTGTGGCCGTCCCTTGCTGCTCCAGGGCTTTCCTTTCTGCCCCTCCCATTCCCCACACCTGGCCAGCCTAATCAGACGACAAGCAGAGCAAGTCCTGCCTGAGCCCACCGACTCTCAGCGCCCTTTAAACCCACAGCTGGGGGAACAGACGCTCCGACTCCCCTGAACCCAAACATGTAGGTCCACATCGGGGAGTTCAACAACGCCCCGGAGGCCACACTGAGGTCATCCCCGCCCTGGACACCCCATTCCAAGCTGAAAAGGGCAAAGCTCCACTCGTCACCCCACCGTTCACCCCCTCCCCCCTCCTCGCTCCGGCCCCACTTCCATCGCTGGACCCCGAAACCCAAAGACCTGAGATGCGGATGCTCCCCGCGACCCCGCATCTCTTTACTGCCCGTCTCTCTCCCACCCCAACTTCTGCTGGGTCATTGTCCTCACTGCCAGGACCTTGGTTGGTGCCTGTTCCCAGAGCCCCTCCGAGCTCCGCTGATGTCACCAGCCAGACTCTTCCTACCTGGGCGGGCACCAGAGGGCTCCTCTCCCTCCCCTGAGAAACTGTTAGGACAGAGTTTGTGACGTGCCAGGCGACACATGCCCTCTGATACACGGCTGCCGACGCCTTGCCTCGCACATCACTGTCCCCGTGGCAGGCCAGCTGGGCACCCTGCTCACCTCCTGCCTCCCGGGCTCCTCTCTGTTTCGGGGATCCAGGAGAAGGGCCTGTGGCCCCCTACCTCCCTCTTTGTGGAACTGTGCCTTTCCCCTCCCAGCCCCATTTCTGAGCGCATTGCCTGTGCGGGACCCACAGGCCACTTAGGAGAGTGCCCATTCCCCGCTTTGGAGTGCACCTGTGACTAAACACCTGTCCTGGCTGTGCCCAGTGGAGGTCCACTAACAGTGTGCCTCTCTGAACAGCAGCCCTACCCCGTCAGTCCAGATCACTGCCGGCCTCCCCTTACCTGGGCAGTGTCCTTAAACTCCAAACCCTCCACATTCTAATTGAAGAGCCCCGACTTCTGGACACAGTATTGGTCCCTCGGAGCTGCACACATGGCTGCCCCCTTTACCTTTTACCAGGGTCGGACGTGGGGCCACAGTCATCTCAACTACAGCCAGCAGTCTCCTGGCTCCTCTCTGGCTGCCTCCATCATAACCAGGGAGCCTCTTCCTGGGTGGGAACAGCACTTAGATCTGTTCACCACTCCTTGGACAGTAATGTGCGCCCTGGCCCTTCCTCACCCCCACCCTCAGTGGCCCATTGAGGGGGGACCACTCCCCATCCCAATGTTCATCCTACTTGGACCAAAACGAGCTGCCCCTCTGGCTCCCCTCCTGGTGGGTCAGTGCACAACCACAGCAACCACCCAGGAGCAGCAGTAATAGGAGTCTCCGCCCACCATGTTGCAAGACCATCTAAGGAAATGGCGGACAGCCTTCGAGAAATCCCCACCCAACTGTCCACGCTTCAGGACCAAACAGACCCATTGGTGGTGACTGTCCTCCAAAACAGACGAGGACTAAGTTCATTAACTGCAGAAAAAGGAGGAATCTGTGCCCTTCCTACAAGACACCTGCTGCCAGGGCACAGTGGTACACGCTTGTAATTCCAGTGGCTTGGGAGGCTGAGGTGGATGGATTGCAGGTTCAAAGCCAGCCTCAGCAACTTAGTGAGATCCTGTCTTGAAATAAAAAATAAAAAGGGATGGAGATGTGGTTCAGGTTAACCATCCCTGGGTTCAATCCCTGGTACCAGGGGGAGAGAGAGAGAGAGAGAGAGAGAGAGAGAGAGACCTGCTGTGTTCACACGAACAAGTTTGGCCTGGTGAGGAGTGGCATAAAAAAGTTAAGAGATCAGGCTGCCAAATTCCATCAGTACTCCTCCTCATGGAACATGGAGTGGGATGGTTTTCTCCCCTGGCTATTTTTCTTGGTTAGCGCCCTTCTCCTTCCCAGTTCTCTGTATAACTGTGGCCTTGTGTGGGGCCCTCCGTGTTTCGGCTCTTCACCTCTGCTTTACAGAGGACCATCGATTCCACTACCAACCAGAGGGTGCAGAGCATCCCCCTGCTGAGCTCCATGAGAGCTGCTCAATGCCAAGGCCTACAGGAGTCCTCAGATGAAGCCCCCTCCCAGCAGGAAGTAGCTAGAGAGTCACGGCCACCCCCTCTCCCTTCACCCTTTTCTTATTAAAGAAAAAGGCAGGAATGTTAGGGAGAACTTGACACAGGCGACACAGTTTTGAAACATGTCCTTCACCATAAAATAAGAGTCACCTCCCAATCTCTCTGAGTCAGCCTGACCTTAAACCCCCGGCAGTGTTCCATCAGCACGCAAAGACAGGAAACTGCTACTGGGACTGGAGTCCTGAGAATACCACGGAACAGTGACCACCTCCAAGAATGGAGGTGAGGACCAAAAGGACCCTTCCCTGACAACCCAATAGCCACGACCTAACCTCAAAAATCCCCCCACTCTCCCATGGCCCTGAATCTACCCAGGCTGAACGCAGAAGACAGTGTCAGTCTCCGGCCCCCTCAGCTGGTTTGTCCTGAATAAAAAACCAGTGTTGGTGTAGGGCCTCCTCTCCTTCCCTCTCTCTATTTCCTTCACTCTCTTCTTTCTTCTCAGGAGGGTGGTTTCCAGTCTGCGACTCTAGCAAATGTCTACATGCAGATCCAGGGAGAGTAGTTTACCCACCCTGACCCTCAGTGGGCTTTTATCCTCTTTGGCTACTAAGAAACTCAGAGGAACAAAATGACAGCTGATCACTTTGAAATTCTGTCCAGTAGTCATGAAAGACAAATGATCTTAGTTCTTCTCCCTAAACAGAACCCTAACCCAGAGTACTCACGGGATGAGATAATAGGTCAAATTCAAGTGTATAGGCTGTGGCCTCAGAATAGGGTAAGCCAATGACCTCTCTCTCCCCACCCTCTTTGAATTCAAGGGCACCCAACCACTGAGCCACACCCCCAGCCCTATTTTGTGTCTTATTTAGAGTCAGGTTCTCACTGAGTTGCTTAGCACCTCGATATTGCTGAGGCTGCCTTTGAACTCACCATTCTCCTCCTTGGCCTCCAGAGCTGCTGGAATTACAGGCGTGAGCCACCGTGCCCTGCTGACTTCACTCTCCTGAGAACTGTTACACACAGCTGAAGTCCACAGTCAGAACTTCAGGGTCCCAGGGAAGTCGCACAAGGCAGTGGGTAAAAACTAGGGTGAGGCAGTTGGTAAACTATGGGGCTTGGCCACCAGCTAGATTTGGGTTCTCAGGGATTCACCACATATTTGCTAAGGAAATATGCAAGCAAGTCAATCTATGAGCCTTAGTTTCTTCATCTACATAATGGAGATGATAACCTAACTCAAGAGGGAGAAGCAGGAAGATTAGTACTGGAAACAGACTGCAGTGCCGGCCTTGAGAAATGATCCTAAAGGCTGGAAGAATGGTGGGTCACTAACCAGCAGAAACTAGGAAATATGTCTCTGGGAGGCTTGGGAAGGGAAGAGGAGGTGCTGGGCGCAGAGGCGCATGCCTGTAATCCCTGAGGCTCAGGAGGTTGAAACAGGAGGATCACCAAGTTCATAGGCAGCCTAGGCAACTTAGTGTCTCAAAATAAAAACTCTGGGGATGTAATTCAGTGGTCAAGCACCCCAGGCTCATTCCAAGGCAGTAACACACACACACACACACACACACACACACACAGAATACAAGTGAAACTACAGTCCACGAGTTCTCTGTTTATCACATGGCCCTCTCCTGGTGTCTTGCCCAGGACCAGTGGATCCATAGGGTCCCCATGGCCTGAGAGAGTCACTCATTTATGGTTTTAGTCATTATTTTAAGATCTGGAAGGAAGTCTTGGACATCATTAAACCCCACCATATCACTTTACCAATGAAGGAACTGGAGATCCAGAGGGAAAAAAGTGACTTACCCAAGGTCATCGAGTCTAACCCTGCCATGGCTACTTAATTTGCTGTGGACTTGAGTGAGTCCCAACCCCCACGGAGCCCATAGTTTCCTCTGTAAAATGAGGGCTTTGGAGTATTAAGACGTCTCAGTTCCCTTTCACCTCTGCCCTTTCCTATATTAAAATAATAGTTCTTTCTATCATCCTGTAATTTAGTCAGGACATTCCTCCTTCCACCTCAGTGCTCCCTCCCAAAGCCCAGGAGACAGGTCTGTCCAGGCACAGAGCACATGCCTCTTATCCCAGTGACTCGGGAGGCTGAGACAGGAGGATCGCACGTTCTGGAGGTCAGTCTCAACAATTTAGGTAGATCCTGTCCAAAATTTAAAAAGGGAGGGAGGAGCTGGGGATGTAGCTCCGTGGCAGAGAACCCTGGGTCCAATCCCCAGTGCCACACACAAAATTAAAAAAAAAAAAAAAAAAAGAAAGAAAGAAAGAAAGAAAGAAAAAAACACATTTGGGGAAAAGAGAAAAGAAAGAAAAACACATTTCAGTGACTTCTGAGCTCACTGCTCAATTAATTTGAATCTGAGTCCTGAATTTCACCAGGAGTAAGGACAAGAAGGAGGGAAAGAGCCAAGGCCTAGGGGAAGCCGTTGGCCAGCCGGTGCCATCCCGCCTGGGAGCAGCCCCGTGATCGTGATCCCATGCCTGCAGGCCTTCCAAGAGCTGGCAGCGCCGCGGGGATAAATAAGGCCAGCAAGCGCACCTTACATGGGCATCCTGGCGGCCGCCGGAATCCCTGAGATTGCACAGCCCTGGGGAGGTCTTGGAGCAAGTGCACGTCACCTGCTGTGGGCACAAGTGTGACTGGGCTTCTGCAGCCTCTGTCTTGTGACAGAGGAATTTTTAAATGGAAGCTCTGAGCTCACAAAGAAGAAAATGTCTCCTTGATGTCACACAGTTGCTGCCAATTTATCAGCAGGAGCTAAAGGTCAGAGAGGGGGAAGCCACTAGGGTCCTGTGCTGCGCCCTGAGATGGGGCTTCCCTTCCCCAGGCTCACCGCCAGCCCGCCCAGCCAGCCCTGGAACTAGAGCTGTGTTTGCATTTCCAGGGCACGAAGCAAAGCAATCCAAACCCCACCTCCTGCTCCTGCCCTTCTCTCAGCTCACCCTCTCAGCCCCCTAGGCCACCACTCTCCACCGCACACTGTCAGGGACTCGGAGGGGCCCTGTCCTGGGGGTTCTTCCCTGGGGTCACTTAAAGGGTAAAACCAAATTGTGTGATATTCTTTCAGATGTTGAATAACTAAATGCAGTGGTTACAGAACTATAGCTGGGGCCAGATGTGATGGTGCATGTCTATAATTCCAGCAACTGAGGAGGCTGAGGCAGGAGGATCAAAAGTTCAAAGCCAGCCTCAGCAATTTAGCAAGCCACTAAGCAACCTAGCAAGACCCAGTCCAAAATAAAAAATAAAAAGGGCTAGTGGTGTAGCTTAGAGGTTAAGCACTCCTGGGTTCAATCTCCGGTACCAAAAAAAAACCCTAAAGCTGGGAATCCAACTGCCTGGGTCACAGTCTGGTTCTACCATTTCCTACTAGTGTGACATCTACAAATTACTTAACCTTTGTGAGCTTATTTCCTGACTTAGAAAATAAGGATAATAAGAACACTATTGGTGGCAGCAGCATGCCTTTATTCTTAGCTAGGATCCCTTGAGCCTAGGAGTTCAAGGTTAGCCTGGGCACCACAGCATGGTCCTCAGGATTCGGTATGAAGCAGTGACACAGAGCCTGGATGGTCAATGTCAGCTTGGAACCAAAACTTGAAGCTACCACTGAGCAATTTGCTCAATCCTGAGTCTTCCTCATTCATCCTACAGGGATGGGCACAGGTAAGGATCAAGAGCCCTTAACCTGGCACCTGATGCTAGAAAACAAACAGTGGTTGCTGGGATGACAATCTCTAGCCACTAAACTGAGCTGCAGGGAAACCCCTTCCCAAGGCTGACACCAGTGTTTGCCCCACTACAAGTCCTGACCTAGAGTTGCAGAAGAAACATATAAAACATGCAGAGAGTCAAACATGCACGCATAAAACATTTTTTAAAAATCTACCTTCATTTTTTTTTAATTTATTTTTTAGTTGTGGTTGGACACAATACACTTATTTTATTTATTTGTATGTGGGGCTGAGGATCCAACCTGGGTCCCGCCCATGCTCTACCGCTGAGCCACAACCCCAGCACCGCCCCCTGCATAAAACATTTTTTAAAAATTCCTTTTAGAGGGCTGGGATTGTGGCTCAGCGGTAGAGCACTCGCCTAGCATGGGTGGACCCGGGTTGGATCCTCAGCCCCATATTAAAAAAAAAAAAAAAGGCGTTGTGTTATGTCCATCTACACCTAAAAAATAAATATTTTTTTAAAATAAAATTTCTGGGCTGGGGATGTGGCTCAAGCGGTAGCGCGCTCGTCTGGCATGCGTGCGGCCCGGGTTCCATCCTCAGCACCACATACAAACAGAGATGTTGTGTCCGCCAAATACTAAAGAATAAATGTTAAAATTCTCTCTCTCCCTCTCTCTCACTCTTTCTTTAAAATAAATAAATAAATAAATAAAATTTCTTTTAGAGCCATGCACAGTGGCCCACATCTGTAATCTCAGCCACTGGGGAGGCTGAGGCAGGAGGATCATAAATTCAAAGCCAGGTTCAAGAACTTAGCAAGCTGGGTTGGGGATATAGTTCAATTGGCAGAGTGCTTACCTTGCATGCACAAGGCCCTGGGTTCAATCCCCAGCACCACACACACACACAAAAAAAAAAAAAAAAAAAAAAAAAAAAAAAAAAACTTAGCCTAGGCCCTGAAAAACTCAGCAAAACCCTGCCCCACCTTAGCCCCCAAAAGGGCTGGGATATGGCTCAGGAGTAAAGTGCCCCTGTGTTTTTTGGTACTGGAGAGTCCAAAAAAAAAAAAAAAAAAAAAACACATGGATAGGAAAGAAAGAATCAATTGAGGTGAAAGCGAGAAGACCAAGGGTGGAGAATAAAATGACAAGTAGGAAGGAGAGAGCTGGGTGTGGTGGGGCACACCTGTAATTTCAGTGACTCAGGAAACTGAAGCCTTGAAGGTTTGAAGCCAGCCTGAGTGATTGTAGTGAGACCCTGTCTCAAAACAAAAACAAAAAGGATTGAGGATGCAGCTCAATGGTGGAACGCTCCTGGGTTCAACCCCAGGACCACAAAAAATAAAAAAATAGCCAGGCACAGTGGCACACCCCTGTAATCCCAGCTGTTGGAGAGGAGGAGGCAGGAGGATCCCAAGTTCGAAGCCAGCCTCAGCTACTTAAAGAGGGACTAAGCAATTTAGCATGACCCTGTCCCGAAATAAAAATTTAAAAAGGGCCAGGGATGTGGCTCAGTGGTTAAGTGAGCCTGGGGGGTTCAAACCCTGGTACCAAACAAATAAATGTAGGTGAAACAGGCTGAAAAGCCTAATAAAAAGAGAGCAGTTGAACAGGGCATGGTGGCTCACGCCTGCCTCTGGAAGATGAGGCAGGAGGATCACAAATTGGAGGCCAACCTCAGCAATGTAGTTTCAAAATAAAATACAGTTGGTGCATGCCTATAACCCCAGCGGCTCAGGAGATTGAGGCAGGAGGATCCTGAGTTCAAAGCCAGCCTCAGCAACAGCGAGGCCCTAAGTAACTCAGTGAGACCCTGTCTCTAAATAAAATACAAAATAGGGCTGGGGCTGGGGCTCAGTGGTTGAGTGCCTCTGAGTTCAATCCCTGGCACCCCTACCACCCCCCCCAGGAAAAAAAAAAAACAGTTGGGATGTGGCTCAGTGTAGAGCAGCACTGGGTTTGATCCCCAGAGAGGCACCCTGCGGAAGGGCAGGAGTGGGGTAGGAGGGAGAGCTGAGCTTAGAGTGGAGAGGCCAGGTGTGGTTCGGGTGGGTTTGCCCAGTGTGCCCAGGCCTGGGGTTCCATCTCCAGCACTAGGGCGTGGAGGTGCGCAGGAAGGCTTCCTGTCTGGGCTCCTCTGTCTACCTGCTGGAGCTTCACCCCTGCAGTCTCCACCTCACAGTGGCCCCAACAGGTGAGCCCCAGCAGAACACACCCCATCTCCTGGGTTTCCTGCTCTTCAGCGTCTTTCCACCAGCCTTTCCTTTTTCCTTCAAGACCAAGGTGTGGAGGACCTGACGGCGGCTCACAGGTTTCAGCCCTCCAGGGGCCATTAGTATTTTGAAAGATCTGGAGATCTGACATAGTATATTCTGTAAACATTTGCCAAGGCGTTCAGTTAGGCCTGTCCAGCTCCTCACAAGCACCCTGTTCCTGTCCCCCCGGGCAGCGACCTCCCAGAGGCTTCTTATAAGAAACCCTGGAGGAGCCTGGGCGCTGTGGCCTCACCTGTACTGTTTCAATCCCCAGTCCAAACAAACAAACAACAACAACAACAAAACAACCAACCCTGGACAAGGGTGGGGCGGCTCTCTTCGCCCCACAAATCCAGCAATGACCACGCGCTTATTCATGCCTTACCTCCTGCCAATCTACCCCTCCTGACAGCCCCGTTTATTACCTTACCCTGCCCACTACTCCAAACCCTTCAAGAGTTCACAGTTTCATTCCACGTGCTCCATGGTCCTGCCTAAACCCTCAGGGGTGGGATGTGTTCCCCTGGGGTCCTGCCCCCACTCGGCAGCGCTTGCTGAAAGGGCCCCAGGGTGCCAGTCTGACCAGAGGGGCGTGTCCACAGGAGGACCTGGCGCAATGTGGCTGGGGTGAAAATCTGAATCATAGTCAACAGGGCAGCCAAATTCCTATCTGGAAATCGGGGCAGTCTGAAGGGCGAGGCCGCACTGTAAACAGAATGAGTAAGGAGGTCAGAAGCTGGTGGGGACCAGAATCATGTCTAGATGCAGCTTAAGGAAACGGAAACGGTGGTACAGGACTGAGGCTGTGAATTGAATGATAAGACGGTACCAGGACACTGGCTGCGGGACTTGGGGGTGGCCTTGGGGAGAGCAGCCTTCGAAATCTCTTTCCTCTGGCTGCCTGGAACCCACGATGCCAAATGCTCGTGGTTTTTGCTCTGTGTGTGGAGTCTCCCCAGCTGCCTGCGGTTTCAAGCCCCTCGCTGGCCCCTGGGCACTGCAGAGTGATTTGTCCAATGCTCCATGGTGGTTGGTGTGGAAACAGCTGTGCTAGAGCTGGCAAGTGACCTCGGATCTCCAAGTCTCAGATTCCTTATCTGTAAAGCGAGGATAATGGCAACACTGCTCCATCATAGTGTTATATAATAACAACACCAGGGTGAGGATGAGCCCAGCAGATATTTGTAAAATGCTTAGATCGGTGCTTGGCACAGAGCAAATGCTGTACAAGTGTTAGCTCAATAAAAAACAAGGTGCCCAGCTGGTAAATAAGGCCAGTAATCCAAGTCAGCTATAATTGCAACATTTGAGTCCTTAGGTCCTCCACCACTAAGGTCAACAGCAGGCTACCATGGGCTAAGCTGACCATAGAATTTTCAGAAATTAATTTTCATTTCAGCTAAGAATAGAAAGGTAGGTTGTTGACTTATTTCATTTGGGCACACAGGAAATATCACTGCAGTTACTCCCCTTACCTGTTCTTAGGAAACCACTCAGAAATCCAGAAGTACCAGTTCAAATATAGTACCTGTCCAAATTTAATAGGCCTCATTAAAAAAAAAAAAAAAAGTCAGCCAGGCAGAGTGACGCAGGCCTATAATCCCAGCTGCTCAAGAGGCTGAGGCAGGGAGATCGCAAGTTCCAGGTCAGCCTGGGCAACTTAGGGCGATCTTGTCTCAAAATAAAAAAAATAAATAAATAAAAAGGGCTGGGAATGGAGCTCAGTGGTAGAGTGTGCTCTGAGTTCAGTCCAGTAATGCAAAACAAAAACAAAGTCCAGGGCTTGCTTGGGGTGTAGCTCAGTGGTAAAGGCCCTGCCCAGCAGGCAGGAGATATGAGCGGTCCTGGGTTCAATCCCTAGTACTGCAAAAATAAAGAAAGAAGAAATAAAAAGTCAATCTTAGAAAATGACTATGGGTGTCAAAAAGGATCCGCCTGGATTTAGGCAGACTCACTGAAGTCTGGCAAGGTTCAAGGTTATAGGTGCCCTTGGAAGAAAAGGAGTCCTGAGGACACAATGCAAAGAGGAGGAAATATATTTATTTTTCTCCAAACTTATTGAGGGTGGTGGTGTTTGGCAAAGGAGAAAGGAGGGGGAGAATGTGAGTGTATGGTTTGTTAAATGATAAAAAATGGAGTCAATGCATTGTAATAGCTCGGTAGCAATTCAAAGAGAGACCAAAAAGTCTGTTTCCTCTAGCAATCTATCAACCAGAAATCTTTATTAACTGAACCTCTCACTAGACTACTAGATGGCACTAATAGATGGTTGAAAATGATGACCCTGATACACTGCAAAATCCTAAACAGCTTTCTGAAACAGGAGGGAAAAAAGATTCAATGAAGCTTGCAATGATTTGTGACAAGCAGATTTTATTGTCTTCTAATTTTTTTTGAAAACACGCAATATTTTTGTCATCTTTAGTATGTGATGATTTATAGGCCACCTAATAACTTTCTACCCACCATAATATTAGAACAAAACATTGCTCAATTATGGTTGGTATCAGGGTTTAATAGAAATTCTTTCTCTCTCAACCGCCTGCAGCCCTCCTTGCTGGGTTCTGTTCTCCCACCTGCTCTTCTTCTTGCCAGAGCGGGATTTCATTTGGGGTCCAAACTTGACCCAGAGGCCCTTCCCCAGTGTTTCTTCTTCTTAGGGAGCACCTCCCCCACCTAGCTGAAGTTCCCCCCCCCCCCCGGGAGGGTCTCAGGGTTGGGTGCTTCTCCCTGAGAGAAGGGACGTGGGCCCCGGGTAGAACTTTTAAAATACACACGTCTCTGGAGAGGAAAGGCCCGCTGAGAGCCAGGCGGTGACAACAGAGTGGTGTGGAGCACGTGGCTTAAGTAGAACAGAAACAGATCCGGCCGGGGCGCCCCAGGGACGTCCCAGACACAAAGCAGAGCGCAGGCTGCGCCTGGAGGGCGCGGATCCTGCAGCCACCCCGGGGCTCTCCCGCCTGGGCTAATCACCTTCCGCGTCCCGCGGCTCCCCGCCTTCCCAGAGCCCCAGAGTTGGGGCTCTGCATACCACAGAGGTCAGACACAAACACAATCCATACATGGACTCCATCCTCGGGTCACAGGATTCGGTCCACAGCGGGGACGGAGGAGGGTCCCAGCACCCACGTCCCACCCCCACCGGGACGGCTCTGTTGGTAAACACCGGCCACTTGGAAACACCCCCGTGAGCGCGCCTTGGGGCCATTATTCATCACCCACTAACCTTAAACCAACTTCGTCTTCGCAGGGCCTCCCCCACCCCAGAGGAGAGGAAATTCCACAGCTCTGATGTGATGAGAAACGTGATCTGCGCCCAGCCCTCCCGCCGGCCTCCCTCCCCGCCGGCTCCCAACCTGGGCGTCCCGGCCCCTCTCCCGAGCCTCCCGCCCCCTCCCCACCCCCTGCCCCTCTCCCTCGGCGTTTTACACTGTGTAACCCGAGAGGCTGGAAATGTCGCTTCTTTCATCTTCCATTTCCCACATCCTGAAAGTTTGGAGAGGAGAAGCCCACCCAGAGAAAGGAATTCCAAGTATGTGCGCCCCCCTCCTCCTTGAACTCCATTCACAAAGCAGATTACTCATGGCTCCGGGCTCCGGGGAGGCCCCCCGCTCCCCTCCCCATCCCCACCTCCCAAAGAGTTGACTCATTCCACGTCCTCACTCCTCACCCGCACAAAAGCCCAAGTCCACATGCTTAGCACCCCAAATTAACTTTTCCCTGGGCTCTGCTCCTTAGGCTTTCAAACCTCACCCGGATAGGGACTGGGCCATGAGCAGAGTCTGACTCCCATTCATCTGTCTGCTCTTAAGCGCCTCCAAACAGAAAGTGCTCAGGGAAAAACGTGTCAATGGATCAGGGAGAAAAGATACAAATGAAACAAGGGACGCTTCAAAGCTAAGAGCTGAGGTCTTTGGGAAAGATCAGAGTGTTCTAACCCCGAGACGCTGGCTTTCCAACAGATATTGTATTAAACCCAGAATAAGAGGTGCTTTATTTGAGGTGATGGGCAGAGAATAGAGGCTCTGGTAAAGGTTTTTACTTTTATTATTATTGTTATTATTATTATTATTATTATTATTATTATTATTATTATTATGTGTTGCTGGGGCTGGAACCCAGCCAGTGCTCTAACCACTGAGCAGCATCCCCACTCCCTCTCCCCATCCCACCCCCATTACTGGGAATTGAACCAGGGATGCATCACGAATGAGCTACATCCCCAGAACTTCTTATTTTTTAAATTTTGAGACAGTCTCACTAAATTGCAGAGGCTGCCTCCTTAATGTCTGGAATCACAGACGTTTGTCACCACACCCGGCTTGGTGATGTTTTTTAAAAATTGTCTTAGTGATTACAAAATATGCCAACAGGTCAGTTCTTGGGTTCCCTGTCCTGAGTTCTGTCACTGACCAGGGACACAGAGGGCAGAGACACCTTCGCTGACTTCTCCCTCAGAGGTTAGGAAGTAACCGCTGAGCATCCTTTTCCATGAAGGATGATTAGCTATCTTATCCATCCTTCCAGGAGGGTGAGAAAGCCATTTTGAACCTGTGCCAGCTCTGGGAAAATTCCCTGAGTTCACCAGCGCTGTGTGAAACAGGATTTCCTGCATCAAGAAGTGCTCCCTTGCCTGTTATTAGGGAATGTGTTTCAGAGATGACTAATCCATATTATTTTTGCAATTCGGGATTGTTAGCTACTTTGCTCAATGTACTAGCGTTTGACCAAAAACAGGATAAAGTCTGGGTACATGTTGGTGCACAGGGTCATGCATTTAATGGGGCTCATTATTGCCCAAGAAGCCTCCTGGAATTCCAAGAAGAATTCAAGAGGCCAGAGTTGGAAAATGCAGTAACAATGATAAGAAACGACAGACTGTGGCAGAACAGCCACACCGTGCAGCTCCTCAGAGCATCCATGTGCTGCTGAGGAGAGATCAGTGCTGCAGCTCAGCTCCGAACTTCCTATGTTCAGGTAAATGCAGCCTGCACCTGACGTCCAGCAGTCACAGGCTCCTATGAAGTCAATGACACAACCAGTGCCCACAAAGGCAAGTACTAATCTCTCAGGACCCCAGCTTCCTTATCTCTAAAACACTGGGGTTAATTTAACCCTTGCTGATCAAAGCACAGCCCCCACATACCAGCCGTAAGGCTTGACTTGTTAGTTTGGGATTTAACTAGAAATACCCCCTAACCTGCTGCTGTTTTGTACATAGGATTGAACTCAAGGATACTTAACCACTGAACAACATCCCTAGCCATTTTTTAATTTTTTTTTTTTTTTTTGGTACTGGGGATTGAACTCAGAGGCGCTCAACCACTGAGCCACATCCCCAGCCCTATTTTGCATTTTATTTACAGACAGATCTCTGAGTTGCTTTGGGCCTCAATAAGTTGGTGAAACTGGTTTTGAACTTGCAATCCACCTGTCTCAGCCACCCAAGTCACTAAGATTACAGGCATGTGCCACGACGCCCAGCAGGCCCTGGGTTTGATTTCTAGCACCACAAGAAAATAAAGTAAAATAAAAATAGACAAAATAGTAATAATGAACAAACATGTTCCAACATCAGCTTTGATAATTAGCAACTCAGGGCTAACTTTGTTTCACTTGGAATATTTATCTGAGGTTCCTTTTACAGTTGGGGAAACTAAGATATTTAAATACATCTTACCAAGTAAAAACATTATGAAAAAGCTTCCAGAAGTCCTGGTTTATACTCCCTTTCTTCTGATCATCTTAACATAAAGAGATTTTTGTGGCAGTAATATCAGCGGCTTGGGAGGGTGAGGCAAGAGGATCACAAGTTCAAAGTCAGCCTCAGCAATTTAGCAAGGCCATAAGCAACTTAGCAAGACCCTGTCTCAAAAAAAAGGCTGGAGATGTGGCCCAGTGGTTGAGTGCCTCTGGGTTCAATCCCTGCACTCCCCTAAAAAAAGGCAGGAGTGGGAGATGGGGTGTGGTGGTGCATACCTGTAATCCCAGGTACTTGGAAGGTGGAGTCAGGATTGCTTGTTGAAGGCCAGCCTTGGCCACTTAGAGACAGCTTGTTAAATAAGAATATCAATGGTCATTCTTATTCAAACTCAAAACCAGGTCAGGAGGCTAAGCAGTAGAGCACCAGCAAGGTCTATTTCGAATGTAGAAGACCTTGAGGCTCACCTCCGGGAACCCCTCCAGCCATCTTCTTTGTCCCAACAGTGGAAAACAGAGGTGGAGGTGAACCCACATGGAATTATAGGAAGGAAGGTGGGGTGAGCCCAGATGGGAGTTATGGGAGGCCACAGCCTCCAAACTTTTTCCAGGCCTATTTTACATACATTTTGCTCCGTGCTGTACGCAGAACCATATATAAACTCCTAAACTGGCGCACCAAAATGTTTTCTTTTTTCTGCTATGAGGCCCCCCTCCCACATGGGGGTTTCTTACCTCTTCTCGCTTAAATAAATATTACTCTGTTTATTCTTCCCTCCCATGACGGTCCATGGATTTTATTCTTCAAAATTTGTGAGACAAGAACCCGGAGGAGGGGCTGGGGATGTGGCTCAAGCGGTAGCGCGCTCGCCTGGCATGTGTGCGGCCCCGGTTCGATCCTCAGCACCACATACAAACAAAGATGCTGTGTCCGCCGATGACTAAAAAAAAAAAAAAACAAACAAAAAAAAACCCGGAGGAAACTAAGGAAGCAGGGAATCTATTCTCATCTCATAACTCTGGTTTCATTGTCTCCAAACAGTAAATTTAAAAAAAAAAAAAAAAAAAGGCTGGGGGTATACCTCTGTTTTAAAGCACCACTGGCTTCAATCCCAGCCCCTACCCCCTCAGAAAAAGACACTAGGAGCAGTGGTGCATGCCTGTGATCCCAGCAACTCGCCTGTGATCCCAGCAACTCGGGAGGCTGAGGCAGGAGGATGTAAATTCAAAGCCAGCCTCCTCCACAATTTAGCAGGGCCTTACCAATTTAGCAAGACCCTGCCTCTAAATAAATATCTGGGGATGTGGCTCAGTTAAGTGCCCCTGGGTTCAATTCCCAGTACCAAAAAAGAAAAAGAGGAGGCTTTTGTGCCCTGAGTGTGTTGTAAGAGAGAAGGTAGGAAAACACCTCAGGGCAATGAGGATACGTCTTCTGGCCTTTGCTTTACTCTTTAACCTAGTAATAAATCTCTTAAAGCTTGCTTGGCATTCAGAATATCTTGTAAACAGCAAGGTCTCTCCTCATTGGTGACAGGAATGCAAGTTTACTGAGTGGACCAGGAGCTGCTGTCCCCAAGGCACGGTCCTGCCCTTTTCACCTATTGGCTAATTATAATGGCTGAATCTCAGGCCTCGGACAGGCGCGCTCCAGAGGTGGAGGGCGGGCGAGGGAAGGCAGAACCCAAGCTGAGAAAAGAACTCTGCAGTTCCAAAACTCAGCACAACAATCAAGGGATAAAGCGGTAATTAGGCCTGATTATCATGCAAGGCAGCCCCAGTTCAATTGGAATGTAGCCGGAGAGACGGGAGGCTGGTTGGAGAGTTTGCTATGCTGGAGACACGCTTTGATGTCTGCCGGGAAGGCTGTTTCATTCAGCCATCCAGCACCCCCCCCCAAAAAAAAAAATGCTGCAGGAGAATATGAAACCCTCTCAATACAGCATACGGCTAGCAGAAGTGGAGAGCTAGTGCCCGGGACTGAGTTCTCCTTGAGTGTGTGTGTGTGTGTGTGTGTGTGTGTGTGCGTGCGTGCGTGTGCGTGTGTGTATATGCCTGCTTTTCTCAGATTTACTGCTCCAGCCTCTTGGATCTGTCAGAAGACAAGAAAAAAAGAGAAGAGCTCAGGGGCCAGCTATTGACTCGCCACCCTTTGTGGAGTGGATTCTTGTGGCCAGGGAGACGGTGGCTAAGCTCAGGGCAGACTTTTTACCTGCTGTTGGGGAGGAAGTAAAAGAAATAAGAGGTAAATGACTCTGTGTGTCCCCAGGAGGCCCTGGAACTAGATAACAGATGCCGCTGCAGTCATCTGAGGCTGCCAGCTACCACAGCTTTTATACCCACGGATGGAGGAAGGAGAAGAAAATGAGCCAAGAAAGTAGGTTAATCTCCCAGAGAAACACAAAATAGGTGGCAGGTAGCTTTCTGCACCTTTCACTCTCTAATTGCTTCAGACCCAGAGCTGTGAAGCACAAGGAATTCCTTCTGTGTCCTGACTTTACCCCTCTCTCTCCCCCTCTCTCTCCCTCTCTCATCCTTCTCGTGGGGTTCCCCATCCTGATGTATATTATTCTTGTATCCCAGCTAACCGATCAGCTAGCTGCACACCCCAACCAACCCTGGACTTTCATTTCCATACAGGAGACTTCTAAAGCAACTCGGCATTGGGAGACAATGGGCTTTCTCCTAAATCACTGGCCGGAAAACAATAGGTTCCTAGTAAGATGTCATCGTGTCATTATTTTACTTTTTTCACAGGGTGCTTATCCTAGGAAATAGGATGTGCAATCCTGACTTTGCATTAGGAAAATCCATGAAAATACAAAGGTCTTACATGGAAGGCTACATGCAAATTCTCTTCCCTAGGGGTCACCAAAATAAGACCCATGTACCACTGTGCTATACCACTTAGGCATGTAGTTAAATCAATCTTTTCCTCCCCTTCTTCCCCACTCCCCTTTTTTCCCCTGGAACTGGTGATTGAACCCAAGGATGCTTTACCACTGAGTTATATCCCAGCCCCACCTTTATAATTTTTTTTAGTTGTAAATGGACGCAATATTTTTATTCTATCTATTTTTATGTGGTGCTGAGCATCGAACCCAGGGCCTCATACATGCAAGGCACGTGCTCTACCACTGAGCTACAGCCCCAGCCCCCACCTTTTTTTAAATTTTGATTTTAACTTTTAGACAAGATGTTGCTAGATTGCTGAGTCTGACCTCGAATTTACAATCCTCCTGCCTCTGCCTCCAGAGTCACTGGGATTAGTGTGTCACCATTTCTTTTTTTTTTTTTTTTATATTTATTTTTTATTTATCCGCGGACACAACATCTTTGTTTTTATGTGGTGCTGAGGATCAAACCTGGGCCGCACGCATGCCAGACGGGCGCGCTACCGCTTGAGCCACATCCCCAGCCCCCTCACCATTTCTTTATATAAAATAAGTTGTTGATCAGATTGTCCTGAAGAAATTAAAGAACACTTATTATCTGGAGGCTGAGGCAGAGAATTGCAAGTTTGAGGCCAGGCTGGGCAACTTAGCAAGACCTTTTGAAAAAAACATTTTTTTTCCTTTTCTTTTTGCTGGGCTAGCGCTCTACAACTGAGCTATGTTCCCTTCCCAGCCCCCAATGCTAAAAAAGGCTGGGTATGTAGCTCAGTGGTAGAGAACCCCTGGGCTTAATCCCTGGTATGGAAAAAACCTGCTATCTATTTTTGCAGTGATTTTTTTCTGTTAACAGAATTTATTGTTTTTTTTTTTTTTTTGAGGGGGGGACGTATGGGGATTGAACCCAGGGTCATTTAACCACTGAGTTCCATCCCCAGCTCTTTTAACTTTTTTTTTTTAATATTTATATTTTAGTTGTAGTTGAACACAATATTTTATTTATCTATGTGGTGCTGAGGATCAAACCCAGGGCTTCCCACGTGCGAGGCTAGTTCTCTACCATTGAGCTACAACCCCAGCCCCCCTTTTTACTTTTTACTTTGAGACAGGGTCTCAAACTGCTGAGGGCCTCAAACTTGTGATCCTCCTGCCTCAACCTCCAAAGTTGCTGGGATTACAGGTGTGTGCCACCACGTAGGGCAACCCAGTTTACTCTTAAAACCTTTATGAAATAATAATGGCACACACTTGCCATAAAAGGAAGAGCCGGTGGAATAACTCCGGATACAAACCTTCTATTCATCCATCACCACTGATATTGCTACTATTCTTCAGAAATTTGTGTGAGTGAAAAATGATGCTTTCACAGCATAGACAGTTCCTTTTTTTTTCTTCCCCCAGAGTCACTTGATTTAGGAGAAACTCTACTTAATCCCTTCTATAAAATTCCCTGAAATTACTCTTGGAGTGTGCAGCACACATTTAGGATAAATACGTTGCACAAGATTGAAAATACCCTTCCGATATTTTGTACAATCTTTGAAAATGAAATGGAGAGTTTTGTTTTTACTTTTTTTTTTTTTAAAAAAGGGGGGGGTGGGGGAGGGAGAGAGGGGAAAAGAGACTTAGCAGCTGTGTGTTTTTTAAATAATAAAATAGCATTCCCCAGAATTTCCAGTAAAACCCATAAGATCCAGGCAGTTCATCCCCAAAGTATGTGTGGGATGCTGGGAGCTCCCTGGCTTTTCCAGGCAACCCCACCCCCCAAAAAAACTCCCCACAAAAAAACAAAAGCAGATGGGCTGCATCTGAACCAATCCAACTCCCCAGGGGCCAGAGCTCTCGGCTCTAAATGCTAATAGAGTGAGTAATCAGAAACCTACATTTGGTAAATTATTTATCTTATCTCTGGAACTCAGCAAAGCATGGAAGACAGCAACTTCTGAAGAAAGACATTGTTGGTCAAGAACTCCAGCTGGAATTTGTACTTTTACTAGAAAAGGGAAAAGTTCAGAGACCAGTGGGGCTCATGAAGCAATCTTTTTTTTTTTTTTTTTAATGACCAAAGGCAAAGCCAAGGAAAACTGACTTCACAGTTCCGTGGAACAGGTCTGGTTTATGTTTTGCCTAATGGGTATTGTGCTCCACCCGTATTAGGATAATGGCCAAGCCAACCCACCAATAGACAATAAAGGTCCTTGAAGAGGTGGGAAGAGGTTCCCATATTCTCCATCTCCACCCTTCCTGGCAAAGGGCAGCCAAAGTAATGGAGAATCGTGGTTCACGTAGGGAACTGGCATCCGGCATCCAGGGCACTTGAAGGTTTGTTAATAATCTCAGTGATGGGCCTCACCCCCAGGTGCCAGGTACACTTGAAGGGGAAGGAGCTGAGAATTTGTATTTTGCCCAAGTTCCTGGATGCTGTTTTTCCTGGTTAGGGGGCCACACTTGAGAGTCCAGGTCCTGGGGGTGGGGGTCTTTTCTGTAATCTCGTTTGGTTTCTGTGGAATCTGGGCACCTTCGATCAGGATAACATATGGAGATTTGGAGATTTAAGGGCTTTGACTGGGAAGTTGACAGAGGAGTTAGTCCCTGTAATGAATTTTATCACTTTCACCAGTTTTACAAAGCATTAGCTTAATCAATCAATTCCCCCCCTGACTAACATTGTATTCTAGCTTTCACACTTGCCCTGCAGAGCCCATAGGGTAAACAGGGTTTGTTTTTGTTTTTGTTGTTGTTTTGTTTTTTGCTGGTTCTGGGGATTGAATCCATGGACACTCTAGTACTTTACCTATAAGCTACATCCCCAACCCCTTCTAATTTTTTTTTTTTTAAATTTTATTTTGAGACAGGATCTTGATAAATTGTTGATGGCCTCTTTAAATTGTTGAGGCTGAGGCTGGCTTGGAATTTGCAATCCTGTCTCAGCCTCTTGAGTTGCTGGAATTACAGGAGTGTGCCACCATGCCCAACAGCAGTGGCATTTATTTATTTATTTATTTAAATTCTTTTAAAATTTAAAAAAATTTTTTAATATTTATTTTTTAGTTTTTGGTGGACACAGCTCTTTATTTTTTTATTTTTATGAGGTGCTAAGGATGGAACCCAGCGCCCTGAGCATGCCAGGCGAGAGTGCTACCACTTGAGCCACATCCCCAGCCCCTCATTTTTTAATTCAATAGAATTAAGCTGATATGGATGTAAAGGTTTCACTCAAATAGTGGTCATGGGCTGGCGATGGGGCTCAAGCGGTAGCGCGCTCGCCTGGTATGCGTGCGGCCCGGGTTCGATCCTCAGTACCACATACAAACAAAGATGTTGTGTCTGCCAAAAACTAAAAAATAAATATAAAAAATTCTCTTTCTCTCTCTCTCTCTCTCTCTCTTAAAAAAAATAAATAGTGGTCATACATATCACATTCAGATTTATAAATACAAAAGAATTTGGTGGTTCCAGGCAAAATGACCACAAACCTGTAATCCAAATCCCAGCTATTCAGGAGACTAATGCAGAGGATAAAAAATTCCAGGCCAGTCTTAGCAGTTTACAGAGACCCTGTCTCAAAATAAAATTAAAAGACCTAATGATGTAGTTCAGGGGTAGCATACCCTTGTGTTCAATCCCCATACCAGAAAACAACAACAAAAACCCTTTGTGGTGCTGGGATGTAGCTCAGTGGTAGAGGCTTACCTACTATGTGCAAGGCCTTGGGTTTGACACCAGCACTACAAATTTTAAAATGAATTTTGTTTGGTTCCTGGGCAACTTTACCAGTTCATTCACATGGAGAACACAACTCTAAGTGATTGCATTATGAAAAAAGAGGAACTCAAATGATTTCCTTTCCTTTCTTTCCCTCAAACAGCAAATATATTTGGAGCACATGTTGAACATATGAATAACATACATATAAATATAAGTTGGTGTTTTGAATATAAGGGAAGATAAGACCATATAAGTACAAACCATCCTGTGGTAGCCAGAGCTTGTTTAAAATCCTCCTAGGATTCTTCCTACCCTTGATAAAATTTATACTCCTCAGAAGGGCACACTCGCTCTGTGTGTGTGTGTGTGTGTGTGTGTGTGTATTACTAGGCAGTGAACCTTGAGCCCAAGGGTACTCTATTACAAGCTACATCCACAACCCTTTTTATATTTGTTTTCCTGCTTGTTTAAGGCACTGGGGATTAAACGCCTGTGCTCTATCTTTTTGTTTTTTATTTTGGGACTGGTCTGGCTTCGCTCAGGTTGGCCTCTAATTTAGGATCCTCCTGCCTCAGCCTCCTGAGTTGCTGGGATTACAGGTGTGGACCACAGCTTTGGCAAAAACACTCTTTATAGTCATTGATGGTCACCTGTCACTTGGATTTCTCTCCACTACCTTTTTACCTAGGGGTGCTCTACCAATATAAGCTACATCCCCAACCGGATCCCTCCCCCACCCCCGCCCCACCCTGCTTTTTTTTTTTTAAACAGGGTCTCACCATGTTGCTGAGTCTGGCTTTGAACTTGGGATCCTCCTGTTTCAGTCTCCAGTGTAGCTGGGATCATGGGCCACTACCCCTGGCCTACTTCTAATCACTGTGGAATGAGATTTGATTAAGGGAGAGGTGTTCATGAAGTGTGTGAAGGAAGGAGCCAAGATGGAAAGGTACTGTATAAGCAAAGAGAAATGCAAGTCTCACTCCCTGGATAGCAAGTGCTATCTCACCCCATTCTCTCTTCACACTCATAGAGAAAGAAAGACATAAAATTATCAGAATAGCTGTGCCTTAAGTCTCCTTGTCTGTAAAACTTGAATATCAGCTGGGTGCAGTGGCACACGCCTGTAATCCCAGGGGCTCGGGAGGCTGAGGCAGGAGGATCTCCAGTTCAAAGCCAGCCTCAGCAACGGAGAGGCACTAAGCAACTCAGTGAGACCCCGTCTCTAAATAAAATACAAAATAGAGCTGGGCGTGTGGCTCAGTGGTTGAGTGCCCTAGTTCAATCCCTGGTACCAAAAAAAAAAAAAAAGCACCTCATCAAGAGAAGTACCTTGTTTTGATTCTCCAGACCAAATGAAGGAAAGCTACAGGGAAACATATTTTAATTTAACTCTGAAAAAGCTTTCCAACAAGCCAGGAGGAATGCATCCCTATTATCCCAGTGACTCCATAGGCTGAGGCAGGAGGATCTCTAGCTCAAGGCCAGTTTCAGCAACTTAGCCAGTCCCTAAGCATTTTATATTCTGTCTCAAAATAGAACAATAAAAAGGGCTGAGGGTGTGGCTTAGTGGGTAAACTCCCCTGGTTTCAATCCTCAGTATCAAAACAAACAAACAAACAACAACAAATTCCCAACAACGACAGCTGTATAGAACAGGCTACCCTGAGAGGCAGTAAAATCTAATGCCGCAGTCTGGCTGGCCACACAGCCTTGTAGGTTCAAACAGCAACCTTTATTCCCGAACTCTCACCGGCACTCTACACACAATTCAGGGGAACACACTGCCTCCACCGGGCTCCCTGCGCCAATTCTCTCAGAGCCCTGTGAGAACTCAACAGCAACTCCAAAGTAGCAGGTGCCCAAGGAGGCAGCAGGATCCGCCCTAATCCCAGCAGGATCCGCCCTAATCCCAGAGTAGGGTCACCTTTCAACCATTCCCTCTGGCAAAAATGCCAGCGTCATTCTGACTAAACTGTGGCTCTCAACAATCTTTTTCTTCTCTGTACTGGGGATTGATCCCAGGATCCGTACATGCTAGAAAAGTACTCTACCACTAAGCTACACTCCCAGTGCCCCCCCACACACACACCAGTCCCCTACTTTATTTTTAGTTTTGAGACAGGGTCCTGCTAAGTTGCCCAGGCTGACCTGGTACTTCTGATGCTCCTGCCTCAGTCTCCCAAATAGCTGGTATCATAGACATGTGCTACTATGCCTGGCAACATCTTCTTTGGTAGTAGTAATTGGTGTCTGGATAATCAAAAAGGATGTTCTCATTTACTCAACTCTAAAATTCTTGATTCTGAAATATTAAGACAGTTAAGTACCTGTTATAACCATGAACTTTGAATTTCAAAGACTTGGCTTCAAATCCCAAATTTCTCATTTGACCGTGGGCAAGTTGCTTGACCTATCTTTACCTCAGTTTACTTATCTGGTATAAGGATAACAATCCCTATTTCCTCCAGCTTCAGCGGATTAGATCTTTTTTCCCCCCTTTATTTTATTTATTTATATGCAGTGTTGAGAATCAAACCCAGGTCCTCACATTTGCCAGGCAAGTACGCTAGCTACCGCTACCGCTGAGCCCCAGCCCCAGCAGATTAGATATTTAAATGTATGTGAAGTCATTAGCATAGTTAACTTATTTAAATATATAAAACTGGATAAGAGGCAGCTATTTTTTTTTTTTTTTCATACCAGGGATTAAACCCTGGGGCACTCTACCACTAAGCCACATTCCCAACTCTTTTTATTTTATTTTCTTTTTTGGTACCAGGAATTGAACCCAGGGGTGCTTAACCACTGAACCACACCCCCAGTCCCTTTTATATTTTATTTTAAGACAGGATCTTGCTAAATTGCTTAGAGCTTCAATAAATTGCTTAGGTCCTCGCTAAATTGCTGAGGCTGACCTCAAACTTGTGATCCTCCTACCTTGGTCTTCTGAGTTGCTGGGATTATTAGGCATGTGCCACTAAACCCAGCTTATTTTTTTTATTTTGAGACAGAGTCTCACTAAGTTGTTTAGGGCCTCACTCGCTCAATTGCTGAGAGACTGGCTTTGAACTTGGGATCCTCCTGAGGCAGCCACTTTTAAGATTAGGTCAATGTTCTCCTGGGCCTGCTCCTATGAATTCATACTGATGTCTAGAAACTCTTCACCTGTGAAATCTATATTACCAGTCCCTTCCCAGAGTTTGTATGTCCCAGATAATCATGTCCGTTAATCCTAGCATTAGCCATTCAGGCATCCCCAGACAAGGTCCTAATTCCCTAAAAATTTTTATGTCCTTTTCAGAAATCATTTTGTAGCAAACCTTGGGGGCACTAATGGATGGTTTCTGATTTCAATTGTTCTTACAATTGTAGGTAGAGGAGGGTCTTCTCCAAGTCCAGGGAAGGTGCGCTTTCCAGGTAGCTTCCAGAGTAAATACCCTTTTCCTTTCAGTGACATAAACCCGCAGTCACTGCTTCCAAGCTCTGTTGAGAAGAGGAACAGACCTGTTTCCTCTAGTGTCCCCTGAATGCTGATAACTGCCTGCCAAGGAGCTGGCTAGATCATGTGGGATAGGCAGCTGTCTACATGGTGTAATTTGAGGGGTTTGAGGAAATCCCCCTGCTTAAAATATCTTTTCCCAGTGGCCCTGACACTTGCCTGAAATGTATTACTTACCTTTCAGAGTAAAGTGCTGCTAAAATGCAGCGGTTATCAGGAAGTGGACTGGAATTCAGCCATTATCACTCATTAGCACCTCCGTTTAAATTAATTTATCAGATTAGTTGGCTCAGTAGAGTCCCAGAGATAAGCAGGCAAAGACAAATAAGTTTTAATGAGGAAGCTGATCCCAAAGGGTCAGAAGTATGGGGTACTGGGTCACTCAGGGACTGTGCAAAGAATACAAGGGGGAAAAAAGAAAAAGAAATTTGGGGACAGCCAGGAGGGTTTGGTCAAAAAGCAAGAGAGGGAGATGGAGAATGTGGGTTACAGGGCTCTCCAGATTAGATTTCTCTATTTTGAATATCGTTAAAATGACATTTTTTTTTTAAAACATTTTTTTAGTTGTAGTTGGACACAACATCTTTATTTATTTTTATGTGGTGCTGAGGATCGAACTCAATGCCTCACACATGTGAAGCAGTCACTCTACCAGCTACAGCCCCAGCCCAAAATGACATTTAAAAAAAAAAATAAAAGTCACCTAACTGGCCCTTTGGTGCACCCCTGTAATCCCAGTGATTTGGGCAACTGAGGCAGAAGATGCAAATTTGAGGATAGCCTCAGCAATTTAGCAAGACCTTTGTTTCAGAGTAAAAAATAAAAGAGACTGGGGGTGTGGCTCAGTGGTAAAGCACCCCTGGGTTCAATCCCTGGTACTGCAAAAATAATTTTAAAAAAAAAATAATAACAATGACCCGGAATTCCCAGTTTAAAATTGAAGTTTGATTTCACAGTGCTAAAACGCATCCCCAGTTCTGCGTAAGCATACTTGGGGTGAAAAGTCTTTGTATAATCTCTATAGTCATCCTTCGAAAAAGACCATTCATTCTTTTATTCAATCAAAAGTTGTTGAGTTTATAGTAAGTGCCAGGTGCCATACTAATGGCTCTGGGAATACAAAGACAAAATCCACAATTCCTACGTTCATACAGCCTAATTACTCATAAACAATTCTTGAGTGTTATATTTTTTAATATTTATTTTTTATTGTTGTTGGACACAATACCTTTGTTTTACTTATTCTTTTTTTTTTTTTTTTTTTTGGTTAGCAATGGACTACTTATTCATTTTTATGTGGTGCTGAGGATTGAACCCAGAGCATCACAAGTGCTTAGGCAAGCGCTCTACAGCTGAGCCACAACCCTAGCTCCCCTCACCCCAGCGCTATATTTTTTTTATGACATCCCTGACATTCTTTCTCTGCCCCCACCCCCGTACTCTTTTCTCTTTCTCTTTTTTTGTGTGTGGGGTATACTAGGGACTGAATCCAGGGTCACTTTACCACCAAGCTACATCTCTAGTCCTTTTTCTTTTCTTTTTTTCTTTCCTTTATTTTTGATACTGGAATTGAACTCAGGGATGTGGGGTACTGGGTCACATCGCCATCCCCAGCCCTTTTTTATGTTTCATTTTGAGACAGGGTGTCAGCTAAATTCTTAGGGCTTTGCATTATATTGCAGAGGTTGGTCTTGACCTTGCCATCTTCCTGCCTCAGCCTTCTGAGTTGCTGATATTACAGCCAAGTGCCAACACACCCAGCTTCTCTTCTTTTCTTATTCTGACCTTTATTACCTTGACTTTTCACTTTATTTCTTCAGAAAAATACTTACTATGTCATTTTGTACAGTCTTTAAAAAAGTCACTAGAGTATTATATGTTTGTGGAGCAGATTTAAACATGCTCTAATCCCTTCTTCCTGTGAGAGCATCAATATGAATAATTTGTGGTTAATTATAATTTTTTAAGTCACCAGTTCTGAGTATCTATGATATACTTGCCAATTATTGAATGACCTCTAGGAGGGAGCTATTATTAGCCTCAAATGACAGGTGAGGAAACTGAGCCTTTAGAGGTGAAGATTTCACAACTCCTAAGAGGCTGAGTCAGGATTCAAACCCATCTCTGACTCCTGAACCTGTGCTCATGTTGAGCATGGAAGACCAGTTTCTCAAACACTCCGGGGCTTACAGATTCATCTAAAAATAACACTGTTTTGTCATAGGCTTGGATGGGAACTCCTGGATTTCAGAGACCAGTATTTCTGTAAAATTTAATCAAGTGTATTAACTTGCTGATAACAAAGGACCCCATTCTGTGTGCTGTGAACAACAGAAGTCTTTTCTCACCATTGCAAAGCTGGAGATCTGAGACCAAGGTGTCTACAAAGTGTTTTCTTCTGAGGCCCCTCCCCTGGGCTGAAAGATGGTCATCTGCTCCCTCTGTCTTCACATATTTGTCCCTCTATGTGTGTCTGTGTTCTCATCTCCTCTTATTATAAGAACACCAGTCATATCGGATTAGGGCCCACCCACATGACCTCACTTTCTCCTTTTACTTTAATTACGTCTCCAAAGGTCCTACCTCCAAATACAGTCCATTCTGAGGTCCTGGGTATCAGGACTTCAACAGGTACATTTCGGGGGTGAGGGGTACAATTCAGTCCATGATATAAAGTAAATCTAAAGGTGCTAATCATGATCTTTTGGTTAGCAATGGAATACTTATTCTGTAAAGAGGTGAATAATGGGATGTTGGTCATAGGGTGTTTCAGAAATACAGGAGTTCAAGGCTTGGTCCTGGCTGGGGAAATAAAAAATTGTAGGACATGGTCCCTGCCTTCCAGGGGTTCACGATCTCCATGGAGAGCTGTGTGTAGACCAGGAGTTCTCAAACTCCAAAGTACAGGAGTTACCTGGATGGCTTGTAAAAACACAGATTCCCTGGGCCCATCCCCTGAGCTTCTGATTCAGTGGGCCTAGAGGAGGCCCAAGAATTTACATAGTTTCCAGGTGCTGGCCTGGAGACCACACACTTTCAGAACTACTGATCTGACATATCAAGATCACATGTGACGTGGATGATGGAGGTGGCACAGGTGCACTGAGAGAGCACAGACTGGGCCATTTTCTGTTTTCATGCTAAAGCAGCTGAAGGGACAACTGGAAAGTCCCTTTGCACCTGAAAATTCCCCAGAAAAAGTTTTTATTAGCTAGCATTTAAACTTGAACTCGTAAACATGTTATAGGAAGGAGCACACCTCGCCTGTACCATTAATTTGCCACTTGGCAAATACTCCCTTTCCATATTAATTATATCTCTATAAGAGAATAGACAGAGCCGGGTAGCAATCAAATCTGTGTTCTCTCCGCGCTCTGAAATGCTGTGGGAACTCTGGCAGATCACTTCCTGTCTCTGAAATTTGGTCTTTTTACCTATAAAATAAGAGATTAGGTGAGAAGTTCTTTAAGTTTCCATCCAGCTGTAAATCTTTATGATTCACATATGACATCACATATGTGTATGTGTACATATATATGAAATCCTTTTTTTTTTTTTTTTTGTACTGGGGTTTGAACCCAGAGGGGCTTAACCGCTGAGCCCCATCCCCAGCCCTTTTTATTTTGAGACAGGGTCTTAATAAGTTGCTTAGGACCTCACTAAATTGCTAAGGCTGCCTTTGAACTCATGATCCTCCTGCCTCAGCCTCCCAAGCCCAAGCCGTTGGGATTATAGGCATGTGCCTCTGTGCCAGGCCATATATATGATCTTCAGGCAGGAACTAGGACCATGTCTTGTTTCTATCTATCTCCATGGTTCTTAGCACAATATTTTGAACATAGTAGCTGTTCAGCAAATGTTTATTGTTTTCCCAAATCAGTCAATACCACTTCAAGATACAAGGATTCTTATCTCACTGCTATAAAGATTATAGCTTCCGGGCTGGGAATGTAGCTCCATGGTAGAGTGCTTACCCAGAACGCATAAGGTCCTGGGTGCCCTCTCCAGCATTAAAAAAAAAACCTCAAAAACAAACAAACAAGCAAAACCCCTTATGGCTCCCGCTCCCCTATATGCCTAGCCACCAGAAGCTCTCCTTTTCACATACTCCCACTCCCCTGGTGCTGGTGTCTGACCCAGGGTCGCGTGCACACTAGGCAATAGTTGTATCTCAGCCCCATCTTTTAACATTGTTCTAGTCGCCATTCATTTCTCTTGGGCACAATATTGAAGGAAACTATCTCCCGACTCGATCGTCCTTCCATTCATTAGCTTGCTTCCTGATTTTATTTAATCTGGTTTATAGTCCTCTGTGCTCTGAATGTGACCTCTGACACACAAAGAGTAACTCAGGTATAGCTCATGAATTAGGGCTGGCATCTCGCTCACCTGTGGACATTCACCTTCGTAGGTATAATGATAATTAATAGAGTTAGAGAAAAACATATAAATGCATGTGCTGTGTGTGTGTGTGTGTGTGTGTGTGTGTGTGTGTATAAATATATATATATATATATATATGGCACATAAATGATTAATTAGAATAGCACTAAGCATATGGTAAATGCTCAATTTGGGGAGGTACTGGGGTTTGAACCCAGGAGTGCTTAACCACTGAGCTACATCCCCATCCCTTTGTATTTTTTATATTGAGACAAGGTCTGGCCAAGTTGCTTAGGGCCTCACTAAATTGCTGAGGCTGGCCTTGAATTTGCATACTGCATCAGGCCCCCCAGCTGCTAGGGTTACAGGCACATAACTGCTCCCAGCTAAATGTTCAATTAATATTAGATATTGTCTTTTTATAAATTAGTCTATACCTATTTCTTTTTTGTACCAGGGATTGAACTCAGGGGCACTCAACCACTAAGCCATATCCCCAGCCCTATTTTGTAGTTTATTCAGAGATAGGATCTCACTGAGTTGCTTAGTCCCTCCAATTTGCTGAGGCTGGCTTTGAACTCGCAATTCTCCTGTCTCAGCCTCCCAAGCCACTGAGATTACAGGCATGCACCACCATGCCTGGCTTCCTATTTCTTTCTTTCTTTCTTTTTTTTTTTTTTTTTTTGTTCAAATTAGGTATACATGACTGTAGAATGTATTTTGACACATCATATATAAATGGAGTATAACTTCTCATTCTTTTGGTTGTACTTGATATAGAATTACTCTGGTGTAATCATATGTGCACCTAGGGTTATACCTATTTCTTTTTACTTTTTAATGTTCATTTATTTATTTATTTGGGTGATACCAGGGATTGAACTCAGGGGCACTTGGCTACTGAGCCACATCCCCAGCCCTATTTTGTTTTATTTAGAGACAGGGTCTCACTGAGTTGCTAAGTGCCTTGATAATCTGCTAAGGCTGGAATGACCTTGTGATCCTCCTGCCTCAGTCTCCTGAGCTGCTGGGATTATAGCAGCCACTGTGCCTGGCTGGAATTGGACAATCTTAATTTATAAAAGTGTTTTTCCAAAAAGGGAAAAATGGACCTGAAAGCTGTTTTGTATGTGTGTTACTGGAGATGAAACACAGGGCCTTGTGCATGCTGGGTAAGCACTTTACCACTGAGCTACATCCCTAGCCCTGAAGTCTATATTTTTTGAAAGAGTAAACACCCATCTATTTTTTCACTATAATATATAACCAAAGTGGCAGGAATAAAGATTGAGGCAGGGGAAATTCACAGTACTTTACACGTATTGTCTTTTGCGTTGAATAGGAGGCTGTTTTTAAAAGTATCTGTTGTTGGCACAGTGGCACACTTGTTTATTCATTTAGTTTTTGTGATGCTGGAGATTGAACCCAGGGCCCCACACATGTCAGGTAAGTGCTATTCTACTGAGCCACTTCTCAGCCCTGTTTATTTATTTATTTATTTTTAGTTGCAGTTGGACATAATACTTTTATTTATTTTTATGTGGTACTGAGGATTGAACCCAGGTCCTCGAATGTGCTAGGTGAGCGCTCCACCACTGAGTGACAAACTCAGCCCCATTTTGGTTTGTTTTGAGAGGGGGGGGTCTCACTGTGTTGCCCAGGCTGGCACGGAACTCCTGGGCCCAAGGAACCCTCATGCCCTAGCCTCCTGCACAGCTGCCACTCTAGGCCAGCACCCCAGCAATGCTTGCTATTCTTAAAGATGTTACAGATGACAGTAAATACTCAGATAACAGAAGAATATGATTGTGTCAGGCCACCATAAAATAATTGCTATGAGTTTTAAAATGATTGGCTCAAGTGTTCAAGGAAAGCTGCAAGAAGTCCAATTGGCCTTGAATTGATCTGAAAGCACAGACTGAACTTGGGGATATGTGTGCAAAGTGGTTGAAGGCTATCATGTGTGTTGTCTCTACAGCCCTCTCCAGAGGTCTGGCTATTTGCCAACATAACTCTCATTCATAAGAATGACTTCAGAGACACCTCCGATGACTGCCAAGATAAGTTTGACTTTCCTATCTAGTTGAGTGGGTGTCTCTCTAATAAAGAAACATCACTCAACACAGCAGCAAGCTTGACCTAACGGAGGAAAACACCATGCCTACACAGGGGCCAGTGGGACTCATTAAGTTCTCTAGAGTGAGCGGGGATTGTCCTCAGGCATTCAAGGACCCTCCCACCCCACTACCAATCAGGTGGCTCAGGCCTATAGTCCCAGCTTCTTTAGGAGCCCTTAGCCCAGGGATTGGAGACCAGCCTGGGCAACACAGTAAAACTCCATTTCAAAAACAAAATGAAATAGAAACAAAAAAGAGTCACATTAAAGAAACTTTGTCAAAGTTATACATCAAAGGCCATAAAAATGATGTATTTGTAGTCAGTCCGCTTGTTCTTAGTTCCGGCTGCGGTGAGCTGTCCATGTTTGTTTTTAGTACGCCACCTAAAAAGAGAACTAAACATTGGAAAAGAGGAAGTGTATGTTGAAAATACAAGTTTCTCCAAATTATTGAGTGGATTTCACCCAATCATGTGAATGCATGTCTTTGTTCGTCATTTGGAGCTTGAGTACTGCAGGCATTAACAAGGATGTAAGTTGATACAGGATTCTTAAGCTATGAACTTCAAAAGATCACTTGAATAGAGAATTTTCCTAGTTTCTTCTTCAGTAAAGACTGAAACAAAGTCTGTCGTCTTTTTCATGTCTTCCTTTTCTTCTTTTTTTTTTCGGGGGGGGGTACTAGGGATTGAACTAAGGGGCACTCAGTGGCCACTAAGCCACATCCCCAGCCCTATTTTATATTTTAGAGACAGGGTCTCAGTGAGTTGCTTAATGCCTCGCTTTTTTTTTTTTTTTTTTTGCTGAGGCTGGCTTTGAACCTGTGATCCTCCTGTCTCAGCCTCCAGAGCTGCTGGGATTACAGGGGTGCTCCACCACGCCCAGCTTTTTTCATGTCTTTCTTACCCATTTTGCATCATGGCATCAGGGGGTCCCACTGATTCCCTTCCTGGCTTTCTGCTTTTGATTTATTTAAAGAAATTTTTATTCATTCATCTCACAAGTATTGGGCAATACAAAGAACATAACACAAAGCATCTTTTGCTTCTATTCCTGACTTTACTCACTCCCTTTCCTCTCTCCTTGCTACCTGTTCTCCTGTTCATACTTTAAGGTCCACACGAAGGTCTTCCATAGAGCCTTCCTTGACTTCTTCAGCTTCCTTTGAACTCTGACCTTGTGGAGGATATCATCAGAACTTAATGACAGGACTGGGATGTAACTCAGTGGTAGAGCATTTGTCTAGCAGGCTCCAGGCTCTGGGTTCCACTCCCAATACCAAAGGGGGGGGGGGTGAGAAGAAGAAAAGAAAGAAAGAAAATCACGGAATGTGCTGGGATTACAGGTGTGTACCACCACGCCCCGCCCTTCTTAAATCCTTTAAACTCATCTCATGATCCTTGGAAAAATAGAATTTCTGAGTGGTTAGGAGGTTGCGCTGCCACTTAGCTAGCTGTGTAGCATTGGGAAAATTACTTCTCTCAGTTCCTGTTTATCTGTAAACTAATGAAGACAGCAAAACTGCTCATGTGATAGGATTTATATGAGGATTTATGTAAGTGATGATCAGTCAATGTTGGCTGTTGGTACATTTAGTACATTGTTCTTTATTTATTTTCTTTTCTTTTGGTCCTGGGGACTGAACCCAAGCATGCTTTACCACTGAACTACATCCCCAGCCCTTTTTATTTTTTATTTTAAGACATGGTCTTGCTAAATTGCTGAGGCTGGCCTTGAATTTGTGATCCTCCTTCCTCAACCTCTGGAGTCACTGGGATTACAGGCATTGGCCACACTGCCTGGCTTTTTTTTTTTTTTTTTTTTTTTTTAATTCTCTCTTTTAGCATTTTTTTTTTTTTTAAGAGAGAGAGAGAGATTTTTTTTTTTTTTAATATTTATTTTTTAGTTCTCGGCGGACACATCTTTGTTTGTATGTGGTGCTGAGGATCCAACCCCGACCGCACGCATGCTAGGCGAGCGCGCTACTGCTTGAGCCACATCCCCAGCCCCATTTTTTTTTCCCCACTTTTTAAACAATGGCAGACACTTTGCTTACCAACTTCTGACACATGCCTTTCCCTCTGTCCCTCTCTGTTACACACTACACACACACACACACACACAGAGGCTGGCCCCTTTTCTTTGTCATTTAGACTTACAGGGTTTTTTGTTCACTGCCTGGTGCCTGATCTTTTTGATCTGAGACATACATTTTCCTAGTCTTCTAATAAGGTATTTTGTAACAGTCTCCAGGCTTCCTGTATCCTTTATACATTGGAAGCTACTCCTTTTAATTTTTTACCTATCCAGAAATATTCAGGAACTATAAAATCTTTGTATACAGAACCTTTAATAAATATTGATTCTTACTTAAACTTTCAGTACTGTGTAGAATTCCAAAAATAAATTTAGATTATTTTTATGTTCCTTAAAAAAACAAAGGAATGGGGAATGAATTTGTTCTTTATCATAATATAAGAAACACTTTCTCTGGGCTGGGGATGTGGCTCAAGTGGTAGCGCGCTCGCCTGGCATGTGTGCGGCCTGGGTTCTGATCCTCAGCACCACATACAAAAAGATGTTGTGTTCACCGAAAACTAAAAAATAAATATTAAAAAACAAAACAAAACAAAACAAAAACCCACTTTCTCCAACCTTGCTGAGGAAACTAAAAACTGAGATTTATAAACTTGAGACAAATGTCACATCATATCAAGGACAAGAGCCAGTTCTAACTTGGACTACATAGATTCCTTGACCTTTTATATATATATACCAGAGATTGAATCCAGGAGTACTTAACCACTGAGCCACTTCCCCAGAACTTTTTATTTTGAGACAAATTCTCACTAAGTTGCTTAGGGCCTCACCAAGTTACCGAGGCTGGCTCTACACTTGCCATCCTCCTGCTTCAGCCTCCTGGGTTGCTGGGATTAGAGGCGTTGTAGCATCATGCTTTGAGATTCTCTGACCATTCTGAAGATGGGAATTCTGGATTTCCTAGCTATCTACAATTCCCACAATTATTACAAATTTTAATTGTTCTCTCTCTCTCTCTCTTTTTGGCAGTACTGAAGATTGGATGCAGTAGTGTATTCTACCTCTTAGCTGTATTCTGGACCCTATTTTGTATATGTGTAGTACGGGGATTGAACCCAGGGCCTTGTGCATGCAAGGCAAGCACTCTTCCAACAGAGCTATATCCCCAGCCCCCAACCCTCTTTATTTTACTTTATTTTTGAAACAAGTTCTGGCTAGGTTACAAGATTGGCCTCTAACTTGAGATCCTCCTGCCCCAATCTTCTGAACAGCTGGGATTATAGGTGTGAACCCTCACCCAGCTAGATTTTAGTACTGGAGATTGAATTCAGGGGCATTCAACCACTGAGCCTATTTTTGTATATTATGTAGAGACAGGATCTTGCTGAGTTGTTTAGCTCCTCGCCATTGTTGAGGCTGGCTTTGAATTCCCGATCCTCCTGTCTCAGCCTCCTGAGCTGCTGGGATTCCAGGTATGCATCACTGCACTTGGCCTGATTTTTTAGTCTTTCTAAATTGAGACCAGTTCATGTCTCACAATTTGTAGTGGATCTGCACATATATTCCACATATATGAAATACATGTGAAATTTTAATTTTTCTAAATAATTTTATAACTGTTGAGGTAACAAGATATTTTAAGATATAGAAAGAAGGGTATTACAATTGGCTTTCTCCAAATTTTTCCTTCTTTTTACTTTGCTGAACAATGAGAGAGTAAAATAAAAAACAGTGGATTTTTCAAAATTAAACTTTAAACTTTAAAAATGGAGTAAGCCAAGTGTGGTAGTACTCACCTGTAATCCCATCTACTTGAGAAGCTGAAGCAGGTCAATCCCAAATTCAAACCTAGGCTGAATGAACAATATACTGAGACTGTCTCATTAAAAAAAAAAAAAAAAATTTTTTTTTCTTTCTTCTTTTTTTTTGATGGTACTGGGGATTGAACCCATGGTTTTGCATATGCCAGGCAAGCACTCTACCAGGGAGCTACACACCTAGCCCAGTAACTTTTTTCTTTTAAGAGAGAAATAAGCCAGGCATGGTGGTGCATGCCTGTATCCCCATGGCTCAGGAGTCTGAGGCAGGAGGATCATAAATTCAAAGCCAGCTTCAGTAACTTAGTGAGACCCTGTCTCAAAATAAAAAAAAAATTTAAAATTTTTAGATGTTTTTTAAAAATCTGGTAGGTGTGGCTCAGTGATTAAGATCCCCTTAACCCCTTGGTTCAATCCTGGAACAAAAAAAAAAAAAAAAAAAAAAAAAAAAAAATATATATATATATATATATATATATATATACACACACACACACACACACACAGAGAGAAGTAAATGGTATAGACCAAAATTATTTCTACCTGATGAACTGCAAATAGTGTGTAGAGAAAAAAACCTCTATAGTCCTACTTTGTAAGTGCATTGACTAAACTCAAAAATATTTTAGTAAATGTGTACAGACCTCCCTTTCAAACTTATTTCTAAAAGTCTGTGATTACAGAAATTGCTAAAGTCATCTCTTGGACAACGACTTGATTAAATTTGTTTCAGAGCCAGGAACGGTGGCCCACATCTTTTTGATTCTGGTGGCTGAGGTAGTAGGATTGCAAGTTCCAGGCCAACCTGAGCAATGGGGTGACATCCTGTCTCCACATAAAAAATAAGAAGGGCTGGTAATGTAGCTTCGTGGTACAGTGTCCCTGAGTTCTATCCTCAGTATAAAGCAAAACAAAAGAAATCTACAGCAGGTAAGAATATGGAAATCACCTAAGAATGACTTTGGATATTGTTCAATGATAATAAATGCCCCTCTTTCCAGAGAACTGTTGGTACAATTATGACCTTTAGCTTTCCAAAAGCACTTGTGATTTTATTATTAGAGTGTTTTTCTGATTCTTTGAGACAGCACTAGTGCTTTGTTTTTATTATTAAAACTACCTTTTGAGTTGGGTGTGATGGCACATGCTTATAATCCCAGCAACTTGAGAGGCCTGAGGCAAGGGGATTACAAATTCAAGGCCAGCCTCAGCAACTTGGTGGAACTCTGTCTCAAAATAAAACATAAATAAAGAGCTGGGTCCATGTTTTGTAACTTACAATTCTGACGTACTCACCACATGTACTCACAGATGTATTTAATGCTAATCACATCAGTGCTAATTAAATATTTAGGATTTTAATTTAATTTTATTTATTTTTATGTGGTGCTAAAGATCAAACCCAGGGCCTTGCACGTGCAAGGTAAGCACTCTACTGCTGAGCCACAACCCCAACCCAATATTTAGGATTTTAGAGAAAGTAAAAAAGTAAGGTTGAATTAGATTTTGTTCATTAAAGTATTTTTGAAACTCACTCCTAAGATGGTTAAATCCAACTATTTTTTTCAGGATTTCACCTTGGACCCTTCAATATATAAGATCATTTCAAAAATCTTCCCCTCTTCATCACCACTGTCCTACTCAAAATCAGCATTATTGCTATCATCATGCTAACATTTATTAGAGGTTTACTCTATACATTATACACTGTTTATGCAAAATTTCACTTGCTCCTTACAAATGCCCAAGGAGGTAGGTACTTCTGTCTCTATTCAGCCTTAAGCTTAGAAAGCTAAGTAGCTTAACCAATATCACACAATTAGTAGGTGCCACATGCTAGATTTGTAACCAGGATAACTCAATTGTAAACTTTCATTCCTGATTCCTACCCTTTGCTTAAACTCACTTAAATCACCTAAATTTGCTATCAGCTAACTTAAAAAAAAAAAAAGTGTCTTATTTTGTCTTCTGTTCCCTCCCCACAATGCTTGTAATAATGAACCTAAGACCCCTGGAATGCTAGCCAAGTACCACTAAGTTACAACCCTAGCCCATAAATTGACTTTGATCACAATTTATATTGGGGTCATGGTCTTCTCCTCCACCAACAAATATGGGATAAAGTACACTCAAGAAATAGGGAGCCAGGAGCTGGAGTTGTGGCTCAGTGGTAGAGCATTTGCCTCCCATGTTTGAGGCACTGGGTTTGATTTTTAGCACTGCATATAAATCAATGAACAAAATAAAGGCCCATCAACATCTAAAAATATACTTAGAAAGAAATAGGGAGACCCCAGCCGGTGGCACATGCCTGTAATCCCAGCAATTTGGGAGATTGAGGCAGGAGGATGCACCCAGCCTCAGCAACTTAGTGAGGCCCTGAGCAACTCAGTGAGACCCTGTCTCTAATAAAATACAAAAAAAAAAAAAAAAAAAAAAAAAAAAAAAAGGGGCTGGGCATGTTGCTCAGTGTTTAAGCACCCCTGGGTTCAATCCCCAGTACCAAATTTAAAAAAAAAAAAAAAAAGAGAGAGACAAAATATAAATAACTGAGAAGTTAACAGAATTTTTTTTTTTTTTTAAAACAAACAACGCATGATTAACAGATGAGCAGTTGACAGTGAAGGAATACTTGGAGTTTGTTCAGCAAAAATGTGGTAGAAGTAGCCAAGCTTAGGGGCCCGCACCTGTAATCCCAGCTATTCAGGAGGTTGAGGCAGGAGGATCCCAAGTTAGAGACCAGTCTGGGCAATTTAGTGATACCCTATTCCAAAAAAGAAAAGGTTAGAGATATACTTCAGTGGTAGAGCACCCTGGATTATGTCCTCAGCACTTAAAAAAAAAAAAAAAATGCAGTGAAACTACAATATTCTCCCATAGGTAAAGTGGTGGAGTTGGGGTGGTAAAGTGCTTGCCTAGCTTGTGCCAGGCCCTGGGTTCGATCCCCAGCCTATAAGCAAATAAATGAATAGGAAAGAGCACTCCCTGGACAGATTGACTGTCTTCAAACACAGAAAGTATTAACATGCCCATCACTATTCTTTGTATTTATCAAAAGAAAAATGTGTCACATCTAAACACACAGCACGGCTCGGCAATGCAAGGTGATGGAGCAAGCAGGATAGTCCTCTGTGGCTAGGCCTGAGGGCTTGAGAGGAAAGGGAGGCTAGAGGGACTGGGGCCACACGTGTATGAACTTTACTTAGGTTTTGTTCAGTTCCAAGGAGGTTTATTATGTTTATTTTTTGTTGTGCTGGGGATTGAACCCTGGCCTCCACGGAGCCACATCCTCAGCCTGCCAAGGGGTTTCAGAGCTTTGGAAAGCTTTAAGTACTCTGGAGTTGAATTTGGGTCATTTCTTCTGTCCCTGAGCGGTTGTGTTGGCTGTTGTACGACCCTGTGTCACTCTCCTTCTGTTTCGTTTTCCTATCTGCAAAAAAGGGAATAATTCTGTTCCCCTGGGTTTTTCTCCTAGTCATCAAAAATGAATGAGCTAGGCCACAGAACACAAACACGGGGTAAATCTGTAGTTTCAGAAGATAAACGCCTAAGTGGTGGGGTGCGGGGCGTTTTAGGGAGCAAGCCCGGGGAAACTTGTAAAGGACACGTTCAGATCCATTCATGAGGGGAGCGGTAACCGCTCCTCATTTTCCCTTTAAAAGGCAGGAACTTGAAAAAAAAAAAAAAATGAAAACGGGGTGCAGTTAGCTCGCAGCGGCTCGGGGCCCGCCAACTCGGCGGCTGGCTTCCACGGAACGTGACTGGGCTCTTTCCCCACGTCCTTATCAACTCTTCGTGAAGTTTCCGAGGACAAAGGACCAGAGTGGGCTGGGCAGCTCCCCGGGTTATTTCCGTGGGGCGCGGGGACGGCGGGGGAGTCCCTCGAGGCGGGCCTGGGGTGGGCCCGCGATGGCCGGGACCGCCTGCCGGTTAACAACAGGCGACCGCAAGGTGACGACAACGTGCGGACCCCCTGAGACCCGGCGCCCCTCCCACCCTCGCTCCAGACCGGGAATTTTCCTCCCTCTCCCGCCCGCACGGAGGGGCTGAGGCAGCAGCTGGCACCACAATACTAATATTTGTGTCGTGATTTCCTCCTCCCCGGGCACTGTGACACACGCGTCATTTCTCAGGAACGGGGGCTCGCTGGCACCTTTCTGCGTTTTCTAAAACGGGAATCCGGGGGCTGACCTTGGAACCCGCTCTAACAACCCAGGTCGGCTGCCCCCACCCCGACGCAGCCGAGTTCCCCCCCAGTTTTGTTCCAGGCGGTGACTCCTCCACTCCCTCCGTGAAACCGCCGTGACTCACGGCTTACAGAGCTGGCGCCCCCCACGCGCCCCCCAACTCGCAACCCCCCGGGATCCAGCCCCAGCCCGCAGCGCGTCGTCAACCCGCCCAGGCAGACTTGGAGGTCTCGAGTCTGAGTCACACAGAAAGACCACCCTCGTCGGCGTCCCCACACACAGTCCCTCACACCCCGGCGCGCCGGCCTCCCCGCCTGACACACCAACGCCCGTGGTCTCCGCGCAACTTGTTATGCTCCAGCTCGAGCCCTTGACCCAAAAACCTCCGAGAAACCGAGAGCCGCAGAGCCGGCCTCGGGCGGCCTTTGATGGCTTTGTTATTGTTTGGGTTTGAATCGATACGCCCCTCCCCATCCTTCCTCCCTCGCGGCCCGACACCCAGCTCCCGCCTCCCCTCACGCCCCGCGCCCCTCCCCCTCCATTTTGGCGCCTTTTCCTTCCCGCCACGTCGTGGCGGCGTAGAGACCATTCTGACCGCGAGAGCGGGGCGGGGCGGGGGCGGGGCGCACCGCGTTATGCAGATCAGTCGGCCTCTGGTTGGTTGAATACGGGTCGATGGGGGGCGGGGCCGGGGCGCGGCGACGAAGCCCGCGGGGCGGGGGCCCAGAGGAGTTGCCTGGTCCCGCCGCTTCCCCACCCCCTCTCCTCCCTCCGCCAGCCCGGCAGCCCAGCTCCCCGCCTTGGCCTCCCGGTGAGGCCCCGCCCCGTCCCCGCCCGCCCGCGCGCCCTCCCCGCCGGCGCGCTCCGCCCCTTTACTCCTGGCGGCGGGGCGAGCCGGGCGTCTGCTGCAGCGGCCGCGGCGGCGGAGGAGGCCGGAGAGGAGTCGGCGGCAGTGGCGGCGGGATCATCAGCAGCAGCAGCTGCCAGGAGCTTTCTGTCCCGCAGAAACCCTAGGAGCCTCTCACCCCGTCGTCCTCAACGCTGCCTGACCCTGCCGACTCGTCCTCCCTCTGCCAGCCCCGGCAGCGCCCCCAGTTGTCCTCCGACTCGCCCTCGGCCTTCCGCGCCAGCCGCAGCCACAGCCGCAACGCCAGCCGCAGCAACAGCTCCAGCCACCCGCACAGCCCCAGCCCCAGCCCCAGCGCCTGCTGCAGGTTCTCCAGGCACGGTTCCTGCGCCGACACCCTGGAGGTTGGGATGCTCCTGTCCAAAATCAACTCGCTCGCCCACCTGCGCGCCGCGCCCTGCAACGACCTGCACACCACCAAGCTGGCGCCGGGTAAGGGTTCTCCGGGTCCGAGGATGGGGGCGCCGGCGGCGCCCTCAGCGTGGGAAGGAGGCTGGGGGCTTGCGGGCCGATGCTGAGTACCCTGTGTCTCCCCCTTCCTAGGCAAAGAGAAGGAGCCCCTGGAGTCGCAGTACCAGGTGGGCCCGCTGCTGGGCAGCGGCGGCTTCGGCTCCGTCTACTCAGGCATCCGTGTCGCCGACAACTTGCCGGTGAGTGGGCGCCCCGCTGCGGGGAGGGAGCGCCGGGCGGGGGGCACGCGGCTGTGCTTTCGGCGAGGGGATCTAAGGATCTACTCCTTGGGGCTTCTAGGTGGCCATCAAACACGTGGAGAAGGACCGGATTTCCGACTGGGGAGAGCTGGTGAGTGCTCTGAAGGGAGCGACCCCCAGGAACAGTGGGTGGGGTGGAGGGCGCGCCCCGGCTCCCGCCCTAACCAGCCATTCGTCCCTGCAGCCCAATGGCACCCGCGTGCCCATGGAAGTGGTCCTGCTGAAGAAGGTGAGCTCGGGCTTCTCCGGCGTCATTAGGCTCCTGGACTGGTTCGAGAGGCCCGACAGTTTCGTCCTGATCCTGGAGAGGCCCGAGCCGGTGCAAGACCTCTTCGACTTTATCACGGAAAGGGGGGCCCTACAAGAGGAGCTGGCCCGCAGCTTCTTCTGGCAGGTGCTGGAGGCCGTGCGGCACTGCCACAACTGCGGGGTGCTTCACCGCGACATCAAGGACGAGAACATCCTCATCGACCTCAATCGCGGCGAGCTCAAGCTCATCGACTTCGGGTCGGGGGCGCTGCTCAAGGACACCGTATATACAGATTTCGATGGTGAGCCAGCCCGGGGGGGAGCTGCCCAGGTGTCGTGGCCGGGCCTGGAGGCCTCAGCCAGTCTCCTGCTCCGGCCTTTCGTAAAGGTCATTGGGGCGCCTGGCTCGATGCTAGCAGGGGTGGGGCGAAGGAGAGCTTCCCAGAGTAGTAAAGCCGGGGATTTCAAGCCAGCTGAACCTGTAATGTTTCTGGCTTGATTTTATTTTTTTTCAGTGGAATTCAGTGGGTTCCAGACTTTCCCGAGGAATAAGAGATTATGGGCAACCGGCCGTAGCCCAGATTTCTAAAGTCTGACCCAGTTTCCCCGCCAGTAAAGGGGGGTGGTGGGAGGGGGAAGAGATGAAAATTGATGCCGGTTTTGTAATTTTTGTTTTTGTTTCATAAGGGAGTTAGTTTTCTGTTAAGGTAGTTCTTAGAGCCGCAGTCCCCCCTCCCTTCCCCTTTGATGTCGGGAGGGTTAAGGAATAGGAATAGTAGCTTCGCTAAATGTGAAAACAAATTAGGGGGTGTTGTGGGGTGAGGGGGTAAGGAATGAATGTTGTGAAATAAGATCTGATGCCGGTTTGAAAATTAGTTGGGTGTCCTCAGAGGATGAAAACCTATCTTTAGGGAGGGGCTTGGAGCGGGTTCTTTCAGAAAAGAAGGAATGGAGAGCCTGAGATCAAAGCGAAGGAGGGTGGGTCATCATCTGAGTGGCTTACCCTAACAAACGACAGCCTTTCAAAACTTGTGACTCTGGCTTGTGGTTTGTGTTTATTTGCCCTTGGAGGACGCTGGGTTGGGCTGCGTTTTTTGTATTTAACAGTTAATGGCTGGCTGGGTCCTCCCATGTTTTTTTCCTTCAAGTCTTTGCTGCCCCCTGGTGAGCACCGTTGGGATGACCTCTCCCCCACCCCCACCTCCCCTTTTTTTACTATCCAAAGTTTGTAAACAGGAATCACGTGGTCTGAAACCAGCCCTGCAGCTCTGTCTACCTTTTCAGCTGGGGAGGAAAGGATGTGGGTGCCTGCCCCCTGGTTCTCAGACGGTGGGGATGAAGGCACCTTGACTTAGGGTGTTGTGTAAGGATCTTTGCCTGGATTGTATCTGTGATGAGGATCTCACCTGGGTCCTGGGCATTGTAGAGCAAAGTTTAAGGATATTCTGTGTGATACAGCCCTTGACTTGTAGATATTCATCCCTTTGTGGGTGGTCCTACCACATTCTCACCTCAGACTGTGGGTCTACAGCCAGTCCTGTTTGTTTCTTGGAGGAATTGTAAAGGATTTCAGTTTATACTTTGGGCTGGTAGAGAGGTGGGTATTGCTTTGGGTTGGAGAGATGCCATAAATCTCTCCTTGGTTTTTAAAGAGAACGCAAGTTGCTATGTTTGTTTTTTGTTAAAAGAGTGTTTTCTCTCCTATTCCCCTGGCTTGCAGGGACCCGAGTGTATAGTCCTCCAGAGTGGATCCGCTACCATCGCTACCATGGCAGGTCCGCAGCTGTCTGGTCCCTGGGGATCCTGCTGTATGATATGGTGTGTGGAGATATTCCTTTTGAGCACGATGAAGAGATCATCAGGGGCCAAGTTTTTTTCAGACAGAGGGTCTCTTCAGGTAACTTCATGGAAGTTCCCCTTTTTTATTTTTTGGCAATGTTAGGGATTGAACCCAGAGCTTGCTCATGGTAGGCAAGCGAAGTACCACTGAGCCACATCTCTGACCCCTGGGGAGCTGTGAGTTAAGGAAAAATACGAACCATGATGCTATTAGCACCTGTGGGGCAGTCTTGAATTCTGGAGAGCTTCACTCTCCAGGAAATGCCATGGTCTTTGGCTTAGCAAAATTGTAGGCCCGTGGTTTATACTTGAGCTGGTCTCAGGGATCATATGCACTTGAACTTCTCTTGGGAGGTCAGAGGAAAGACGTGTAAGCATACTAAGAAAAGACAATCTGGTTTTTCTGAAAAGTGCCCGCCCCCCATGCTGGGGATTGGATTGCAGGTGTTCTGCATGCTAGGCAAGGACTCTTCTATCAAGCTCTGTTCACAACTCCTGAAAATATTTAATTACCAGTGGAGACATCCCTTAACTCCTTGTTACTTTGCCAGGGAATAAAAAAGTAAAGGGCTCTTTTAGCCATCTCCCTGAAGGCCAAATGTTGTGGTCCCAGTGACCTCACTCTGGGTGGTTCATGTTTGTTAAGTTGGTAGGTGAATTGAATCACCTCACCGTGCTTAGTGATGTCTCATAGAAAATCTCTTGTCATCATCCTTCCTATTTCTGGTGAGTGGGTGTCACGGGAAAGGCCCTAGCTATTGAAGTTTGAAAACCACAGGTTTAATAGGGGAGCCACTTTTTAGCTGAAAGCGGCCTGGGGCGTCCTAGATAAGTTCATTGTTTCCTACTAAAGAGTACCTGGGCACAGTGTTGTGTACAGTGCATGGCCTGCTCAGGGTCTCAGACCTCTAGGCCCCTGGGAGACAAATTGGGAAGACCTTTGCATTGCAAAAACAAGTTGAGTCATTCATAACTTTGGTCTGTTCTGCTTTCTGCAGAGTGTCAGCATCTAATTAGATGGTGCTTGGCTCTGAGACCATCAGATCGGCCATCCTTCGAAGACATCCAGAATCATCCTTGGATGCAAGATGTCCTCCTGCCCCAAGAGACTGCTGAGATCCATCTCCACAGCCTGTCACCAGGGCCTAGCAAATAGCAGCCTTTCTGGCAGGTCCTCCCCTCCCTATCAGATGCTCAAGGAGGGGAAGCTTCTGTCTTCAGCTTCCCGATTACCGGTGACACTTATCGCCAAGCAGGACAGTGCTTGATAAAGGAACAACATTTACAACTCATTCCAGACCCCAGGCCCCTGGAGGCTGCCTTCCCAATAGGGCGGAAGAGACTCCACTCCAGGTGTCCTAGGCCTCAACTCCTCCCATAGACACTCTCTCCTTCTCATGGGTGTCCAGCATTGCTGGACTCCCGCAAAATCCCGGGGTGGGGGGTGGGGGTGGGAGAACCTTGCCATGAAACTGTTCCCTTCATCACTGAGTTCTGCTGAATGCCGCGATGGGTCGGGTAGGGGGAAAACAGGTTGGGATGGGATAGGACTAGCACCATTTTAAGTCCCTGTCACCTCTTCCGACTCTTCTGAGTGCCTTCTGTGGGGACTCCGGCTGTGCTGGGAGAAATACTTGAACTTGCCTCTTTTACCTGCTGCTTCTCCAAAAATCTGCCTGGGTTTGGTTCCCTGTTTTCCTCCCCCCTCCCCCCCTCCTCCATATGAAAGGTGCCATGGAAGAGGCTACAGGGCCAATTGCCGAGCCACCTGCCCTTTTTCTGCCTCCTTTAGTAAAACTCCCAGTGAACTGGTCTTCCTTTTTGGTTTTTACTTAACTGTTTCAAAGCCAAGACCTCACACACACAAAATGCACAAACAATGCAAATCAACAGAAAAGCTGTAAATGTGTGTACAGTTGGCATGGTAGTATACAAAAGGATTGTAGTTGATCTAATTTTTAAAAAATTTTTGCCTTTAAGTTATTTTTTTTTTTTTTTGAAAGATGCGCATTCTAACCTGGAGGTCAATGTTATGTATTTATTTATTTATTTATTTGGTTCCCTTCCTGCTCTTAAGCTTCCACAGCTGCTGCCCTAGGTTGTTGTTGGGTTTTTTTCTTTCTTTCTTTCTTTCTTTCCTCCTTTCCTCTGACTTTGGGACCTTTTGGGGAGGGCTGCAACGCTTGCTCTGTTTGTGGGGTGACGGGACTCAGGCGGGACAGCTGCTACAGCTCCCTGACTTCCGTGGGAGCCCTGAGCCTGCTCATTTCAGTGGGTTTGGGCTCCCTGGGTGGTGGGGGAGGGGCATTGCTGACTAGTGTATATAGGATAGATATATGAGACGCAGTTCTGGGTGGTGTGCCTTCCGGATCCTCTCTGGGGCTGTTCTGAGCAGCATGTAGCCTGCTGGTTTTATCTGAGTGAAATACTGTACAGGGGAATAAAAGAGATCTTATTTTTTTTTTTTTATACTTGGCGTTTTTTGAATAAAAACTTTTTGTCTTACTTTGTGGTTTCTGATCCTTGTCCATGCAGAGGCAGGCTAACTTGGTGTGCATTTATTGAGCCCTTTAGTGAGGGACTAAAGGCCTGTGTACTGGTTTGCTTCAGCGGGAGTCCTGGGGTAGTCATTTTTACTAAGCGAATGTGGACATGATTTGTCATGAGGGGGCCCTAATGAAATAGGACATCCTCTGATTTTTGTATAAAGTAGTTTTTATTTTTTGTTTTCTTTTTTGGTGGTGCTGGGGATTGAACCCAGGGCCTTGTGCATTCGAGGCAAGTGCTCTACCAACTGAGCTACATCCTTAGCCCTCCAAGTATTTAATAGCCACTTGATGCTACTGGCTACCTTGTTGGCTGTACAGGACATTTTTATCATTGTAGGACGTCCTCTCCAACAATGCTGACGTGGGAACATGTATCTCTTGCATCAGTAAACTTTTTTTTTTTTTTTAAACCTCTGAACCACATCCCTAGCCCTTTTTATTTTTTATTTTGATACAGGATCTGGCAAGGTTGCTTAAGGCCTTGCTAAAATTGCTTCAGCTGACCTCAAACTTGCAATCCCGCCTCAGCCTCCCCAGTTGCTGGAATTAAAAGATTTGTGACACGGCACCCAGTCCACTAGTAAAACATTCAAAAAAATTTTTTTTTAGTTGCAGTTGGACACAATACCTTTATTTTGTTTACCCATTTTTATGTGGTGCTGAGAATTGAACCCAGTGCCTCATACATGCTAGGCAAGCACTCTACCACCAATCCATATCCCCAGCTCTACCACTGATAATTTTGCAGTCAGGTATGGTGAGGTACTAGAGTTCTAGGTACTAGGGAGATTGAAGCAGGAGGATTGCTTGAGCCCAGGATTTGAACAACCTTGACTTTGTAGTGAGACTCATCTAGGAATACAAACTGTTTTGAGCATATATCCTTGATAAATGTAGAGTCTAATGGGAAGCTCTATACCTGTGGGTTTTTTTTGTTTTTTTTTTTCAGGTTCCCTTCACCTTTAATGTGAGGTTTAGTCATTAACAATGGTGGGTGAAAATGCTTGTGTTTATTTTACTTTTCCCTCCAATGTACTCTAAAGGGTTTATACTGGGAATAGGTGAAATGTTAGCTCTGCCATTGTCTTACTGCTTGTTCTATTAGTATCTTTAGTCTGTGGCTTCTATTCAGGAATCTGTTTAATAGGCCCCTTGTCTATTTTGTGAGTTACTTTAACTTAAACTGGATGTTAGAACCCCTGAATCCACTAAGTGGTAGTCTGAATACAGCCTGATATTCTGAAACCACTGTAGCTGTGCCACTATTAACTCATTTAGTAAGTATTAGTATGTTGCTTTCTTGTTTCTTTATAAATATCAAGAGCCACCCTATTATTCTTCCTCCCTTGTGGGTCATCTTTCTTCCCCTTCTCCTGCATCCACAGAATCTTTGGTATCTGGCCCTATATACTCTTTGTCAGGGTCAGGATCCAAACCACAATACCTTTCATCCTTCATTGTCTACCTTAAGCTTGGATGAGGTCCCACACCCCAGCTCAGTCCTCATGTGGCTGCAGAGAGGAAGGAAGGATTTCTTGATTATGGGGGGCTGATTTTCTGAGGTTCAACCCCTTCTTTCTCACTATTCCCTCTCATTTAAATTGTGTGGCATAGGAGTCCACACACAAACACTGCCAATCTCTTGAGTGTTGATGTCTCTTGGAAATTTGTACTTGAACAATTAAAATTTGCTCCAGGCCTGAAATTACACTTGTAATCCCAGCCACTCAGGAGGCTGAGGCAGGAGGATTGGAAGTTCAAGGCCAGTCTAGGTAGTTTAGCTAGACCCTGATCCAAAAAAAAAAAAAAAAAAAAAATCTGGCAAAACCCCACCCTTCTGTCCTGTGAAGTGAGTTTGTGTTCCTACTGGGTGCAACTTATCAGGAGTTGTGTGGGAAGTGTTAGAGGTCATACTTAGTCTCTGGGTCATTTTAGGAGTTAATTTGGGAGGAATCAGCCTTAGGCATAGATCCTAGCACTATCACTTATGTAAATGCCCCAGGCAAATCATTACTAGCTCTGAAACTAATCTCTAAACAGAGATGCTCCTTGATAGGGTTATTAGGAAGATACGAGTAAGTAGTAAGTATATGTAAATGCAAATACTCTGCTACTTCATGGAGGCAATAAAAGAACCAAAAAGTACAAGGTGACAAGAAGTTCCTGGAGTCAGGATGGTGGCTCTTACCTCTCTGGAGGCGGCATAGAGGTTGTGATCTGGAGGTACCTCTCTGTATAGGGACCTTTGACTTTCAGCAACGTCTCATAAGGTGTTTATATTACTCTATAACTTCTGGTTTGTCTTGAACAGTTATTTTTAAATTTTAAAAGTAAAGGATGTAGTTGGACTTACCTAGGGGGCAGCAGATGGAGTGATTTACTAATCCCCTTGGCAGAGGCAACCTGTGAAGGCTTCAAAGAGGAGGTGACATTTCAATTGGCTTTTGAAGGATAGACCTTAGTTTGCCTACCTGTCAAACGGGACAATGAACACAGGTGGAGCAGAGAAATCCAGTGAGGCTGATACTCCCTTTACAACTAGACCAGGGTTCAGTCTGCCTGAATCTGGTACAGCACTAGTTTTTGTACAGCCTGCAGGCTCATATTGGGTTTTACTTTTTTTTTGGTAACAGGGATTAAACCCAGGGATACTTAACCACTGAGCCTCATCCCCAGCTCTCTTCATTTTATTTTGAGGTAGTGTCTCACTAAGTTGCTTAGGACCTCCCTACATTGCTGAGGCTGGCTTTGAACTCGCGATCCTCCTGCTTTAGCCTCCTGAGCGTCACCTTGCCCGGCCTGGGTTTTACATTTGTAAGTGTAAATTGGGTGAAAAATAATGTCCTTATATGTGAAGATGATATGAAGCACAATTGAGTATTCGTACATAAATTTCATGCATCTACACATCATGTATGGTTGCTCTGTTGCCAGGATGGCAGAGTTGCTGAGTCAGACTGGATGGTCAAAAATGCTTTCTAGAAAAGGTTTCCACAGGGCTGGGGAGATACCTCAGTTGGTAGAGTGCTTGCCTTGCATGCCCAAGGCCCTAGGTTCCATCTCTGCCTAGATCAGGATCCCATGATTCATCCATCTGCATCTTTCACAGCCCTTAGCCTAGTGACAGACACATCGCGTGACTGGAGTCAGGTTGCAGGCTACCCACCACCCTGCCAGTGCCAATATTCAGGAGCTGAGTGGGGGGAAGAAGGAATCGGGTTTTCTCAGTGCCAGCCCAGAGAAATAGAGTGGCTGCTCCTCCAAGTCCCACCCCCCTGGGCTTGGGTCTGTGAAGGGTCCTTTCACAGCTGGGGGCGGGGGGGGGGTTCTTCTCCTGAGGCTAATTATTATAGGAGAGTGTTACAAAGCCCACTCTGAGTTCTGTGAATCTAAGGAAAGCTTTCAGGTGGTTTCAGGTGGGGTTTCTTGGAATTTAGGTTATTTAGGTGGGGCTTGGCCTTGGAGTGCAGAATGCTGGGTAAAGGGAGGGGATGCAAAGGATTAGGAAGGGAAGGTGACAGTAACCTTGTTAAGGGCTACACGCAGAAGGGGCTGTTACCCTGCAGTTCCTTAGTGATATTAGCCAATACTCTGTGCCTCTGCATGCCCAGCCCATTCTGTGCTTTGCATGAATTAACTTATTTATCCTCACAAGGACTCTCCATGAGGTGGATGACATTATTTATCCCCATTTTACAGATGGAGGAAATTGAATGGAATGCCTAAGTATCACATCAAAGGTCACATGAAGAAATGACAGGTCAGAGCCTAGTGTGGTGGTGCAGGCCTGTAATCCCAGCCTCTAGGGAGGTTGAGGCAGGAGGATCACAGGTTCAAAGCCAGCCCCAGCAAAAGCAAGGCACTTAAGCAACTCAGTGAGACCGTGTCTCTAAATAGAAAATAGGGCTGGGAATGTGGCTCAGTGGTCCAGTGGCCCTGAGTTCAATCCTCGGTACCTCCCCAAAAAGAAACAACAGGTCAGAATTTGAGACCCTAGCAATCTGTGCTCATTACCACTTCTCTCTCTCTCTCTCTCTCTCTCTCTCTCTCTCTCTCTCTCTCTCTCCCTTTCTAAGCAGTGTCAAAGATGGAACCCAGGGCCTTGCTAGTTAGATGTTTGTGTAGCCAGGCGTAATAGTGCACACCTGTAATTTCTTCGACTTGGGCAGGAGGATCACCAGTTCAAGGCCAGCCTGGGCAATTAGTGAGACCCTGTCTCAAAAAATAAAAAGGGCTGGGGATGCAGCTCAGTGGTAGAGCATCTCCGGGTTCAATCTCTAGTATTAAAAAAAAAAAAACCTGCGTGGATTAGTCATCTCAAGATCCCTTCCATGTCCAGGATCCAGAGGCCAGGTCTGGATTCCAGAGTCCAGAGAATGGAGCAAGCAGTTCTGTTTTGTGGAAATGCTCAGTGGAGCTGTCTGACCGCTATTTTTCGCTCTGGCCTGGGAGGGAGGACTAGTCGGAGGCGGTAAAAAAGAGGAGAAGAGGGACAAGAGGTGGGGGTTGGGGTGGGGCAGGGGCGCATTTCTTGTAAATGTTGCTCAGCTCCTTTAACTGCTGCGCTGGTTCTTGGAAACCCTCACCACAAAGGGCCTATCTAAAACAGTGTTAAAGCAGATATGGCCTCATCCCCCCTTCGTTTCCGGCCCAGCCTCACACTACTAACCCCGATTGCTAAGAGCAAGGTTGCAGTGACCCCTCGGCTTCACTGTGGGAGGAAGTACAAAAATAAGCAGAACTAGGGTCAAGCTGAGAGGACTTTATTTATTTTTATTCGTAGTAACAGGACATACGGAATGGGGTTCAGCAGGACCCCTGTTCCATGATACAGTCTCATAGCTGGTCCAAGCATGGCTCGCTGCTACTGCGACTTATTAGGGTGGGTAGTGAACACAGCCCAGGAAACAGATCACTGACAATGACATCTAGCCATCTAAAAGGTCCTCAGAAGCCTCACCTCACCCAGATTAAAAAAAAAAAAAAGTCTGCTTGGATTAGTTATCTCAAGGTCCCTTCAAGGTCCAGGATCCAGAAATGGAGCAAGCAAGCAGTTCCTTTTTGTGGAAATAGTCACCCTCCCTAATTTTGTGTTTAGCATACTAACTTTTTTTTTCTTTTTTTTTTCCCAATGCTAGGAATTGATCAGGCCACTGAGCTACATCTTCAGCCTTTTTTTTTTTTTTTTTTTAAATACTGGGAATTGAACCCAGAGGTGCTTTACTACTGAGCTATATCTCTAACCCTTTTAATTTTGTATTTTAAGATAGGGTCTCACTAAGTTGTTTAGGGCCTCCCTAAATAGCTGAAACTAGCCTCAAACTTGGGATCCTCCTGCCTCAGCCTCCCAAGTTGCTGGGATTATAGGTATGCACTGGCAGCATATTCTTTTGAAAGAGTTTTTATTTTATAGGCCTCTTTCTTTAAACTATGTAGTATTTACTTTTGGGGGGTGGCAAGGGAGTGGCTGGCAGGGCTTTGTGCATGCCAAGTATGAACTCTGCTACTAAACTACACCCCAGCCCCAGGTTGAGTGTTGATAAAGTTCTTGAGCTTTATAAAAACAGTACTGGGCATGTATATAGTGATCTGGATCTTGCTCTTCCTACTCAACATTATGTTACAAGGAAGAATGTGTGTATTGTGTAGCACGTAGCTGTAGTTCGTTTTCATTCTAGAATATTCCACTGAGTGAACAGGCATTTTGGCTGTGACTGGTGGAGCCCTACCCAGGGGCACTTAACCACTGAGCAACATCCCCAGCCCTTTTTTATATTTTACTTAAACACAGAGTCTCACTGAGTTGCTTAGGGCCTTGTCAAATTGCTGAGGCTGGCTTTGAACTTGTGATCCTCCTGCCTCAGCCTCCTGAGCCACTGGGCCACTGGGGTTACAAGAGTGCACTCCTGCACTCGGCTCCCCCTCTTCCTTCCTTACTTGTTTGCTTCCTTCCTTCCTTCTTGTCTCTCCCTCTCTCTCTCTTTCTTTCTTTCTTTTCATGGGCCTGGAGATTGAACCCAAGGTGCTCTATCATTAACTACATCCCCAACCCTTTTAATTTTTTTGAGGCAGGGTCTTGCTAAATTGCCTACACTGGCCTTGAACTTGTGATTCTCCTTCCTCAGCCTCCAGAGTAGGTGGGATTACAGGTGTGTGCCCTGCTCTGGTGAGGCCCATCTTTAGGTGCTCCTTGGGTTATTGCTTAGGAGATCAGCACACACAGGTGTAGCCCTTGCCAACACCTTGATGGGAGCCAGGAAGCAGGGTTCACATAGCCACCCATGGAGCACCTACTGCCTAGTGAGTTATCCTTTATCACAGGGAGAGTAACAACCAGGGTTTTCCCTCAGTGCCAACCAATTGACAAGTTTATCACAGCAAAGCAAAAATCAGATGTTCCAAGGGCTTCTGAGAACCCTGGCTCTGGCAGTGACTGTCGTGTATGTGATATGGTGTGTGCACGTGTACAAACTTAGCTATCTCTGGTGTGGTGCGTGGTGGTTGGGGTGAAGCTCGTGGTGTGTATGTGTTGGTGCGTGTGCAGAGTGAGTGTGAGTGCTGTATATCTGCACGCATACACGCATTCCTGGAGTTGCCACCTGCCCATGTCACCTGGACTAAAGATCCATGTTTCTTCACTGCCTGGCCCGGCTGCCTTTCCTCCTGCCTCTGTCCCAATTCTCTCCTCAGCTGCACTCCCTTCTCTCCTCTTCCCAACCTGTGAATCAGACCCCTTTGCCATAACCACCATTCATTTCTCTCCATTTCTCATTCCTCCATTCATGCTGCAGATGGACCTTCCCATACACACTTGAGATCTCATTCTTTTATTTATTGACTTTGCTGGGGATGAATCCAGGGCCTTATGCATGCTAGGCAAGTGCTCTACCTCTAAAGTACACTCCCAGCCTTCTCATCTTTTTTTTTTTTACTTACAATTTTCATGAAATTATTGGCCTTTCCCAGGGCACAGTGACTGGGGAGGCTGAGGCAGGAGGATCTCATGTTTGAGGCCAGCCTCAGCAATTTAGCAAGATATCCTTCCCAAAATAAAAAGTATAAAGGGTTGGGGATGTAACTCAGTGCTCCTGGGTTCAATCCCCAGGGCCAGGAAAAAAAAACAAAAAACTCTTGGTCTCTGCCTCCTACTTGAAACTTCTCCCTTGGTTTCATAACCCCTGGCTTGCCTTCAACTTCTCTGCCATGTAGATTTGGTTTCTTTTTCCTCTCAGTGCTGGGTGTTGCTTCCCTTCCTGTCTTCCAAGTCCCTGCTGTGGGTCCAGAGGGCACACTCAAGTGGGGCAATATGAAGACAGAACAAAAAAAAAAAAAAAAAAAAAAAGCCATTTGCAAAGGCGTGGGGCAGGTTCTGGGAAACCCCAGGGGGCAGTACTGAGCCCTGAGGCTGGTCAGGTAGGGGCACTCCCTCCTGCAGGGCTGAGGGCTAGGGGAGGGAATAGGGAGCTAGGGGGCTGCAGCAAGTGAACAAAGCTGTCTAACAAGTGTTCTGACCTTCATTCTAGAAAAGCAAACAACCTGCAGTAACACCCAGCTGCCCTGGCCTCTCTGTGTCCTTCCATGCCTTCCCATTGGCTGAACCCAACCATAAGCTACGCTTGGAATCACTGACTTTTTTTTTTTTTTTTCTTTTGGTATTGGGGTTGAACCCAGGGGTGTTGGACACTGAACTAGATCCTCAGCTGTTTTTATTTTGAGGCAGGGCTTGCTAGATTGCCCGAGTAGCTGGGATTGACACTTATGATGATTCCTAGAACTTCAGACACCGCTTTCTCCTGGGATCAACAGGCCTGTGATCAACAGCATCCCAAATACCACTGTCCAGAGCCCCCAGGCAACCCTTCACTGAATGTTACCGGGTGCTAAGGGAAAGTGAGACATCCTCAGAATCCCACCTGCTTCAGTTCCACTCACGATATGCCTGAGAAACACAGAGATCCACGCAAGTGAGAGTAGGGTCTTTTTTTTTTTTTTCTGCTTTGAAAAATGGATGTTAGCCAGGTGCACACACCTGTAATCCCAGCAGGCTCCAGAGGCTGAGGCAGGAGGATCCTAAGTTCAAAGCCAGCCTCAGCAAAGGTGAGGTGCTCAGCAATTCAGTGAGACCCTGTCTCTAAATAAAATACAAAATAGGGCTGGGGATGTGGCTTAGTGGTCAAGCACATCCAGACTATAAACAAACAAATAAATATGTATATATACAATTTTATAGAGCAAAGCTCATATTTTTATAATTTAATAATATGCTATCCTTGATCTGTTTCCACTTCAAGAATTATGGATAAACATAATCACCTGATACACCTAATATAACCACAATATGGATACTCATAATTAATTTAGATCATTTCCCAAATTCCGCCATTATGAATAAAATGTTCTTTTTTTTTTGTGGTGCTGAGGATTGAACCCCGGGCCTTGTGCATGCAAGGCAAGCACTCTACCAACTGAGCAGCTATATCCCTAGCCTCTAAAAAGTTCTATTACCAAAGACAGCTTTGGGCAGAGATGGTCACCTATGCCAATATCCATTATCCTCTTTTTCCTTCTAGCTAGTCACGTGGCCTTTTCTTTCTTTCTTTTTTGCAGGACTGGGGATTGAACCCAGGGCCTCATACATGCCAAGCAAGTCCTCTATCACTGAGCTCATCCCAGCCCTTTTTATTCTTCTGGGACTGGAGATTGAGCACAGGGGTGCTTTACCACTGAGCTATATCCCCAGCTCTTCTTATTTTCTATTTTGAGCCTGGATCTTGCTAAATTGCTGAGGCTGGCTTTGAATTTGTGATCCTTCTACCTCAGCCTCCCAAGTCGTTGGGATTATAGACGGCAGCCCCAGCTGTTTTACATTTTTATTTTGAGATGGGTTCTCAAACTTGTGATTCTCCTGCCTCAGCCTCCCAAGTGGCTGAGATTACAAAAGTAGACCCGCTTGCACATCCAGTCATGTGGCCTGTTTTAAGTAAAGATTAAATTCCCCAAATTCTCTTGCAGCTAACTGAGGACACATGACAAAGTCAAGGCCAATGAGATGGAAGCAAAAATGTTGCAAGGGCAGATTCCAGGCAAATGTCTTCCGAGACATTCTTCTATGCCCCCAGGCCCTCCTGCAAGAGAAGAGGAGCTTTGGTGAGGGCAGGTGGTGAGGGGAAGGGGAAAACACTGTGAGTGGACCATGCGATGCCCTCACACCACTATGCCATCTGAGCCCTCATTGCCATCATCCTGATTTGGAAGATGCTTCTGTTGCTGTTGCTTTTATTATTGTCATTATTTTGTTGACGTTGTTGTTACTATTTTAGTGCTGGGGATTGAACCCAGGGGGGCTTTACCACTGAGCTACATCCACAGTCCTTTTTATTTTTTTTTTGTTTAGAGACACGCTGCTGAGGCTGGCCTCCAACTTGTGATCTTCCTGCCTCAGCCTCCTGAGTGCTGGTGTCACAGGAGAGCACCACTGCTCTCAGCTCTGTAAGAAGCTTTTAATATTTCACCAGGAAAATATTTTTTTTTTCCTTTAAGTTAGTGATTTTTAAAAATGCGTGGTCTCTGAGTATACCTTCATCATTTCATGGCCCCCTCCACCCCCTTATGACACATCTCTCTAATTTTACACTGAAGTGAGTTAGAAAGTGAGAATAGATATCAAGCCAAGGCTTATTTATATCAATCTGTGCTGCAAAGTCCCCAGTAGTATGAATAATCTAACATGAAAGGTGATTTTTTTGGGGGCGGGTCACTTTATAAGCAGACGATCATTTCCTTTTTAGAGATGAGAAAACCAAGACTCAGGGGCATTTTACCACTGAGCTACATTCCCAGTTTCATTTTATATTTAGAGACAGGGTCTCATTGAGTTGCTTAGGGCCTTCCTAAGTTGCTGAGGCTGGCTTTGAACTTTCTATCATCCTGCCTCAGCCTCCTACAGGAAAGGTAATTTAAAATGTGGATTTGGCTCTGGAATGTGTCCCTTAATCCTGCAGCACACATTTTCATTGGTGGAGAGAGGAAGTGAATGAACTTTTTTTCTTTTTTAAATCAGCTTAATGAGGGGTAGTTTACACAGTGGGTCCTGTTATGAGCAATGTCCACACTAGAACATTTCCACCCCCCAACAAGTTCCCTGGGCCTTTTGCAGTCCATCTCCCACCCCCCCAGCCCCCACTGGCTCCAGGCCACCCATGATCTACTTTCTGTCACTATAGATTAGTTTTGCCTGTTGCAGAATTCCATTTAAATGGTGTCATACAGCACGTGCTCATTGGGAGGAATGACCATGGATTGGGTGCCCAGTATGTGACAGACACTTTATAAGCAGAGGATCATTTCCTTTTTAGAGATGAGAAAACCAAGACTCAGACACTAAATAGTTCACCAAGGTTACATGGCTACTAAATGACAGCATTCTGACTAAATGTATGTGTCTCCGAGGTCAAGGTCTCCCCCTGACCTTTTGTTATTTTGTTTTTTTGGGTTCTGGGAATTGAACTCAAGGGTGCTCTACCATGGAGCTAGATCCCCAGCCCTTTTTATTTTGTAATAAAGTCTCACTAAGTTTCTGAGGCTGGCCTCAAACTTGCAGACCTCCTATCTCAGTCTCCCGGGAAGATGGGATCACAGACGTGCCCCATTGCGCCTGGCTAGGGTCTTTCTTTACCCCTCACCTTACACTGCTAATGTCCTTGGAATTCCCCTGTCCTCCCCACAGTACTAGGGATTGAACCCAGGGCCTCATGCACGCTAGGCAAGTGCTCTACCACTGAGCTACAATCCCAGCATCTTTTATTATTTTATTATTATTCATTTTTGGTGTCAGGGATTGAACTCAGGGGCACTTAATTTATTTTTGAGATAGCTTCTTGCTAAATTGCTTAGGGCCTCTCTAAGTTGCTGAGGCTGGCCTCATACTTGCAATTCTCCTGCCTCAGCCTCCCGAGTAGCTGGGGTCACTGGTGTGTGCTACAGAGCCCAGCCTGTCCTTAGTCTTAGGGAGGCCCTAAAAGATGACTACGTTAGAGGCAAGTATAAGGTCAAGGCTTCCAGTCTTAGGAAAGCAGGAGTAAGTCACATGGAACAAACTGGAGAGTAGCCAAAAGGTACATAGTAAAGATGATAAGACAAATTGTAACCAAGCACCAGAAACACCATGTCTGTGTTGTACAGATATAAATAGCTACTGGGGCCTAAGAAGAGAAGAGAATGTCGCTGCAGGTGTCAGGGTATGTTCTTAGCAGAGCAAGATGATCAATCCCCCTGGCTGTTTACTTCAGATAGAATTATGAAGTTACTTGGAGAAAATCGGACTCCAGTGGGGCCAGGTTTCCATCCTTCCTTCTTGTCTGGTCCAAGCCATATTGAAATCTGAAATCTAGAAAAATCACGATTTAATGAACCAAACAGAGTCTCAGGCCCCAAGTCTCAGAACAGTAGCACAAGGAAGGCAGCTGGATTCTTCAAGGAGTTTAAGGACAAGGAAAATAGAACAGACAGTTCCGAGAGAATCATGTTTCAAAAGTTTGTTTTGTATCATTTGTCAGAAATCCAACACATCTTCCCATGGAAACCACATTACCAATGGAGGCTGGGCTGTCAGAAGTCCTCTCCAATGCTGAGTTACCACCAGGCGGTGGAAACACTAGACAACCACCAGGAAAACAATACCCTGGCAATCGTAGAACTCAGACAAAACAATGGATTGAGGATTGTAGACAGTTGAGTCTGTCCTTTGCAGTCCATCTTGGGACCTCTTGTCACCTCCCACCATTTATTTATTTATCTATTTATTTATTTAGTTTTGTACTGGGGACTCGAACCCAGGGTCTTGCACATGCTAGGCAAATGCTCTATCACTGAGCTCCGTCTCCGGCCCAGGCCTCCTCCGACCTGGTGCAAGAATCAGCTCCACCACATCCCCATCTGTGGACCTTCTGCCTTACCTGAGTCCATTCTCCCTGCAAGACGGGAGATTCTCTCTTGTTTCAAGTTCAAGTTTGTCTCTTGCTAACTTCTCGTCCTTGATGCTAGCTCTACCATCCGACTCTTCAGGAATCTATTGATACTTCCTCAAGACGAATCTTCAAGTCATTAAGGGGTCCTATCTTGTTCCCCAGAAAAGTCTTCATTCTCAACCAACTCGGGAGCCTCAGTCCTTTGACTGTTTGGTTAGATGACCCCGTTTCCAGACCCCCTCTTTGTCTGTGATATGCTGGAATCAGCCACACCAGCTCAGGAGAACCAGATGCTAAATACCCAGGAGTTTTATGAGTCAGATGACAAACTTACATTGTCAGTTATGGTGGGAGGGTTTACATTAGAGAAATCAGAAAATGCTATAAATTAGGGTTTTTGCCTCTTTCTTTCTTTGCCAGTTATTTTTTAAAATAAAAATTTCTTTTGATAGTGTTGGGAAATTAAGCCAAGGCCTAGTATGTGCGAGGCAAGCACTCTACCACTGAGCTACCTTCCCATCCCTTCATTTATTTATTTTTGAGAAGTTCTGGCTAAGTCATTCAGGCTGGCCTTGAACTTAAGATCTTCTTGCTCACCCTCCTGAATAGCTGGGATTACTGATGTGCCACATGCCCTGTTTTAAAGTCAGTCACTATCATTAGCACACAACTTCTATTGCCATCCCGGTTGCCATTAAATGTGTGCTAAGGTACCTCATTAAACCAGGCCTCCAGAATCAACCTCAGGGTCGGGCACCCTGGCGCATGCCTGTAATCCCAGCATCTCGGGAGGCTGAGGCAGGAGGATTTCGAGTTCAAAGCCAGCCTCGGCAACATGGAGGTGCTAAGCAACTCAGTGAGACCCTGTCTCTAATAAAATACAAAAATTGGTCTGGGGATGTGGCTCAGTGGCTGAGTGCCCTGAATTCAATCCCTGGTACCTCTTCCCCCCACCAAAAAAAAAAAAAAATCAATGTCAGAGTTCCAGGCATTGACCAACAGAAGGAATATGCTGCGTATTTCACTCTCGACTGACATTTTCTTCTCAACCATTTTCTGTTGAGTTAATTGGTTTGAACTCTTTGGTGATTTTTGGTATGAACTATCTAGTCTTATCCATCATACATTTTTATGGTTGTTTTTTTAAAAATATAAGTAACATGTAAAACTTGATATTTCCTTTAAATGACAGTTTTACTAGTTTTTGGCCCATGGTCCCAGCATATTTTATCCTGAATGGATAGTTCAATATCGAAATTTTTTCTTCCCATTTGAGTATCATTTGCAGACTCTACTCTCTACTTCTTTTTTTGGTGGTGCTGGGGGTCAAACCCAGGGCCTTGTGCATGCAGGGCGGTACTCTACCAACTGAGCTATATCCCCAGCCCCTCTACTCTCTTCTTTATAGGGCATCTTCTTCTTCTCCTTCTCCTTCTTCTTCTATTTGATGGTTCTGGGAATAAACCCAAGGCCTGGTGCATATTAGTTAAGAACTATTTTTTTTTTTTTTTGTACTGAGGAGTGAACCCAGGCGTGCTTAACCCCTGAGCCACATCCTCAGCCCTTTTTATTTTTTTATTTTGAGACAGGATCTTCCTAAATTGCTTAGGGCCTTGCTAAATTGTTGAGGTTGGCTTTGAACTTGTGATCCTTTTGCCTCAGCCTCCAGAGTAGCTGGGATTATAGGCATGTGCCTCTGAGCCAGCCCTGAGTAAGAACTCTATCACCGAGGCTACAGGGATTCTTAACATGAGAACCACAACCCTAAAGAGAGACTTCAATGTATATCCTCAGGAAAAATACATGTAGTTTTGTGAGTTGCGACTGTATGTTGCAATCTTTAATGCCCCTAAAGGTCAGATGTTAAATGTCTGTTTGGTTGCCAGCCTGTGGCACTATTGAGAAACTGTGGAATCTCTAAGAGGCGAGGCCTAGGGGAAGCAAGTTAGGTCACTGGGGGTGTGCCCTTAAAGGGGACCTTGTCCCCTTTCTTCCTTCCTTCCTCTCTGTTCCCTGGGTGCCATGTGATGGGCAGTTTCCCCGCCTCCGTGTGCTTCTGAGATGATCCTCTGCCTTGCGCAGGCCCAGAAGCAAGGGGACCAGGATTGACTGACGTTTCTGAAACCAAGAACCAAAATAAATCTTTCTTCCTTTTAAGTTGTTTATCTCAGGTATTTTGTCACAATGACAGAAAGCTTACCCATGGAGCTCATTTGTCTGAGGACAGTACATATAATTTTCCTTAGATTCCTAAAATGGTCTATTAACCCCCAAAAGTTTAAGACCTTGTCTGAGACACTGATGACCTGTGGATTGCAAAGAACCAAGATGGCACTTTAAAAAATTTAAAAATTATATAATAAGAAGTACCTTTTTCTTTTCTTCTTGGTACTGGGGATTGAACCCAGGGTTGCTACATCCCTGAGCTGCATTCCCAGCCTTCTTTGAGATGGGATTTTGCTAAATTGCCAACGCTGGAAACCTTCCTGTCTTTGCCTCCTGAGTTGCTACAGGTGTGCACCACCAGGCCTAGTGTAGTTTTTGATGTATCTTTTTCCTGAAGCTGGTCTTGAATTTGCAGATCCTCCTGCCTCAGCCTCCCGGGTCAGTGGGATTATAGGCGAGCACCACTGCACCCATTTCCTTTGACATATCTTGAGTCTCTACAGCACAGTAAGCTTAATTGGTGGAGAATGGGCAGATAGGTGTGATAGAGGTGGATGTTGACAGGGGTGTAAATTATTATTATTATTATTATTTTTAATTTTTAATATTTATTTTTCAGTTTTTGGCGGACACAACATCTTTGTTTGTATGAGGTGCTGAGGATCGAACCCAGGCCGCACGCATGCCAGGTGAGCGCGCTACCACTTGAGCCACATCTCCAGCCCCTATTATTATTATTATTATTGGTACTTGGTATTGAACCCAGGAACCCTCTTCCACTGAGCTACATCCCTAGCCCTTCTTATTTTGAGATAGGGTCTTGCTAAATTGCCCAGGTTGGTCTCAAACTTGGGATCCTCCTGCCTCCGCCTTCCTAGTTGCTGGAATGACAGGCGTGCGCCACAGTGCCTGGCTCAGTTTTTTGTTTCAACATGTGGCTTCTTTGTTGATGAGGTTTTCAACTTCATTTTATGTCTGTCATTTCTGGAAAAATTGGCAAGATTTAAATATCCATTGGATATTAGATGATATTACAGAATTATGGTTATTTTTCTTAGGTGTGATAAAGGCACGATTGTTATATAGAATGTCCTTATTTTTAGCAGATACACAATATATTTATTTATTTTTTGTGGTGCTGGGAATTAAACCCTGGCCCTTCTGCATGCTAGAAGTGCTTTACCACTTAGCTACATCTCTGGCTCTCTGTGATGTTTTAGAAATGAAGCATCTTGATTTCCATGACTGACATATTACGCAAAAATAAAAGGATCTGAGAGTACAATCAATTTTTAAAAAAATGCGTGTATAGGGAGACTGAAAGCAAATATAACTCGATGTTAGCAGACACGGAATCTAAGTGGAAGTAACGTAGATCTTCATTGTTATTTTTTTAAAATTTTCTGTATATTTGAAAAAAAAATGTGTACGGTTTTAGGGTTTAAAACCCAGGACTCACATGTGCCCTGCAAGTATTAACCACTGAACTAAAATCCCCAGGCTTACTTCTTTGTAATAAAAAGTTGCACAAAATTTTTGGAAAAAAAAAAAAACCACATGCCTGTCACCTGGGTAAGTATTTTCTCTCTGAAATTGTCCAAAACTGAATATAGTAAACAGTACAGACAGCCATCAGCACAAGAAAATGGCAGAAAAACCAGCCACTTCAACACTTAAGTTCTGATAGACAAACACCTTCCCCCCACCACCATTAGGATGTTATAAGTAATACTTAAAATTGCCTCAAAGAAAGTACAGGTGGGTCACTCACATAGAAACTGCTACTAAATAAAGTTGATTCTTACTCTTGGAGGTAGTTTTGTTTTATAGAGTTGCCAGGAACACTTAATCTTATTTATTTATTTTTTGTACTGAGGACTGAACCTAGGGGTTGCTTAACAAATTGAGCCACATACCCATCCCTTTTCTCCGGGGGCATGTGGGGGTACCATTACCAGGGACTGAACTCAGGGTCACTGGACCACTGAGCCACACCCCCAGCCCTATTTTGTATTTTATTTAGAGACAGGGGCTCACTGAGTTGCTTAGTGTCTCCCTTTTGCTGAGGCTGGCTTTGAACTTGTGATCCTCCTGCCTTAGCCTCCTGAGCTGCTGGGATGACAGGTGTGCACCAACATGCCTGGCTTGTTGTTTAGTTTTTTAAATTTTTTATTTTAATTTTTTTTAATATTTATTTATTTATTATATATAAATATGTGTACTGGGAATCGAACCCAGAGGCACTTAACCACTGAGCCATATCTCCAGCCCATTTTTGTCTTTTACTATAGACAGAGTGTCTCTGAGTTGCTTAGGGCCTCACTAAGTTGCTGAGGCTGGCTTTGAACTCAGGATCCTCCTGCCTCTGCCTCCCGAGCCTCTGGGATTACAGGTGTGTGTCAACCCATCAATACTTAACCTTTTTTTTTTTAATGTTTTTTGGTTCCGGATACCTTATTTAGGGCCTGGGGATGTAGCTTGGTGGTAGAGTGCTTGCTTGCCTAGCATGTCTGAGGCCCTGGGTTCATCCCGAGCACTGCAGAAAAATAAAATAAATAAAAGACACCTTATTTAATATATTGTTGCCGGTGGGGTGGCACCTGCCTATAATCCCAGCAACTCAGGAGGCTGAGGCAGGAGGATCTCAAGTTCTAGGCCAGCCTCTTAGTGAAAGCCTGTCTCTTAAAGTGATAAGGCCAGGGGACATAGCTCAGCCATCCTGGTCCAAAACCCGTGCCAGGGTCCTTGAGGGATATATGCATAAACTGATTCAGTAACCTCAAAATCATGGCGACAGCACCGTGACTCAGGCTTCGGTGATGTTTATCCAACACACATTCCTTCTCTTGAGCTGCCTTACAGCTTTTTGCACTTGGGGACACTAAAGCAGCAACTCCGTACTATGCACGGGGCATGTTTTAAACAGCAAAGTCACCAACAAAGAACACCAAAGTGTGAAAAGCGTGGCCCTGATCAGACCACGGAAAGAATGCTACAGGTAGGAGAGCGGGAACCCAGGCGGGAGCCTGGCCTCACCCAGCCTCGCGGAAAACGCGGTGCCACTCCTGCCCAGGGGCCACGTTGGGCCAACTCCAACTTTTTGCGGCTTTGCGTGTGTTCCCAATGACTGTGTGAAACTTCGAGTATGGACCTGAGGTCTGAGATCAATTTTGACATGTGGGCAAATTCACAAATCCAGAATCCATGAAGGATGAGGATCCACTGTATCATGACATAGGTGATGGGGATATTTGGTGAGCAGAGATCCTCCCCCTCCTTGATTTCTTTCATATACTTTTATTTTTAGTGCTGGAGATCCAGCTGAGGGCTTCACTCATGCTAGACAAGTGCTCCCCTGAGCTACCTCCTCAGACCCTAATGTGTAGACAAGTGTAGGTGATCTAATTCCTGTTATAGATGTTGAGTGTGAGAAGACTGCTCAGTGGCAAAGACAAAACTAGAAATGGAGCTCAGCATGGTGGTGCACACCTGTAATCCCAGTGGCTCAGGTAGGAGATAGGAGGATGGAAAGTTGGAGGCTGGTGGCTTAGGAGGCTGAGGCAGGAGGATCACAAGTTGGAGGCCAGCCTCAGCAACTTAGTGAAGCCCTAACTTAAGCAACTTAGCAAGACCATGTCTCAAAACAAAGAATAAAAAAAGGCTGTGATATGACTCAGTACTAGACCCCCCACACCCCCCAAAAAAGAACCAGTACTTTAACCTTCTATTCTAAGAGTTGTCCTGTACACAAGGGATTTTTAGTTTCAATTACTTTAAACAAACTGTAACCATTCAAGCATACCCACAGCTACCAAGTTTTGAAATCTTCATATTTTCATGTAGTTAAATGAAGGAGGTAGTTTTGTTGATTGAGTTATTTATATTAGTATGGACTCATGGATATGCATTTAATTCTATTGGTTTTAGAATCTATTATTATTGTTACTTATTTTGTTGCTCAAGCAGTTCCATCTCTGGCCGTTGGTAGCTCCTTCAGGTTGGCTCTTCTGTCTTTTAAATAAGGCCATCTTTTTTCAGTGGTATTTTTTTTTTTTTTTTTTTGGTACCAGGGATTGAACACAGGGGTGCTTAACCACTGAGCCACATCCTCAGCTATTTTATATTTTTTTAGAGACAGGGTCTAAGTTGCTTAAGGCCTCACTAAATTTCTGAGGCTGGCTCTGAACTTGTGATCCTCCGACCTCAGCCTCTGGAGCTGCTAGGATTACAGGTGTGTGCCACCGTGCCTGGCAGTGACAAGGGTTTTGCTAGGGGAATTGGCTCACTCAGTTAGGTCCATGATAGGGCATCTGTCAGCTACAGGACAGGGAAGCTGCTAGCAGGGCTCAGTCCGAGTCCGAAGTCCTTGGAACCAAAGAAGTCCATGATATAATTCTCTGACCTCAGGAGTCTTGGAGTCCAAAGGCCAGAGAGAGAACCTGGCAGGAGGAGAGAGGCATCCCAGCTCAGTAAGAGAGAGCAAGAACTCGGCTTCCTCATTCTCTTGTTCCATTCAGGCCTCCAGCTGATTGGCAGGTGCCTGCTCACATTGAGGGTGGGTGGTCCCCCCCCCACTCACCCACTGACTCACTAACCTCCAGAAAGACCCTGACACCCCCGACAGCCCGGTCTTCTAATCAATGTCAAGCCACCAAGGTTTCCCTTTCAGCAGAAGGAAAATGCAGCACCTGCTGCAGCATTGAGAATGATTAGTGCTTCACCAGCTATCTGGGAATCCCTGAATCCAGTTAAGTTGACACCCCAAATCGACATCACAGCTCCACCCCTTGTCAGCCGGCCTCCCATTCACATCTCCTTAAACCGTACCTAATCTCCAAATGGAGACAGAAACAGGGTAGAGTCCTCCCTAACACGGGACAAGTGACCCATCTTAACCCGAAGATGTACTAATCCCTTCCCCAGAACAGAGGGCAAACCCTTGAGGGATAATTGCTCCTTGTCTGTTTTGTTTTTTCCAACGTTGGGCCCTGATTCAGGGCCAAGACTGTTCCTTGTTTTTTCACCTTTGTGTCACTTCCAAGCGCGATGCCTTGCAGATAGTTGATAAGCCATGCCTTTCTCTCTTTCCTCGTTTTTTTGAGTACTGGGGATTGAACCTGTGGGTGCTCTACCAGTGACCTCTACCCCCCAGTGCTTTTTTATAAATGTTTTTTTATATCAAGGATTGAAACCAGGGAGCTGGGCCATGGAGCCACAGCCAGCCCTTTTTATTCTTTTTTATTTTGGAACAGGGTCTCACTAATTTGCTTAGGACCTCACTAAATTGCTGAGGCTGGCTTTGAACTTAGGATCCTCCTGCCTCAGCCTCCTGAACTGCTGGAATTATAGGTGTGAGACACCGCGCCCAGGTCCCCAATCATTTTCACCTCACTTTGAGACAGGGTCGTGCTAAATTATTCACACTGGCCTGGCACCCTCGGATCAAGGTGGGATGGTATCAAGCCATGCATTTTTAAAAAAATCTATTTTTAGTTGTAGACGGACAGAGTACCTTTATTTTGTTTATTTATGTGGTGCTGGGGATTGAACACAGGGCCTCACACACGCTAGGCAAGGGCTCTACCACTGAGCCACAACCCCAGCTCGAAAGCCATGCGTTTGGATGAATGAATAAATGGAAGTAAGAAACAGGTGTGATGCCTGTGCTTAAGACACAGTGATGGGGGCTTTTTGGGGAGGAGAAAGGGGTACTGAGGATTCTCTGAGGTATTCTCCTTAGGAAGTGAGGAGAGTGGGGAGCTATGTTAGCTGGGGTTGAAGATACCTCAGAGAATACCTCAGACAATCCTCAGTATTCCTTCCTCCCCCCCAAAAAATCCCCTTTTACAGTAGAAGCACTCTACTGGGCGTGGTGGCACAGGCCTGTATCCCAGCGGCTCAGGAGGCTGAGGCAGGAGAATCTCAAGTTCAAAATCAGCCTCAGCCACTCAGGGAGTCCCTAAGCAACTCAATGAGATCCTGTCTCTAAGTAAAATATAAAAAAGGACTGGGGATGCGACTCAGTAGTTAAGCACCCCTGGGTTCAATCCCTGGTTCCAAAAAAGAAAAAGAAAAAAAGCAGCAGCCGCGTCATTCTAGAGCTGCCCTTTAGACACATCTCTGAGAGGCAAAGGCAATCTTGATGGGAGAGTTTATTTAATTTTTTTTGGTACTGGGGATGGAACTTGGGGCACTTTACCACTAAGCTACATCCCCAGCCTTTTAGAAACTTTATTCTGGGTCAGGGTCTCGCTAAATCCCCAGGAGTCTTGCTGGGCTGCTGAGGCTCCTTTGGGATCCCCTGGCCTCCCCTCCTGAGCAGGGCCTCCGTGCCGGGCTGTGTTTACACGTTGGAGAGAGGCCAGCACAGTGTGTCCTCCAAGGGCCACAGCCGCTGGAAGAGGCCTGGAGTTCCAGGTGGTGGCTCAGGTGGGAAGGACGTCCAGAAACACTTGGACACCTCAGCGCAGAGGTCGTGGGAAAGGGGAGCCCCCTCTCTCCCTGGGGAAGTTCCTTGTCCACTTCTTCCTCTTTACCCCACTGTGCGCCGCACGCAGGTGGAAACGTCTAAGACCTCACTGAGAGCCTCACTCTCCCAGGGTATCTGCAACTGCTCAATCTCCTCCCTCCCCTCTCCTCCGGTCCCTCCTAAGGGCTAACTCGCTGTCTTACTTAAGACTCCAAGAGGACTTCCCTGACTGCCCCTGTGCACCCCAGTGCTTCCTCCAGTACTTGTCATGCTGGGTCCAAGTGACCCATGTGAGCTGTCCCCTCACCAGGCTGGGAGGCTTTGGAATGTGGGCTAGGACGTGCTTTCCTGGAGACTGCCCGGAGCCAGCTCAGGCTTCTAACACGGCAATCAAGGGTGGGAGAAAAGCAGCCCGGGGGGCTAGAGAGCCTCCCAAAGGGACAGTGTCGGGGTGAGTGAGGGCTCTGAGTGTCACCCTTCTCGGGGACACCTGCACCGCTAAAAGGGCTTACTTGACACTTGATGAGAAGGAGCTGGAGGTGGCGGTGGTGTTCCTAGCGTCAGTGGCTGGTGCAAAGGAAAAAGAGTGGGGAGAGAAGCGGAATAAGGAAGCTGCGATCTTACCCTATATGGAACTCCCTGGAACTCTCTAGATTCCTCACCAGGGACTGCAGAAGTGAGGGAGGGAGGAAAGGAGTAGGAAGAGGAGATGCTGGAAGAGCAGCCTCTCACCAGCTGGGAAACCAGAGACAAGGGGCCACTTTGTTCTGCCGAGGGTCTGTGTCCATTCACTCCTCAAGTATTTATCAAGCACCTGTTATGTGCTGGGTGTTGCTCTAGGAAAATAGCATGGTGCTCCCATGTTTTGGAGGTGGGAGGGATAGCTATATATGGTTAGGCAGGTGATATGTGCTAATAAAAAATAAAGCAGCTCCAGAGGCTGAGGCAGGAGGACTGCAAGTTCAAAGCCAGCCTCAGCCACTTAGTAAGTAACTCAGTGAGACCCTGTCTCTAAATAAAATACAAAAAAAAAAAAAAAAGGGTGGAGGTGCTGGGGATGTGGCTCAGTGGTTGAGTGCCCCTGGATTCACTCCCCAGTACCAAAAAACTAAAGTACCAAGTACCAAAAACTAAACTAAAATAAAATAAAGCTGAACTCAGTGATGCACACCTGTAATTTCATTGACTTGGGAGGCTGAGATAGAAAGATAAAAAGTTCAAGGTCAGCCTCAGCAACTTAATTGAGGCCCTAAGCAACTTTGTGAGACCCCCATATCAAAATTAAAAATAAAGAAGGCTGGGGATGTGGTAAAGTACCCCTGGGTTCAATCCCCAGTACCAAAAAATAAAACATAAAAAATTTTAAAAGTAAAGTAGAATGCTTTGCCTAGCATGTACAAGGCCCTGGATTCCATCCCCAGCACCAGGGGAGAAAAATGAAATTAATAAAAATCTTAAAATCTAAAATAAATAAATAAATATGTGTACTGGGAATCGAACCCAGAGGCACTTAACCACTGAGCCATATCTCCAGCCCATTTTTGTCTTTTACTATAGACAGAGTGTCTCTGAGTTGCTTAGGGCCTCACTAAGTTGCTGAGGCTGGCTTTGAACTCACGATCCTCCTGCCTCAGCTTCCTGAGCTGCAGGGATTACAGGTGTGCCCCGCCGTGCTCAGCTAAAAAAAAAAAAAAATTTTTTTAAATAAAAAAGTAATAATAAAAAGCAGGACAAGTGGGTCAGAGAGGAATGGGGAGGGGCAGACAGAGGCTGGCTCACGGAGGTCAGCAGAGGCAGGTCTGCTAAGAGGACTTTGGAGTGAGACCTGAAGGAAGCCAGTGCTTATCTGGAGCAAGAATATTCTAGGCTGAAGGAACAGCCAGTGCAAGGGCCCCAAGACTGGAATGTGCTGGGTGTGTGAGGCCAGTGTGGCTGAGCAGAAGGACGACAGAGATCAGAGGCAGGGAACTGGGTTACTTAGTACCTCGGGTGACACGGCAAGAACGGGGGTGTTTTTATGCTGAGCTGTGGGCACTCTGGTGAATGAACAGAGGCGGGACATGGTGTGACTTAGGTCTCAACAGTCTCCCTCTGGTGGCTGGAAGGAACAAGAGTGGCCTTGGACAGACCAGCGTGACTCAGGCTCTCTCGCTTGTGGCCAAGAGGTCAGCTGGCGTCAAAGTTACCTCGGGACTTGACTGGAGGAGGAGGATCTGCTTCCAGGCTCCTTGGGGGGCTGTGGGTAGGGTTCAGTGCCTTGTGGGCTGCTGTCTTCAGTTCTGTCCACTGAGCCCCTCCTCGGGGATCCTGCCAACATGGGAGCTGGCTTTCCTTAGGGAGCAGCACTCATCACCTTTTGTGACCTGACCTTGGCAGTGACCTCCATCCCTTTTGCTGTGTTCTCTTTGTCAGTAGAGGATCTCCTGGTCCAGCCACGTTCAGGGAGTGAGGAGAGTGGGGAGCGATGCTAAAGGTGGTCTACCCCCCCAGGAAGCATCTCCATAAACACCTGCGGAGCTCAGGGGAGAGGCTGGGGCTGGAGACCTACAGGGCCTGGTTGAGGTGGGCAGGGAGGGGGAGAGACCAAGAGGAAGACAGGACCAAAGACTGAGCCTGGAGCACTCCGGGTTTGGGGGTCAGGAAGATGAGGAGGGTCAGGGGGGAGAATGAGGATGGTGTCCCATGGACCAAGAGAGAAATCTATTCTCAGGAGAGAGCAGGGCCAGCCAGACAAAAGCCACTGAGAGGACAGGTAAGTGAAGGCAGAGAGCCAGTTAGGAGACGGGCAGTGGGGCGGTCATCTTGACAGTGTTGGGGTGCAGGCTTGCCTGGAGGGAATGGGGGAGGGCAGAATGTAGACGCCCAGGCAGCAGTGTTTCTGAGGAGTCTTGGTAGAGAGGGGACACAGCTCCATATTTGAGGATTTTAAACGTTCCTGTATCGAGTAACCGGTAGTGGAGCTGATTCTCGGAACTCTGCTTCTCTGCTCCTCCCCATGACATAGGTCTTCTCAGTTCCCCACCTTCCCACTCCAGCCACCCCAAATAGGGTGGGGGAATCAGAACCCAGAAATCGGCTCAGATGTATTTTTTTGTTTTCTGGTACTAAGAAGAAAATCATGCGTGAGACCAGGACAGAAATACACCCCATTAGCTCCTGGTCATCAGTTCCAGGCTCCCTAAATCTTAAATTAGTTCCCTGCGGATCTGGTTTGGGGGCAGGTGGGGAACAGCTCTGAGTGGAAACTTATTACTGACTGCCATCTTGTGGTCATTTTGGGAACTGCCTTAGGTCCAAATGCATCTTTTACAAGTTGAAGGAGGTGGGGGGATTGTTAGAATAGTACCTGCAGTTATTAAATAGATGTTCAGTAAAAGTGAGATACTATCATGATGATCATGGTTTGGAAAACTGTGGTCAAAACAGCATCCCTTGACTTCATTCTCAACATTTTTTGAGGACAAAGTAAATATCCTAAAAGAAGTTCCTTTTTTCTTTCTTTCTTTCTTTCTTCTTCTTCTTCTTCTTTTTTTTTTTTTTTTTTTTTTTTTGGTGCTGGGGATTGGAAACAGGACCTCATGTGTGCTAGGTAAGTGAGCTACACTGACACCCAAGGTCCCTCCTTTTACCTTGTTAAAAGTTAGAGTGCTGGGCTGGGTGCAGTGGCACACACCTGTCATCCAGCAACTCAAAGGGCTGAGGCAGGAGGATCATAAGTTCCAGGCCAGCCTCGGCAATTTAGGGAGACCCTAAGCCACTTAGAGAAACCCTGTCTCAAAGTAAAAAAATAAGCAATAGTAAAGACTGGGGAGGTGGCTCAGTGGTAAAGTGTTGTGGGATCCTGGGTTCAGTTCCCAGTCACCAAAAAGGAAACAAAAACAGGAGCAAAACACTGCACAGGTGGTTGAATGTAAGACGCTCTCAGGGAAAGGGGCTCCCCTTTAGTCAACAGCATGACCTACCAGCTCTCAGCTCTGGGGTGCTTTTGTTTGTTTGTTTGTTTGTTTGTTGGTACTCAGGGGCATTCAACCACCGAGTCACATCCCTATCCTGTTTTTTGTATTTTATTTAGAGACAGGGTTTCACTGAGTTGCTTGGTGCCTTGCTGTTGCTGAGGCTGACTTTGAACTGTGATCCTCCTGCCTCAGCCTCCTGAGCCGCTGGGATTACAGGTGTGCACCACTGTGCCCGGCTGAGGGTGCATTTCTTTAAATTAGTAGTTCTCAACCAGAGGCAATTTTTCTTCAGGGACATTTGAAAATGTGTGGAGATTTTTTTTTTTTTTTTGGTACTGAGGACTGACCCCAGATGCACTTGAGTATTGATCTGCACCCCAGCCCTTTTTATTTTTTATTTAGAGACAGGGTCTCGCTAAGTTACTGAAGCTGGACTTGAACTTGTGATCCTCTTGTCTCAGCCTCCTGAGTCACTGGGATTACAGGTGTGCGCCACGGCACCCGACTGGAGCTTCCTTAAGAGGGGATTCTTCTTCATCATGTTGTGATGAAGCAACACGATAAACTTTACTTTCTGAAAAGTCTGAGAGGAGGAGAGGGATACAGGAAGCGGGCAGGGGTCGGTCCTTTCTATGGCTAGAAGCAAACCGAGTCTCCAGTTCACCACGCTCTCCAATTAGAGGAGCCACGAACCACCACAGGTGACTATTGAAATTGGAATTAATTAAAATGGAATAAAAAATTTAAAAATTTATTGCCGGGTTATAAGAGCCACACCCTAAGGGCTCAATAGCCATCTGTGGCTGGTGGACAGTACAGATAAAGGGCACTTCCACCAGCCCAGAAAGATCTATTGGCCAGCGCTGCTTCAAAAGGGCTCAGGAGAACCAGGTATCCGTTGGACAATCCACAACAGAGAAATTAGAAGCTAAGAGTGTAGAGGGGACTAGGGCACAGAAACACACACCGATGCCATGGTGACATCAGCTGGAAGGTAATACATCACTCCTGCTAAAACAAGTGGCCCTTCCTCACAGGCCCAGCAATTGGCCCATGCAACCTTCCCTCCCCCAGGAACTCTCCTTCCTCAATGCATAAAACCCCAAAACTCTGAAAGAGCAAGCAGCGTCTTCGGAGCGCAGGCTCCTGGCGTGGCTTAGTTTAACTTGCGGTACAGCATTCCCGGTCCAACCGGGGACCAGGAGTCCATGGTGCTGACCGAGGAGCGCCTGCGGCGGCTTAACTTGCTCGAGATGAAGGAGTCCTTGTAGATAGAATAGCCGTGCTTGGCAAGGCAGGGCAGACCCAAGAAGTGCAGGAACATTCTTGAGACTTGAAAGATCAAGTACAAGTGGCTCAGCTCCCTGAACTGTTTTTTGATGATCCGGTGGATGAACAGGGCGATGGAGAGGTGGAGGCACTCGTAGGCGACGATCCACACGGCGTAGATGGGCAGCCCGGTGTAGGTGTTGTTGTGGAGGCAGTAGAGGAGGAAGCAGCTGACGCCCAGAGTGACCAAGGACAGGACCGTGTTGATGACTTGCCTGTTTCTCATGACCCAAGAGCCCAGCTGGGAGCCGGTGGTCTTGTAGATGTTGTACTTGTCTTGGTAGCCGATGTACGTCAGCTGGTTCAGGTCAAAGATGATGAACTGGACGGTGCTGAAGACAGAGAAGAGGCCCACCAGGAAGGACAACATCCTGGTATCCATTGTATACCAGGGTCACCGGAGTATTGCCTGCAGAGGAAAAAAATATATATATGGGGACACATGACAAGAGAGCACAGCTTGCCTGAGGCTAATTCCCCAAGCCACTAGGGTTGGGGACAGCAATGCTGCTAGGTGGACAAGCCATGAGCTGGAGGTCAAGGGACATGGGTGTGATCCCGCTCTAACCAAATCAGCTGTGGGAACCACATCACTGGGAAAGCACCACTGGCCTGGGGTGATCCGAAGGTAGCTTCCAACTCTGCTGCCCCAACTCCAGCTTCACTTTAAGATGGAAAAAAAAAAAAAAGAAAAAAACCCCACAAACCCCTGCTCTTATTGCTCCAGGCTTGTGGGCCTTAGGAAGCTCCTGTATCTGGAATAATGATGGGATGGATTTCAGGGCTCCCTTCTGGTGAATTTGTTTTCTCCAAAGAAAGGAAACTCTTCTGTCTCCTTAGAGCTTGGGATCATCCCCTAACTCTCCCTGTGTCTTTCCTTCCAAACCCTTAGGAATGGAATTGTCCTGTTTTGTTCCCTGGGAGTGCCTCGGTCTTGTCCCAAGTCACAGGGTTGGGCCAGCAGTGGGTGGCATGGAGGAAGGTTTATGAATGCAAGACTTACTCTTCAGGACAAGATGCTACCCAGGCGAGCCCAGCAGACAGGCCTCCAGCCTCCACCTTGGTTAGATCTCAACTCCACAGGTTGGCTCCAGCCAGGGTGGAGATACCCAGAGCCAGGCAGAGGGTCCAAGGTTGGGGTTGGCCGGACCTCCACTAAAATGTCCCTCTACACCCCGGATCCCCTCCTTACACTTCCCAGTGCAGAAGGCTCCCCAGCAAGCCTCTCTCCTCTCCATTCACCACCCTGTGAGCTACTGCGTGGGGGAGAAGGAAGGGGCACAATCACACGAGGGGAACACACACTTATTCTCTGACTGACAAGTTTCCATGGTGGACAGTTAACCTTGTCTGTCAACTTGACCAGGTTGAGAGACATTTAGAAAATTTGTAAAGAGCACTTCTGGAGTGTGTGTGTGTGTGTGTGTGTGTGTGTGTGTGTGTACCTTCCTGTGAGTCCACAAACTGAGGGTGGGGGAGACCTATCCTAAATATGGGCGGTACCAACCAATAGGCTGGGGACCCATAGGGAACAAAAAGTGAGAGAAGGGGTATCTCCTCTGCAGGTAGGCAAGTTCAATTCTTCTTCTTCTTCTTCTTCTTCTTCTTCTTCTTCTTCTTCTTCTTCTTCTTCTTCTTCTTCTTCTTCTTCTTTTTTTATTGTGTGTGTGTGTGTGCTGGGGATTGAACCTAGGGCCACTTAACCACTGAGCCACATTCTCAGCCCTTTTTTAATATTTTATTTAGAGACAGCGTCTGGCTAAGTTGCTTAGGGCCTTGCTCAGTGGCTGAGGCTGACTTTGAACTTGCAATCTCAGCCTCCCGAGCTACTGAGATTCCAGGTGTGTAATGCACCTGGCTCAGTTCTTCTTGGTTGGGTGCATTCTTTGCTGTTGCCTGCAGACATCAGACTCCAGATTCTACAGTTTCTGAACAGGGGTTCACACAGTGACTTAGGGAGCATCCAAACGTCCAGCCTTGGCCTGGGGCTGCAACATTGTCTATCTTCTTCCATCTTCTCCTCCTTCTTTTTTGGTTGGTTTCTAAAATTTTGTTTGTGTGTGTGTGTTTGTTTTGCAGTTCTGAGGATCAAATCCAGGGTCTTGCACGTGCTAGGAAAGTGTTCCACCACTGAGCAGTATTCCAGCTTTTTATTTTATTTATTTATTTATTTTTTTTTTAGAGAAGGACAAGTTTATTTTGGCTCATGGTGGGCCAGCTGCACAGCTCGAGACCCAAGTTGAGGAAGAGCATCATGATGGGAGGGTGCGGCAGAGCAAAGCTGCTCAGTTCATGACAGCCAGGAAGGAGAGAGAGGGAAGGCTGTGGGGAGGGAGAGCGAGATCTTTTTATTTTGAGACAAGGTCTCGTTCAGTTGCCCAGACTGGCCTCAAACTTGGGATTCTCCTGCCTTAGCCTCCTGAGTAACTGAGATGACATATGGAACACCCCGTTCCTTGTTAAATCTTTGCTTTTCTTGGGGTGGTACTGAGGATTGAACTCAGGGACACTCAACCACAGAGTCATGTCCCCAGGGTCTCACTGAGTTGCTTAGGGCCTTTCTGTTGCTGAGGCTGGCTTTGAACTTGCGATCCTCCTGCCTCAGCCTCCTGAGCTGCTGAGATTACAGGCCTGTGCCATTGCATCTGGCTCTTTGTTAAATCTTGATAACACTACTAGACCTCCTCATCCTCCACAGCATTTATCACACTGCATTAGAAAGGTTTTTTTTTTCCTTAATTTTTAAAAGTATCTTATTTGTTCACTCTTTTATTTGTCTGGCTTCCACACTGGTGTGTTTGCCTATGTATCTGCAGTGCCATGCTAGGTTTCTGGCGCCCAGTAGGTACTCATTAGATGTTTGCTGAGTGAAAGTTGAATGAATAGAATGCACCAGAGAAAATCTGCAGAAGGCAGAGAAAGAAGCTTGGCAGTTATTACGTGTCCCAGGAGGGAGGTGTTGAGGGCAGAGACTAAGGCTGGGACAGTAGGGCTATGGAACTGAAGGGATTTATAAAAGCACCGCCTTGAAACTTACAACATAGGCATAAAGCAAAGGAGTGACACTGTGGGGTATGGGGCTCAATTTTTGGAGAGATCAGTCCAATACTCCATCTGTTTCTCTGGAAGCTGCTGTTTTAAGCAGGACAGATATGAGGCATGATTGGTGGGAGCAGGGAGGTATCAATTCAGCTATAAACAGCTAACACATTGCCTCTTCTGCCTGCACTGGGCTCCTCCAGATCTGGGGTACAGTGAGAGGCTTGTGTATCTGAAGTCATGCAGGGTCAGGAGGATGGTGGGAAATTAAGTGCAAGAATAACCTTAAAAACATTATACCAATTGGGCATGGTGGTCCACGCCTATAATCCCAACTACTCAGGAGGCAGAGGTAGGAGAATCTCAAGTTCAAAGTCAGCCAGGGCAGTATAATGAGACCTTGCTTGAAAATAAAAAGAAAAGGGTTAGAGACGTTACTCAGTGGTAGAATCCTTGCCTAGCATTTGCAGGATCCTGGATTTGATATCTAGTACTGAAAATAAATGAATAATTTATAAAAAAGGAAGCATACTATTGTACTACCATAAGGTTCTTATATTAGATGTGGAGTAGCATAATATTGCTTAAAGGTAGAATGTGATGAGTTACATATGTATACCACAAACCTTAAATCAAATACTAAAATAAGGGCTGGGGATGTGGCTCAAGTGGTAGCGCGCTCGCCTGGCATGCGTGCGGCCCAGGTTTGATCCTCAGCACCACATACAAACAAAGATGTTGTGTACGCCGATAACTAAAAAATAAATATTAAAAATTCTCTCTCTCTCCCTCTCTCTTTAAAAAAAAAATACTAAAATAAGTCCGGCATAGTGGTGCATGCCTGTAATCCCAGTGACTCAGGAAGCTGAGGCAGGAGGATCACGAGTTCAAAGCCAGCCTCAGCAAAAGCAAGGTGCTAAGCAACTCACTGAGACCTTGTCTCTAAATAAAACACAGAATAGGGCTGGGGATGTGGCTTAGTGGTCAAGTGCCCCTGAATTCAATCCTTGGTATCCTACCCGCCAAAAAAAAACCCCTAAAATAACATAAAAATAATTATATTCCATAAAGTAACAAAGATAAAATAGAACCATAAGAAGTATTAAATTAAGACAAAAGAAGACAGAAAGTGAGTAAAAATAAATGAACAGATGAAGCAAATATAAAACAAATAACAAGATAACCATTAAATGTAAATGGTTTAAAAACCCAAATTAAAATTCAGTGGTTGTCAGATTATATTTTATTTTATTTTATTTTATTTTGGGGGCTGGGGATAGAATCCAGGGCCTTGTACATGCTAGGCAAGTACTCTACCAACTGAGCTATATCCCCAGCCCCAGATTAGATTTTAAAAATAAAAAAGTAAGTCCTGACTATATACTGCTTATACTAGGCATATGTTAAAAGTCAATTAGTTGGGGCTGGGGATGTGGCTCAAGCGGTAGTGCGCTCGCCTGGCATGCATGTGGCCCGGGTTTGATCCTCAGCACTACATACAAAACAAAGATGTTGTGTCCGCCGATAACTAAAAAATAAATATTAAAACTCTCTCTCTCTCTCTCTCTCTCTCTCTCTCTCTCTCACTCACTCTCTTTAAAAAAAAAAGTCAATTAGTTAATTTTTTCATTGCAGTAGTAGAGATTGAAAGCAGAACCTTGTGCAAATGCTAGGCATATGCACTACCGCTGAGTCACACCCCCTGCACAATAAGCATCTTTTAAATATAAAGACACAAATACGTTAGAAGTAAAAAAAAAAAAAAATAGATAAATTTGTTATCACAAATCAAAAGAAGGATGGACTGGATGCAAAAATAAACTGTAGGGCAAAGAGTATTCCCAGAGTAAAGAACGTCACTTCAACCAAGTGCAGTGGTACAGACTTTAATCCCAGCCACTCAGGAGGCTAAAGCAGGAGGATCCCAAGTTTGAGGCCAGGGGATGGGGATGTAGTTTAAAGGTAGAATCCTGCTGGTTCAATCCCTGGCACCTCCTCTCCAAAAAAGTCAATTTAAATGATAAAGGGCTTATTTTTTTTGTTTGTTATATCAAAAAGATAGAATAACTCTAAACATTTATGTACCCATTTACACTTCAAAATACACAAAGAAAAGGCTGCTAGTTTCAAAGAAAAATAAGCAAATCCATAATTATATTCAGAGACCTTAATACTTCTTTTTGACTAACTGATAGAAGTAGACAGAAGGGGCTAGGTTTATAGCTCAGTGGTAGAGTCCTTGCCTAGCATGTGTGAGGCACTGGGTTCAATCCTCAGAAAATAAATAAATTAAAGGTATTGTGTCCATCTATAACTAAAAAATAAAATTAAATTAAAATTAGAAAAAGAAGCAGACAGAAAATTAGGAAAGGTTTTACAAGATTTGAACAATATTATCAACCAATTTGATCTAATTCACATTACGGAACACTGCATCTAACAGTAGCAGACTATTCTTTCCAGATTCACACAGAACATTTATCAAAATTAAATGTCATAAAACTAGTCTTGGGGTTGGGTGTGTGGCTCAGTGGTAGATTGCTTGCCTAACATGTGCAAGGCCCTGGGCTCAATCCCCAGCACTGAAAAACAAAAACGAAAAACTAGCCTCAATAAATTTAAAAATGAAAAATGTATGTTCTCTGTTCATATTGAAATTACATTAGAAATCAATGATGGAGATGGGTGCTGTGGCACACACCAGTAATTCCAGCAACTCAAGAGGCTGCGGATCCAGGTTCAAGACCAGCCTTGGCAATTTCGCAAGACCATGTTTCAAAGTGAAAAATAAAAAGGGCTGCAGATGTTGCTTTTAGTGGTGAAGCCCCTGGGGTTCAATCCCCAGTGCCACTAAGAAGAAAAGAAAGAGACAGAAAAGAGAAGAAAAAATAATAAAATATAAAATAAATCTGAAAAATGACATGAAGACTGGAGTGTTGAAAGCTATAAAACATTACTGAGAGGAATTAAAGACTTGAATAAATGGGGAGGTGATATCATTCTCATGCATTAGAATTGAAAACATCAAGATGTGAAATCAAGATTTCAATTCTCCCTAAATCCATCTATGGATCCGGTGCCATCCTTCTCAACATCCCAGAGGGCTTTTATTTATTTTTTTAAAATTTATTCCAGCAGGCTTTTGAAAAATAGAAACTTCAAGCTGATTCTAAAGTTCCTATGGAAATGGAGATGGCCGGTGCTGTTGTTGGAATGTCTGCCCCTCTAAAACGCAGGTTGCAATTTAATGGCCATCATGACAGTGTCTGAGCTGGGAGATTTGAGGGTCACAAGGGCTCCCCTCATGAGTGGACTCGGGCTGGATCTGTGGGAGGGGCTTGCTCCTGGGTTCCCCCTCCCTTTTTTGCCCTCTTTTTGCCCATTTGCATCGTGAAGCCTTTCGTCATGTTTCGTCATGTTTGCCAGTTGCTGGGCCCTCATTCCTACACTTTCCAGTCAACAAATTTCTGTTCATTTCAAATAACTCTGTATCAGGTTTTCTCTCTCTCTCTCTCTCTTTTTTTTTTTTTTTGGTACCAGGGATTGAACCCAGGGTTCTTAACCACTGAGCCACATCCCCAGCCCTTTTTATATTTTATTTAGCATAGGGTCTTGCTAAATTGCTTAGGGCCTTGCTGACTTGTCGAGGCCTGCTTTGAACTTCTGATCCTCCTGCCTCAACCTCCCTGGAATTACAGACTTGTATCACTGTCTGCCTGACAACATTTTTTTTTTTAAAGATGTTGATGGACCTTGATTTTATTAATTTATTTTTATGTGGTGCTCAGAATCAAACCCTGTGCTTCACAACACATTTTTAATCTGCAAAAGATTTGAACAGGCACATTGCCTAAGAAGATATAAAAGTGCTAAATCAGTGCATGAAGAAATGCTCAACATCATTTGTCATCAGGGAAATTTAAATTAAAGTTGCAATGAAATACGACTATATACTTACTAGAATGGCTGGGATAAAAAATTTCTGCCCATGTTAAATGCTGGGGAAGATGTGGAGGGACAGGAACTCTCATGGACCAGAGAGGGAATTTAAATGGGACAGGCACTCTGGGAAGAAAAAAAAAAATGCCAGTTTCTTAAAAAGGGAAAATGGTATTTACTGAAGGTAAATGAAAGCATAAATCCATATAAACCTGCACACAAATATTTAAATTGTTCTTATTCATGATTACTTAAAAATAGAAAAAAAAAATAGAGCTGGGGTTGTGGCTCAGCGGTAGAGCGCTTGCCTAGCACGATCGAGGCCTTGGGTTCCATCCCCAGCACCACACAAAAATAAACAAAATAAAATTATTGTGTCCAACTAAAAAAATAAATATTAAAAAAAATTAAAATAAAAAATTTAAAAAACTAAACAACAAGCCAGGCATGTTGGCGCACACCTGTCATCCCAGCAGCTCAGGAGGCTAAGGCAGGAGGATCACAAGTTCAAAGCCAGCCTCAGCAAAAGGGAGACACTAAGCAACTCAGTGAGACCCTGTCTCTAAATAAAATACAAAATAGGGCTGGGGGTGTGGCTCAGTGGTTGAGTGCCCCTGAGTTCAATCCCCAGTACCCCCCCCCCAAAAAAAAAAAAAAAAGTAAATAAAGAGAGTTGGAAGACAGGGATTACAGGGAAGTTTGGGATGATGTCTGCTCATGAACCTGATCTTGGTGATGGTTTCATGGGATGTACACATGCCAACATTTGTCCAATTATAGGCTTTTGTGTGTGCGTGTGACGGAGTGGACGTGAGTTGCAGACTGTCATGTTTATTTTTTTGAGGGGGAGAGTTTGTTGATCTGCAACAGTACATTGTATGATATGATTGGCTAATTGATTCATAAATAGTAAATTAGTCTCTTCCATAAAGCTACAAAATCCTGAAGGTCAGGCTACACATCTTATACTTTTTTGGTAACCCCCACAGTGTACAGCACAGGGATAATCATAGAAATAAATTTAATCACCTTTTAATTTTTTATTCCAGTACTGGGGATTGACCACTGAGCTATGTCCCCAGTCCCTTTAATTTTTTTAAAATTTTGAGACAGGGCTTTGCTCAATGGCTGAGGTTGGCCTTCAATTTGTGATCCTCCTGCCTCAGCCTCACCGAGTAGCCATCGTGTCCCACAAATTCACCTCTTGAATAATCAAGTCCCTTTAGTGCTTCTTGAACGCCAAAGGAGGGAAAGAACTCAAGATATATTGAAGAACGATTCTCCTCTATTTTTATTGTCTTACTTATCTGGAATATAGCATAGAAAACACAGGGGGAAACCGTAGCACAAATCCACCCCAAGGCCAACAGTGTCTTTTCTTTGTGCTACAACAATCCGAGTCTAAATACAGATTAGGCGAGCCCGAGATCACATTAAAAGAGCTGTGGGTTGAAGAGGAATGAAGACAGACCAAAATAAAGAGCCGGCTGTTCAGCAAATCAGCTTCATTTCTGCACTTTTTCATCTTGATTTTGACCAATAAGGTCATGCAGTAGCATAACCAGAACAGGCAGGCAGAATTCAAGGAAGGTTTGATGGATCATTAGGCCCCTGAACTCAATAAATGCCCTCAAGGAGCAGGATATGTCGCTTATGATCAGAATCACTTCATCTCTCCACATTCCCCTGGAAGAGTGGCCGTGGGGTCTGCACTTGCCAAACTGCTCAGCCAAAGGGGCGCGGGGGGAGAGCAAGAAAGGGGCTACCCTAAGAACCCGAGAGCCCCGCCTCTTGGGGAAAGACAGGCTCCCAGGTCACTCTTTATAGTGGTGGACAAAGCTCAGGATCTTTGACTTCTGCCGAGGGGTCTCCCCGCCGCCCATGGAAACGCGCCTGTTGTAGAAGACGATGTTCCCCTGGTTCCGGCTCTTGTAGATGATGTGGGCGTAGATGATGACGAAGAACAGCCCGTAGCAGTGCAGGAGGGTCCGCAGCACCAAGCCCAGCCAGCGCATGGCGCGCACCTCGGCGGAGCTGAGCTTGTTGGTGAAGACCTGGACCACCAGGTTGACGGCCTCGTAGAAGAGGATCCAGACCCCGTAGACCAGCAGCCCGCCGTAGATCTGCGCGTACACGGCGTACAGCAGGAGGCAGCTGAGGACGATGGTGACCATGGACAGGCACAGCACGGTCGTGTAGCTCCAGCAGATGAGGAACTGCCGCGCGAGGTTGGAGCTCTCCTCCTGGAGGCTGATCTGGGAGCAGTTGCCGTGCCCCAGGTGCTTCCGCTCGAAGATGAGGTACATGTTGGTGGCCAGGATGGTGAAGACCCCCGACAGCACCGTGCCCATTCTGGCCGTCAGCCCGCACCACTGCTGCTGCTTCATGCCGAGGCCTCCTGCGGAGACAAACAACACGCCGGGCTCCAGCTCCTGCCGGTGCTGCAGAGAGCACGCTGCCTGCCTCCTTCTCCATCCACCGTGGGGATGATGGACACCGGGAGGCCAGGACACAAAGGCCGCCCTGGTGGTGGCTCCGGGCAGAGCGCTTGCCTAGTACCGGGGCACTGGGTGCCATCCATGGCGCCACACAAAATAAATAAATAAAAATAAAGGTATTTAAAAAAAAAAAAAATGATTGTGGGGTGGGGAGGAGGAAGGATTCAGTCTGGAGCTGGGAGCAGCAAGCTGAGAAATTAAGAGTGGTGATTCTCAGCCCGCCGCGGTGGCCATGCCTGGAATCCCAGCGGCTCTGGAGGCTGAGGCAGGAGGATCGCGAGTTCAAAGCCAGTCTCAGCAAAAGGGAGGTGCTAAGCAACTCAGTGAGACCTTGACTCAAAATAAAATGCAAAAAATAGGGCTGGGGATATGTGGCTGAGTGCACCTGAATTCAATCCCTGGTACTCCCACCTCACCCCCCAAAAAAGAATGGTGATTCTCAACCTTGGCTTGGCATTTGAATTGCTGGAAGTACCTACCCCAGACCAATCAAAACTTCTCTGGGTTCAAAACCTCCTAGTCATTTTTCATTCGCAGCCAGTATTAGAAAACGCCAAATTGTATGTGAGGCACTGGTATGATTCTCAGCACCACATACAAATAAAAAATTTCATCCACAACTAATAAAAATATTTTTTAAAAAAATAAGAACAATCAAAAAGTAGGAGAAAGAAAATAAACAGAAAGAGCAGACATCAATGAAAAAGGAGATAAAGTAGAAGGACCTCTTATGGGCTAGATTATTTAATAGGGCAACTTGAGGCTAAAAACAACTAAAAAAGATAGACTTGTTTTGTTTTGTGGCAGTGCCAGGGCCTCTAGCTCTCTAGGCAAGCACTCTACCACTGAGCTACAACCCCAGTCCTGAAATAGTTTTTAAATATTTTAAAAGCACAGAAGTGCTGATCAGGTGAGAGGTTTAGGACTTTAGCAAGCGAAACAGGGACTTAGTTTTGCTTTGAGGGTATCTGCCAGTTTGGGCAAACGTAAATTTCTTTTACTTTTTTTTTTTTTTTGGTACCAGGGATTAAATCCAGGAGCAAACCACTGAGCCACGTCCCCAGCCCTTTTTACTAAATTGCTGAGACTGGCTTTTGAGTCCTTCTGACTCAGCCTCCAGAGTTGCTGGGATTATAGGCCTGTGCCTCCACGACTGGCAAGTGTAAATTTCATTATGCCAGCCTTGCAGGTAAGAGGAATGAACAGGCTCCACCCAGGAGGCACATCTGTTGAGAGGTCTTCCCTCACATTAGCCATGGTCCTCCAAAGGGTACCAGTGAATCAAAAGTAAACTTGCCCCCTACATCTTTCTCCCAGGAGACTCTAAGTTCACAGTACACACTGAGCAGATAAGGAAAAAGTTCTTCTTGAGAACTTGTAACCATAACCAGTTTGTGAGTGCATGTGTATTTATAGCCAAGTTATGTAAAGTTTTTTTAAAACCCTTTTATTCATAAATCTCATTTACAGTTGTCTTGAATTAGAAGTGTCTCTAAGTGCCTGGCAGAAACAAACTCAAATCCTCCCTGGAGGATGGCACCTCTTATGCTGGTCCTCATCCCAAAGTCACCATTAGCAATTTTTCAGGGATAATGACCAGAACATGGTAAAAAAAAACATAACCAAGCACATAAGAACAAGGTGCTATGAGAACCAGCAGAAATACCGTATAGCAGCAACAGAACTACAATAAATACAGATTATAAATCAATTCTGATATCATTTTTATTTTATTTGCCTTGTGGTATAATTGCCACTATAGCCATTTTTTAAGAATTATTTTTAATTTTATTGAGTGATTGATTTAGACAGGGTCTTGCTATATTACCCAGGTTAGCCTCAAATTTGTGATCCTCCTGCCTTAGTTTCCAGAGTAGCCAGGATTGCAGGTATGTGCCACCATGCTCAGCGGCCATCCTACCCATTTTTAAGCATACAATCCAGTCGTGTTTATAGTTTATAGTTAATACTGTCATACAAACAATCTCTAGAACTTGTTCATCTTCTAAAATAAACTCTATACCTCTTAAACAAGATAGTCCCATTTTTTTTCTCCCCCAGCTCCTGGAAACCACCATTCAACTTTCTCTAGAAATCTATGTAAGTGAAGTCACATGGTATTTGTTCTTTTGCGACTAGCTTGTTTCACTTGATATAATAACCTGAAGATTTATCTATGGGGGCTAGGCTTGTAGCTCAGTGGTTGAGCATCTGCATAGCAAATGTGAGGCGCTGGGTTCGATGCTCAGCGCCACATAAAAATAAAATGAAAAGGTATTGTTTCCATCTACAACTAAAAAGAATTTTTTTTAAAACAAAAGATTTATCTATGCTGTAGCATGTGTCAGGATTTCCTTTGATTACTATATTTAAATAAATAAAAGGTAAAGTTGAAAATCTATATAGCTGAAATACCATATAGCAGCAACAGAACTACAATAAATACATTTTCTAGAAAATGATCTAGCAAGGGTTGAGGTGTAGCTAGGTGATACAGTGAGCATCCAGCATGTGCAAGGCCCTGGATTCAATCCCCAGCACTAAAAAATAAATAAATAAATAAATAAAGAAAGAAAGAAAGAAAGAAAGAAGGGAAGAAAGAAGGCAAGAAAGAAAGAAGAAATCTCAAAAGGATCCAGAAGGATGGCATTGGTACCCTAGTCACCATCCTTTGGGAGACCATGTTTTTTTATTCAAAAGGAATCAAAGGAAACCCAAATCAAATGGATGTGTGTGTGTGTGTGTGTGTGTGTGTGTGTGTGTGTGTGTGTATCCATATATATATCAATATATTAAAATATAGGGGTTGGGGTTGTGGCTTAGCAGTAAGGCACTTGCCTAGTACGTGCAAGGCACTGGGTTCGATCCTCAGCTCCTCGTAAAAATAAACAAAGTAAAGGTATTTTGTCTATCTACAACTAAAAAATTAAAAATAGAGTTTAAAAATATATATATGTAAACATATTGATTTTTTTAAAATATATTTTTAATGTGCTGCAGATTGAATTCAGGGCTTCGTGTATGCTTAGTATGCACTTTATCCCTGAGCAACAGTCCCAGCCTGGATTTATATTTTAATCATGGTAAAAGAAAACAACTGCCAACCCAGGATTCTGTAACCAGAAAAAAAAAAAATAATTTATTTATTTGTGCTGGGAATTGATCCCAGGGCCTTGTGCATGTGAGGCAAGCACTGTACCAACTGAGCTATCTCCCCAACCCCAGAAAAAAATATTTTTAGAGTTTAAGGGCCATAATATGATGATAACCTTTTCACAAAATTCAAAAACAACTAAAATGAGATAATATGTTATTTAGCCATACATATATATGTGGATAAAACTTTATTTAAAAAGCAAACCAGATAAGGTAACGTCTGCCTGTAATCCCAGGAACTCAGGAGGCTAAGGCAGGAGGATCTCAAGGTCTAGCAGCCTGGGCAACTTAGTGAGATTCTGCCTTAAAATAAAATAAAAGTGACTCAGTGTTAGAGCACCCCTGGTTCAATCCCAGGAACCGAAAACGAAACAAAATAAAAGAGTGGGAGAATAATAAAGACCTCTGAAGTGTAAGAATCAGGGATAGGACAAGGATGTAAAGATAACTGTAAGGGATTCTCAAGCCTCATCATAGTTTAAAGACACAAATTATTAAATAAAAGAATAAAAGTGCTGGCCATGGAGATGCACACCTGTAATCCCAGCAGCTGGGGAGGCTGAGGCAGGAGGATCATGAGTTCAAAGCCAGCCTCAGCAACTAAACGGGGCCCTGAGCAACTCAGTGAGACCCTGTCTCTAAATAAAATGTAAAAAGGGCTGAGGATGTGGCTCAGCGGTGAAGCTCCCCTGAGTTTGATCCCCGTACCAGAAAGAAAAAAGAATAAAAGTGAGCCATACATGTACCAATGATGGCTGCTTTTTATGACCTGGGATGATGAGTAATCCAACTCTGTACACCTAATTCCTGAAGGAAAAAACAGATGGAAAAAAAGCCACATAACCTGACAATGTAACCTAACCTTGTACTTTGCACCTGCTGCATAATTGCCTCATGTACCTACAATGGGCCGCAGACTTCCTCTTAGTCTTCTTTAGAATTCTCCTTCCATTGATCCATCTCTGGAAAAGATTAGTAACTGTCTATCTGTAGCCATTTCGCTCTTCTTGCTTTTAGCAGGAGACGTGGCCAGACAGGCAGTGCGTAGCTTCCCTTGACTGTTTATGTGGCCATGGGACCAAGGGCATGTGAGGGGAAGCCCTGTGTGCCACTTTATAGTCTTACTCATGAAAGAATCAGGGATGCGCTCACTTTCTCTCCTGCGTCTTTTTTCTTTCCTTTTGGTGCTGGGAATTGAACCCAGGCCTCAACCTGGGAGGCGCGAGCCCCTGCCACTAGCTCCACTTCTCCAATCCCTCTTCCTTCCTATTTCTTAGCCATGGTCAGAAATGGTCAAAGAGCTGATCTTTGACCCAGACTTGGAAGCTCTTGCTGAATATGGAAAGCACCTTAATCAGTCATGGAGAATTGCTCCTTGAGATAGAGAAGAAAGAAACAGTTGGGGCTGTGGCTCAGTGGTGGAATGCTGGCCTAGCTCGTGCGAGGCCCTGGGTTCTAACCTCAGCACCACATAAAAATAAGTAAATAAAATAAAGATATTGTGTCCAACTACAGCTAAAAAATAAATATCAAAAAAAGAAAAGAAAGAAATTCTTTTTATAAATAATCTACTATCTTTAAACTTTTCTTTTTTATTATTATTTCTTACATACATGACAATAGTGGAGTGCATTACTTTCTTTTTTTTTTTTAAAAAAAGAGAGAGAGGTAGAGAGAGAGAGAGAGAATTTTAATGTTTATTTTTTAGTTATCGGCGGGCACAACATCTTTGTCTGTATGTGGTGCTGAGGATCGAACCCGGGCCGCAGGCATTCCAGGCGAGCGCGCTACCGCTTGAGCCACATCCCCAGCCCTACTTTCTTAATTATCCATTCACAGCACAATTTTTCGTAACTCTGTATATAAAGTATGTTCACGCCAAATTATGCTATTATATATGAGCTCTCTTTTTTTGCATACAATTCTTAATACACCACCACAATTTTTCATATCTCTGTTTGTATATAAGGTATGTTGACACCAAATTCACATCTTCATACATGTATTTTATATAATGATGACCATCTCTTTCCACTATCCTAGCTATTTCCCTTCTTCCTCCCTTTCCCTCCCACCCCTGTTTCCCATCTAGAGGTAATTTTCCACCCATGCTCTCCCTCCCTACCCCACTTTGAGTCACCCCCCCTTATATCAGCATTTGGTTTTTTTTGGATTGACTAACTTCACTTAAGCATAATCTTCTCTAATTCCATCCATTTCTCTGCAAATGCCATGATCTTATTCTTTTTTAGTGCTGAGTAATATTCCATTGTATATAAATGCCACACTTTTTTTTTTTTTTATCCATTCATCCACTGAAGGACATCAAGTTTGGCTCCACAGTTTAGCTATTGTGAATTGTGCTGCCATATCATTGATGTGGCTGTGTCCCTGTAGTATGCTGTTTTTAGATCCTTTGGGTATAGTCTGAGAAGAGGAATAGCTGAGTCAAATGGTGGTTGCATTCCTAGCTTTCCAAGGAATCTCCATACTGCTTTCCAAATTGGCTGCACTAATTTGCAGTATTTCTTTCTTTATTTTTGATACTAGGGATTGAACCCAGAGGTGGTTTAATGCTGAGCCACATCCCCAACTGTTTTTATTTTTAATTTTGAGATGGGGTCTTGATAAATTGCTTAGAGTTTTGCTAAACTGCTGAGTCTCGCCTTGAGTTTGCAATCCTCCTGCCTCAGCCTCTGTGATGATAGGCATGCACCATGTCCGGCAAGGCCTTCTTATATACTACTATAGCTTAGCCTGTTCTTTAACATTCTACTCCTTCACTAAAGAAATCCAATGAAGAGTAGTGACCCATTTGGATCTAGCACCTCCTTTTTTTTTTTTTTTAACAACTCAGCAGATTTTTACTGTTTGCTTTTTATCTCATTAGCCTATGCTTCTATTCACATTATTCTCATAAAGATGTTTCCTTGCTAGGTACAGTGGTGTGCACCTGTAATCCCAGCAACTAAGGAGGCAAGGCTGCAGTGTTATAGTTAAAGCTTTCGTCCCAGGGTTTCATAAACTGACTTCCAGACCACTCACATATAATCGAATCAAGCCTTTATTGAAGCACACTGATGGCGGCTGACCAGAACATAAAGCTGTTCCCCTGATCAGCCCTGAACAATTGCAAGGGAGCTCCTTATAAGCCTGAAAACCCCAAAAGGGATATTCGGGGGTCTAGTCAATGCAAGCAAGCCAGGTTACAGAAGCGGGACAGTGCAGTCAACAGAGGGAAGCCTAACCAATCACAGTTAGCCCAGTCACCCCAGTTACAGAAACAGAGCCCCGTTACCCTAGTTACAGAAACAATGCCCCATTAGGTAGTTCCGTGTTCTTAAATGTTTCTATGGCAAAAGGAAAAGAGCATCTTGCCCCAGTCATGACCCTTCTCCTTGGCATGGTTGTTTTACTGGATGAAGTCATAAAACAAAATGGAGTCACATTTGCTTCTACTATCACAGCAGCAGGAGGATTGCAAGTTCAAGGACAGCCCAAGCAACTTAGTGAGATCTTGTCAGAAAATAAAATAAAAAGGGCTGGGGCTATAGCTCAGTTGTAGAGTGTCCCTGGATTGTTCAATCCCCAGTACCACCAAAATATATATATATATATATATATATATATATATATATATATGCGTGTGTGTGTGTGTGTGTGTATGTGTGTATGTATACATACGGGTATATACACATATTTATGTCTCCCTTTAATTTTTTTTTTTTAGTACTGAGGATTAAACCCAGGGGTACTTTCCCACACTGAGTTACATCCACAGCACTTTTTATTTTTTATTTTGAGACAGTATCTCACTAAGCTTAGGATCTTGCTTAATAGCTGAGGCTGGTTTCAAACTTGCCACCCTCCTGCCTCAACCTCCCAAGTCACTGTAATCTCAGGATCACTGTGGTTTTTATAATTCATTTGGTAATCAATCATGTATTGTTTTCCAATATCTTTTGTTTTGTTTTAATTGCCATTTAAGTATTTCATACTTATAATAATCATTTTAATACCTACTAATCAGGACATTAAGAGTTAGAGAAGCTACTTAATTTTGTCTAAAGCTGGTCATCGGCTCAGCTGCAAAAACAGCATTTGTTGTTGTTGTTTTGGAGTTGAGGATTGATCCCAGGGGCGCTTAACCACTGAGCCACACACCCAGCCCATTTTATAATTTATTTAGAGACAGGATCTGGCTGAGTTGCTTAGGGCCTCACTAAGTTGCTGAGGCTGGCTTTGAACTCTCCATCTTCCTGCCTCAGCTTCCTGAGCTGCTGGGATTACAGGCGTGCGCCATCACACCTGGTGCAAAGTCAGGATTTGAACGCACGTCTTGCTGGCTTTAGTCTTAACCCTCAACCCATTGTGCCTCATCTGTTCCTGAGATTCGTAGCTTGCTGAGCTCAGAGACCCCCCCATCCCCCATTTCCTGGGAGTCCTTGGCTGGAGAAAGGCCTGTCTCTCAGTCACCTGTCCTCAGTTCCTTTCAGGTCTCTTGGGCTCCTTCCTCTCTCCTTCCTTTTCTCTCTCTCTCCTCCCCAGCTTTTCTCCTTTCTTCCCTTCCCTCCGTCTTCTTCCCTTCTAAGGGTAAACTCTTGGTCGTTCTAAGAGAAAGCAACCGTCTCTGACCTGGGAAAGGAGAACAGACCAGGAATTGAAGGGAACAAAAATTATCAGCCACATCCGCAAACATGTTTTGTTTGAACAGCTCGGTCTTTTAAAGAAACTGGAAATGATTTTGGGCAGGTGGACACTGCCCTGTTGCTCCTGGCCCCAGCATTCCCTGTTACCTGAACACCTCCTGACTTTACTAATTCATCCTGCTTGCCTGGCTCTGGAAGGCTTGGATTTTGAGGTTCGTGCTTTTGAAATCTCCGTATCTCATTTGATAAAGCAAATGTGAAATTTTCTGTTACGTGAAAACACCATTTCTTCATTTTTTTGTGGTGTTGTGGACTAAATCGGGGCTTCACACATGCACTGTTCTACTGAGCCACATCCCCAGCCCGTGAAAATACTATTAATGTGTTTTTTCCTGTATTCCTATATTTGTGATTTAAAATCTTAATACTGTGGCTCATTTTTTTTTGTCCCTACAGATTTATATCTCTCAAGTTATATACAAGTTATATACAAAGTCAATTTAAAAAAGTATGCTTTGGTGGGGCCTAGAAGCACACATCGGTAATTCCTATATCTTGGGAGGCTGAGGCAGGAGGATTAGAAGTCCAAAGCCAACCTCAGCAATTTAGGGAGGCCCTATCTAAAAATAAAAAATAAAAAAGGCTGGAGATGTGGCTCAGTGGTGAAGCACCCCTGGGTTCAATCCCTGGTGCCCCTCCCCCAAAATTAATAAATAAATAGTGTGAGTGAGTGAGAGAGAGAGAGAGAGAGAGAGAAAATTATGCTTTAATGTCGTAAATTATAATATTTAGTGAAATTAAGTAATTATAACAGTAGTAATGATCACAATAAACATTTAGTGAGGCATTGTGTTATAATTTAACATTTTTGTTATATAATCATACATGTTTATTTACTACTTGATAGTGGTGATGGAATCGGGGGTATTTGCACTTTTTATGCATTGAGACGCCCAGATGTCGGTTTTTGCCTGTCAGGAGAGGGATCATTCATAGTTACTGCAACCATTCAGAATTTAGCTGCAAGTTGACCTAAGCAGAGTGAGCTCCTGGCCTGTGGGAGGTGGCCCTGCTAAGTTTTTGATTCTTCCCTGGGACTTTGAAGACTGACTCATCTCCCTCGCAACTTGCAGTTTTACTAATCACTTAATTTGACTCATTTTATCATTTGGCTCATCCTAGGTTTAAGGCAACTGCGGATTTGATTCTAGTACTTTTTCTTAATTTGTTGAATCTAGTTGGTTGTTAACTTGTTTTCCACTGCTGCTGGAACAAATGACCACAAACCTAGTGGCTTAAAACAATACAAATTGCCAGATGTGGTGGCAGATACCTATAATCCCAGAGATTTGGGAGGCTGAGGCAGGAGGGTTGCAAGTTCAAGGCCACCCTTAGCAATTTAGCAAAGCCCCCTAAGCAACTTTGCAAGACCCTACCTCAAAATAAAAAATAAAAAAGGTCTGGGGATGTGGTTTGGTGGTAAGTCACCCCTGGGTTCAATCCCCAGTACCAAACAAACAAATGAAACTTCCTGCCAATGTATGATTTCACAATTCTGTAGGTCAGAGGTCCCAGTTGCCTGAACACCTAACTGGCTTCTCTGCTCTAATTCCTGCTAGATAGAAACCAATTATTGGCTGGCTTGCTTCCAGCTCTTTCAGGCTGTTGGCTGAATTCAATTTCTTAAAGTGTGGGACTGACCTCCCCATTCCTTATTTTATAATAGCTTATGGGCCACTCTTTGTTCTTAAAATTTTTATTTATTTGTTTGTTTGTTTATTTGAGAGAGAGAGAATTTTTAAATATTTATATATTTTTTTTAGTTTTTTCTGTGGATACAACATCTTTTTTTTTTTTTTTTTTTAGAGAGAGAATTTTTTAATATTTATTTTTCAGTTTTTGGCGGACACAACATGTTTGTTTGTATGTGGTGCTGAGGATCCAGACCAAAAGCATGCCAGGCGAGCGCGCTACCGCTTGAGCCACATCCCCAGCCCAAGACTTTTATTTTTAATATTTTTTGTTGTTGTACATGGGTACGATTTCTTCCTTCCTTCCTTCCTTCCTTCCTTCCTTCCTTCCTTCCTTTCTCCCTTCCTTTCTTTTTAATGTGGTCCTGAGATTCAAACCCAGTGCCTCACATGTGTGAGGCAAGTGATCTACCACTGAGCTACAACCCCAGTCCCTCTTAAGGACTTTTGTTGGTTGGTTCTATGGTACTGGGGATTGAACCCCGGGCCTTGTGCATGCTAGGCAAGCCCTCTACGAACTGAGCTACAACCCCAGCCCCAGCCTTTGGTTCTAGATGGTAGGCTTCATGCTTAGCTCCTGTGATCTCAGGGCCAGAAGTGCTCCTTCAAACTCTTCTTGTGCTTGGAACTTCTCTGATTTCTCCTTTTTTCTTCTGCCTCAAGTTAGAAAAGTCCTCTTCTTTCTTGGGCTCCTGTGAGTAGGTAATCTGGGATGATCTCTTTATCTCTAGGTCCTTAGCCTGAATTACATCTGCAAAGTCCCTTTTGCCATAATCATTGGTGCAAAGGTCAGAGGGTTGTTCAGGCTGAATTGTGTTTTCCCAAAATGTGTGTGTGACAGTCCAAACCCCCAATGCCTTAGAATGCGATGCAGTCAGGGCCCTTAAACAGGTGATTAAGTTATTAGGTCATTAGCATCAGCCCTAATCAAATGACTGGTGTCCTTATTAGAAGAAGGAATTAGTCACAGAAGCATGACCATGTGAAGTCACTGGCCCTCTAACAGCTAAGGAGTGAAGACCCAGAGGAAACCAGCCGGCTGACACCTTGGTCTCCGTCTCGAGAACTGGGAGAAAAACATTCTGTGAACTCATCAGCTGGCATCAGTACGCAGCCCTAACCAAACTTCACAGGGGCCAGAATTTTGCCCTCTACAGTCACGCATGGCCTTTGAATTCTTCTTTGGACCTGGTGAATTGCCTATTTCCGACTGGGCAATTATCTTACAAAAATTAAAACATATTTTTGGAAATGTATTTTAACAAAGTTTTCTACAAGTGCAAACAACATAACAACACAAAGTGTTTTTTTTTTTTTTTTAATTAGACTGGGATTAAACCAAATCAATTCAAGAATCTAAATAGCTGTCAGAAAACTCCATTTAATTTCCTTTTTTTGGGGGGGGTACAGGGGATTGAACCCAGGGACACTTAACCATTGAGCCACATCCCCGGGCCCATTTTATTTCTTATTTTGAAACATTTTAGGGCCTCACTAAGTTGCTTAGGGCCTCACTAAGTTGCTGAGGCTGGCTTTGAACTTGTGATCCTCCTGCCTCTGCCTCCCAGCTCATCGGGATTACAGGTGTGGGTCCCTGTGCCTGGGTGCATTTAATTTTAAGAAGTTGCAGAGCTTTCTTTTGGGTGTTCAGTCCCCCCTCCTTTTTGGTAGTAGAGGTTGAACCCAGGGCACGCTACATTCTCCAGCCCTTTTTATTTTTTATTTTGAGACAGGGTCTCAATAAATTGCTCAAGTTAGCCTCAAACTTGTGATATTCCTGCCTCAGTCTCCAAAGTTGCTGGAATTACAGGTGTGTGCCACCGTGCTTACCTTGGGTATATGGTCTTTGATGCCTATTCTTTTCCCATTAGAATTGTAAATTGTATTTTCAGGAGATGAGGCTGCTCTGCTCTTAGGTATTTTTTTTAACCACTTCCAGACTATTATTCCTCCTCAAACCCTTGCTTTCTAGGTCTTCCTATGTATTTTAAAAAAGAAAACTTATGAATTGGATGTGGTGGCACATGCCTGTAATCCCAGTGGCTCGGGAGACTGAGGCAGGAGGATTGCAAGTTGCCAGCCTCAGCAACTTAGCGAGGCCCTAAGAAACCTGGTGAAACCCTGTCTCAAAATACAAAGGACTGGGGATGTGGCTTAGTGGTTAAGCACCACTGTGTTCAATTCCTATACTGAAAAAAAAAAAAAAAAAAAAGTATAAAAAGAAAAAAAATTTTATAGTGACAGAGACAGAACTCAATCTCTAGCCCAGACCTACTAAAATCAGAGTCTCTGGAGGTGGGACCCAGACAAAAGTCCTTAGTTTGCATGAGCCTAGTTATTTGCCTTTTCATACCTAAAACCGGGCAGCTGAAAAAAAACTGAAGGAAAAGTCACACTGTAAGGTATTTTCCTTTTTGCTTATAAAAGCCTTTTTAAAATTAGAGAACAGTGGTTAAAAAGGAATTTATTCTTGACTCTGGGCTAATATATTTGATTAACAGTTACCAAAGATACCTTGTTCCCAAAATAGAATTTTCTGGAACTGATGCAAATAGAATTAGAGATCACAAACAGAACAACACGCTGAAATGGCAAAAGCCAGAAATGCTCTCCACCAAAAGGCTCCTGCCCAGAGTGGATTTTCTATATACTTTTCCCAAACCTCCAATCTAGACCAAAGGTCCTACAAGAGTTTTGTGCCCCTATGAACTCATGGTCATGGATTTCCATGGGCCCCCAACAGAGCTGGGAACTGGTGGTACCCACTGGATGACATCTCCTATTCTCTGGAATGGCTCGTCCAAGCCGTTTCCCTCTGGACCCACAAACCCCATTTCCACATACACACCCCTTTCCTTTGTTAATGTGAGAGAATATCTTTTTCCTTCTACCCTACTATTAACTGTGTTCCAGAGTTGGGTCTCCTGCCCTCTCAGGAACCTTCCGTTGACCACCCCTCATCCCCTCAAGCATATTTTCTTTGTTTCTAACTCCAACCTCACCTTGTTTTTTCCTCCATCTCTGGCAACTCCTTTAATGGTTTCCTTCTGCTATTTATTTATTTAGGGTGCCAGGAATTGAACTCAGGGGCATTCGGCCACTGAGCCACATCCCCAGTCCTACTTTCTATTTTATTTAGAGACAGGGTCTCACTGATTTGCTGAGCATCTTGTTTTTGCTGAGGATGGTTTTGAACACGCAATCCTTCTGCCTCAGCCTCCAGAGCCACTGGGATTACAGGCATGGGCCACCGCGCCCGGCTCTCCTAGTTCTTAAGTATTTGTCTTTTGACACTTTATATTATCTCCCAAGTAATCACTCATTTCTATTCTACTGCCATGTACTCTATGCCATGGTATAACTGCCATGTACACTACATCAGTGATTTCCAAATCCAATCTGGTCTTCTATCTGGAACTTCAAACCAGCATATCCAACTACTACGTCTCCCTTGGGGAACTTTTTGTGTTGCTCTGATTCAAGATGTTCCAAACTGAGCTTATAGTTTCTACCATTTCCATCGCCATATGCTGTGACTCCATGTGTGTGCATGTATGCGTGCGTGTTGGGGATTGAACCCAGGGCAGCAGGTATTGCACATGCTAGGCAAGCCCTCTACCACTGAGCTACACCCCAGCCCCCCCAGTGGTTCTTATTTAAATAAACAATATCAATATGCATCTACCCATTTCTGCAGGTACCTTCCTCTTGCTCATCTTCTACATCCAAGAAAACTCATTGTTTGATCCACTTTACACCCTGCTCCTCCTGTCTCTTGGATTATTGTTTTTCTTATCTGTCTTAATCCGTTCATGTTGCTGTAACAAAATGCCAGAGCCTGGGAAATTTATAAACAATAGAAATTTATTGTACATAGTTCTGGAGGCTCGGAAGTCCAAGATCAGGGCACCAGCAGAGCTGGCTCTCCACACCTCCAAGATGGCATCTTTTTGCAGCATCCTCCCCTGGTGGAAGGCAGAAGGGCAAAAGGCGGCTCTCTGAGTCCTCTTTCACAAGAGCACTCATCTCCTTCACAGGCTGAAGCCCCCATAACTTTTCATTTCCCAGAAGGCTTCACCTCTTAACGCTGTCACCGTGGGGTTTAAGTTCTAACATATGAATTTCGGAAAGAAATATAGATTCAAATCTTAGCACCCTCTCCTCTGCTGCCTCTCTAGATCAATCATGTCTCCTTTGGACTGCTGCAATAACAATTTTGTGATGTTGTAATCTTTTTTTTTTTTTTCTCCTGTACCAGAGACTGAACCCAGGGGCACTTAACCACTGAGCCATATCCCCAGCCCTTTTTATTTTTTATTTATTTTGAGACAGGGTCTCACTAAGTTGCTTAGGGCCTCACTAAATTGCTGGGTTTGGCCTCAAACTCGTGATCCTCTTGCCTCAGCCTCTGGAGTCACTGGGATTACAGATATGAGCCACAGTGCCCGGCTACCCCAGTTTTAGTAAAAGTAAATGTATGAATATATAATTATTTCATGAGTTCCTAATAAGTAGACTGTTAAATAAATACCACTGGCTCCTTTCATTCTGGTAGGACTTTTTTTTTTTTTTTTTTAATGCAGTATCTTCTTAGCTACAGAGATGATTGAAACAGGCAATGTGGAAGGACAGCGGGATAACTCTGTCACAGTCTAAACCAAGGGCAAACAACATTACTATGAAAAGTACTTAAGAATAGTGCAAAGCCTTTTTGGTTTATTTGTAAAATTTTCTGGAGGGGTACATTATCTCAAATGCAGATGCTTCTTGACTTTCAATAGGGTTATAGCCTGGTAAGCCAATTGTAAGTTGAAAGTATTCTAAGTAAAAAATGCACTTCATTGGTGCATGTCTGTAATCCCAGTGGTTTGTAGGCTGAGGCAGGAGGATCGTGAGTTCAAAGTCAGCTTCAGCAAAAGTAAGGCACTAAGCAACTCAATGACACCCTGTCTCTAAATAAGATACAAAATAGGGTTGGGGATGTGGCTCAGTGGTTGAGTGCCTCTCAGTTCACTCCCCAGTCCCCCCCCACCCCACAAAAATGCATACACCTAGCCCACTGAACATGATAGCTTAGTGACACAGTGCACTGCAGAGTCAGCTGTTTGTCCTTGTGGTTGCTTAGTTGACTGGGACCTGCAGCTTGCAAGAGACTATCATCCTACACATCACTGTCTTTGAAAAAATCAAAATTCAAATTCAGGGAGTAGGGATGTATTTCCGATAGAGCCCTCACCTAGCATGCATGAGGTTCTGGATTCCATCCAGCACTGCTCCCCAGAATAAATAAATAAGTAAATGCACTGTTTCTACTGAAAGTCTTTTTCACACCCTTGTAAAGTTGAAAAATTGTAAGTTGAACCATTGTGAGCTGGGGGCCAGTTCTACTACACAATTAGAAGTGATTCTGAGGGGCTGGGGATATAGCTCAGTTGGTAGAGTGCTTTCCAAGCATGCACAAGGCCCTGGGTTCCATCCCCAGCACCACAAAAAAGAAAAAAAAAAAAAAGTGATTCTGTGACTCCTCCTTGGAATGTTAGTTCATTTGTGCTGCAATACACAATTCTGGTACAGTAGAGTACCACAGATAGGGTACTTTACAAAGAACAGAAATGTGTTTAGAAAGCAGCCAACATTGGTGACACATGAGGGCGCCTTTTCGCTGTGTTCTCAAGTCTTCACAAAGCAGAAGGTCAAGAGGGGCTAAGCTAGTTCCCTCCAGTCTTTTTTTTTTTTTTTAATATAGAGTTCTTTTTCTTTTTTTTTTTTTTTAAGAGAGTGAGAGAGGGGAGAGAGAGAGAGAGAGAATTTTTTAATATTTATTTTTTAGTTTTCAGCAGACACAACATCTTTGTTTGTATGTGGTGCTGAGGATTGAACTTGGGCCACACGCATCCCAGGCGAGCGCGCTACCACTTGAGCCACATCCCCAGCCCCCTCCAGTCTTTTTGTACAGCACTAATCCATTTATGAGGGTAAAGCCCTCACAACTTAATTACTTCCTCAAAGGTCCCACCCCTTAATACGTGGGGATTGAGTTTCAACACATTTGAATTTTGAAGGGGACAAAAATATTCAAAGCATAGCAATATATTTATGTAGATTTTCCAGCAAACTATACTGGAAAAAATAAAGTTAGAAAAATAAATACTCATCCTTTTATATCACCATTTTGTTTTGTTTGTTTGTTTTTAATACCAGGCATTGAACCCAGGGGTGCTTTACCAGTGAGCCATATTCCCAGCTCTTTGTATATTTTATTTTTAAAACTTTAAAAAATATTTTTTAGTTGTTGATAGACCTTTATTCACTTATTTATATGTGGTGCTGAGAATCGAACCCAGTGCCTCCCACACGGCAGGCGAGTGCTCTGCCACTGAGCTACAATCCCAGCCCTGTGTACTTTGTTTTGAGACAGGGTCTTGCTAAGTCACTTAGGGCCTTACTCAGTTGCTGAGGCTGGTCATGAACTCGCAATACTCCCGCCTCAACCTTCTGAGCCGGTGGGATTATAGGCATGGGCCACTATACCTGGCCCCTCTTTTACCTCACTTTGACAGAATTATTTTTGAACCCACAAAAGTATGTAATGTTTATTTTAAAATGCTCTTTGTTTTATAGGCCCTGAACCAACTTTTATCCTGCTTGGGCAGATTTCACTTGCCAATCTGCAACTCAGTTTAACTCCTTTTGAACAGATTATTTTTAGGGCATGAGTGTCTGCATTGTTTTCGGTGGTAAAACTACCCACCTAGGTTCAATTCCTGGATTAGGGGAGCTAGTTAATTAGTTGTGTTCTGGGTTGCCAAGGGCATCCTGAAAAATGTAAGAAAAGAAATCTGTAAGGGAGGTGTCAAGCTTAAGAGTAGCAAGTTTTCAAGTCAAATGGTCAGAGTTTAGATCTTGGCTTTGCTGTTTACTGTAAATTTATTCTCTCCAGGTCTCAGCTTCCTCAACTTTAACTCAGGTATACCAGTTACTATTTACTGACTTGCATAACAAATTACTCCAAAATTTTGTAGCACAAGACAATCGTTCATTGTGTGCATGGATCCTGTGGAGGAACACTCTGGACAGAGCAGGGGGTTTGCTTAATTCTGTGCATGATGGGAATTTGATTAGGGCACACCCAGGATGACTTCTCACCGCTCTGTGAATTTTGGAGACTGCTGGAGGACACACGTGTCTGGAATGGCTGCTGGCTGTCAGCTGGGGGCCTTAGTTCCTCTCCACGTGGTGTTTTCTGTATGTGGAGAAGGTTTCTCTGGGTTTCTTTTCAACCTGATGACTGGCGTCCCCTGAGTACTCTCAAGGACCAAGCCAGGGGAAGCTATCTCACCTTGTCTTAACCTAGCTTCCAAAGTTTCTCAGTGACACTTCTGCTACACTGTACTCTGGAAGCGAATCATCCAGGTTGACTCACACTCAAAGGGAGGGGAATTAGATTCTACCATATGTAGGACAGTGTTAAAGAATGTGCCAAGATTCAGGGAATTCTGGTTATGAGAGTGTTCATGATCCAAGTCCCATTTTGCCAGGTGGCCCAGGGAAGAAAAGTCATCATAACAAAGGGATATTCACCAATGAACACACAGTCTCTGGCTCTCCCCTCCCTCCAACATTTCTCTTTGCTAAAACTAAGGGCTTCTGTGTGCATCGAGCTGCATCAAGTCCAAGTCTTTATTGATCAGTCTCTGCCGGGCAGCCCAATGTCGATAATTGACAACATACAACATAAGGTAAGTCATTTGCAAAGCAATATGGCAAGTCTAGCAGAAAATGCAGGCTCTCATGCCGCTGTTAAAAAGCTGTAGGGAAACTGCTAAAATCACATGCAAAGTTATTAGGAAATGTGGATGTGACAGACCAGTTAATAGCTAGAAAAAAGAAAATCAATAAGAATGTAATAGGCACTTCAATAAGAATGGTTTGAAGGTGAATAAACTGCATATTTGCTCCATTGAACTATTAAATGGTTGTCAAGATGAATGACTGTAGCCACACATAAGGATGTGGTAGATTTTGATAAAAAAAGACATACTGTTAAAACAACTACACAGCCGGGCATGATGGTGCACGCCCATAATCCCAGTGGCTCAGGAGGCTGAGGCAGGAGGTTCACAAGTTCAAAGCCAGCTTCAGCAACATAGCAAGGCCCTAAGCAACTTAGTGAGACAAATGTCTCAAAATTAAAAGGGCTGGGGATGTGGCTCAGTGGTTAATCCCTGGTATCAAAACGAAACTAACTACACATACACACTTTTTAAGATAGACATAATAAAACTGTATGAAAAAGAAAATAAAGTAATAATAAACTCAGGAATCAGAATGATGATTTCTTCAGGCCAGGAGAGGAAGTAAAATGAATTATGGGGACTATAAAGTCATACACAAATTTCTAACAATATCCTAATTTTATTTTGAGTGGAGAATTTGAGAGTATCTGCTACATTATTTAAAATAGCTAATATTTTAAAAGCAAAAGAGAGAGAGAGAGAGAGAGAGAGAGAGAGAGACAGAGAGAACCGTGCATAATAGACCAATGAGGATATGTCATGAGCCAAAGATTATGTAAACCTAATTGTGAATATATGAAGTATAATAAAAACACTAAGATAAAACAAAGATAATAACAACATTTACCTTATAAAGTTGCAGAGAATATATTTGAGATACTCAGAACCGTTCCTAGCATTGTCCAATATAAAAGCTTTTGCTATTATTATTTTTACTTTATGCCAAAGAGTAACTACTATTTATTATGCATATAAAACTACTATTTATTTAGGTGTGTTGCAGTAGACACCATGAGCTTCCTTCTCAATATCTATTTCTTTCTTCTTTGCTAATAGAAGTCTGCTTTTGTTTAGAATGGCAGTGAGCCCAGATCTGGTAAAATATTTGCTTTCCCAGATATTGGTTTTTTATCAAGGATATCTATGAGTCACAATTGTAGCAAATGATATACAAGCAGAAATTTGCTCAGGGCTCTGGGAAGACTTTTTGATTTTTCTGATAAAGACAATAATGTGACCAACACTGTCTTTGCATCTTCTTTTTTTCTTGGCTTGAATGTAGTGTGATGCCTGGGATCTCAGCAGCTATTTGTTACCAGACAAAAGGTGTGACGAGTAAAGCAAATTTGCTAAGGATGTCAACACAAAAAAGGAACAGTCTTATTTTGTTTTTGTGTCTTTCTTTTGACCCTTGAAGTTGAGGGTTCATCTAAGCATTGATGTAAAAAAAATCAGTCCAGGACTGGAAATGTGGCTTAGTGGTAGAGTGCTTGCATTAGCATGTGTGAAACCCTGGTTTGATACCCAGCATGGCAAAAACAAAAACAAACAAACAAAAAAAACTATGTCTAAATAAGTCTGAAAATTATTTTGACTGGCAGAAAATAAAAATTCAAAGACCTGAGAAAGATTGAGGCATAATTTGATTAATTGCATTTTTTTTCTCTCAATGGTATTTAAAATAATGGTGCATCTTGCAGTTGATGGCATTATAGATTCACTCAATTATGGTAAGAGCTTTACATTTTCAATTGCTCTCACAATTTGATTTGTGATCCTTGCAGAAGTTATCATTGCCACTTCCTTTAACTGGGTCTCTTGCAACATTGGGTGAGGGGGGAAGAAAGCAATAGTATGAGAGCACATGATAAGGCTTTACAGCCCAGATACCTTAGGCCTATTGAGACTGCATTTGGCTGTAGGGAAGAGACTCAAACAACAGTGGTTTAAATTAATAGAGGTTTATTTTCTTTTCATAACAGGATATCTGGCAAGTAACAGTCCAGCATTTGGGCAGTGGCCTCTGGGTGACTACGAAGGGGTGGGACAGAAAACAACAGCTGTTTGGTGGTTGTTGTTTTTCACTGCTGGGGGTCAAACCCAGGTCCTCAGGCTTGGTAAGCAAGTGCTCCACCACTGAGCTACGTCCCAACTTGTTTGTTTGTTTTTAAGCCTTTAGATATATTTAATTATTTTCCCCTTTCAACTATTTTATTAGTTATTTACTTCTCTGTAACAGATTACCTCAAACCTTAAATGCTTAGGAGAACAAACATTTAGTATCTCAGTTTGTAAATCAGAAGTCCAGGAGTGGCCTGGGGAGGTGACTGGCTCAAGGTCTCCCAGGAGGTTGGTCAAGCTGTGGGCTGGAGCTCTTCCTCTGAAGGCTCTCTGAGGGGGAGAGAGAGCCTCCCTCTTGTCCAAGCCCACTCATGTGGCCGTTGGCAGAAAGCCTCAGTTCTTTGCTGGATATTGGCGAGAGACCGCAGTTCTTCACCTTCTGGGCCTTTCTATGGGTTGCTTGAGTTTCCTTGGGACATTGCAGCAGGTTTTCCTCATTTCAAGCAATGAGGGGGAAGGGCACCCCAACAGAAGCTGCAGTATCTTTTATAACCTAATCTTAGAAGTGATGTCATCACTTCAGTTGTATCTGATTGGTCACACCTACTGACCTTGCAGGGGTCTATGGAGAGGGACAATGCAAGGACATAAATGCCAGGAGGCAGGAATCGGTGAAGGTAAACTTTGAAGCTAGCTACCACAACTATTTACAGAAAATTAATTTAAAACAAATAAACATTTTAGGGTTGAGGTCGTGGCTCAGTGGTAGAACGCTTGCCTAGCACGTGTGAGGCCCTGGGTTCGATCCTCAGAACCACATAAAAATAAATATATAAAATAAAGATATTGTGTCCATTTGCAACTAAAAAATGTTTAAAAAAACAAATAAACATTATTTTAAAACTAGATTAAAAACACACCAAATGGTTGTTGCTAATTCACTCTTTCACCAGAATAGCTATGCATACCCATTTTAGTACAGTTGCCCGTATTTGGTATTACTAAAGTTCTTTCTTATTTAATATACTCCCTCCATTTAGTAATTCTTTCCCAGTGTGTATGAGTTTCTTATATAATAAATGCAACATTCTTTGTCAGAAAAAGAGAAAGGGAGAGAGAGAGAGAGAGGGAGGGAGGAGGGCAAAAGGAAGGAGGGAAGGGAGAGAGAGAGAGGCAGATGGCTCTGGGAGAGGGAAGCGTGGAGATCCTACTTGCCTAGTGACAGAGCTCCAAGGAAGGAAGGGGATCTCAAAGGGGACTTCTGGCTTTGTATCTGGAGAGGGGAGTGGACCCCAAGTACTAGGGACTCTCTGCCCCCAAACTCAGAAGGAAAGTCTGCCACTCGTGTGGGGCCAGAGGCAGGAGCTGGTGGGTTGCAGGGCCCCATTCTGTGGCTGGCCTGAGATGGCAGTCAGCAGTCCCAGATGCCACAGGTGAGAGGCCAGCCTGTTTCTGGCACCAGATTCTGCGTCTGCATTCTGAGTGGTTCCTGGGATCCCAGGGAGCCTGAGTGATAGCAGAGATTGGATTTCCTTCTAGTCTGACACTATCAGGCCCATTTAATTAGATTTTTTTAAAATGAGAATAGACATTTTTGTGTGCATATGAGCTTAAGTTCTTAGAGATATACCTTCTACATTTTCTTATTAAAAAATCCATCAACCTGAAAAAAAAAAAAAGCTTCGGAGATAATTTATGATCTCTTCCTAATTTCATTCCCTTGGTTCTGTACACCACAGTATGAATTTACAGCATCATTGAACAATATAGTGCAAGAACTGGCTTTATTATATTATATGTTAAAAATAATGTAAAATCTTGCTGGGTGTGGTGATGCACATCTGTAATTCCAGAGGCTTTCGAGGCTGAGGCAGGAAGATTGCGAGTTCAAAGCCAGCCTCAGCAACAGTGAGGCACTGAGCAACTCAGTGAGACCCTGACTCTAAGTAAAATACACAATAGGGCTGGGGATGTGGCTCAGTGGAAAAGTGCCCCTGGGTTCAATCCCTGGTACCTTCCCCCACTCCAAAAACAAACAAACAACCCCCCCCAACAACAACAACAAAACAAAAACAAAAAGTAAAATCTCACTCATTTCCTTTCCTCCAGGAGAAAATTCTGTCTTAACAACCCCCGTTTCCCTGCCTTTTCCTATACCCTGTTTCTTGCTGGAATCACATAGAACCCCCAAGTTCAACCAACCTTGGAACCTCGAGGATGGTCTGGATTTCAGGCAGGTGGGGTCATTGTGAGGAGCTCAATATTCAAATTTCAGTGATCTCAATTCTTCTGGACCTAAAGTTGAGGCTCAGAGCTCAGCCCCCAGCCAAGTGTCCTCCTCTCACCCTAGGGTCTGTAACAGGGAGTCAAACTTGGGATTGAGCCCAGGGGCATTTTACTACTGAGCCACATTCCCAACCCTTTTTATTTTTTATATCAAGATAGGGCCTCACTAAGTTGCGAGGCTGACTTTGAACTCAAGATCCTCCTGCCTCAGCCTCCCAAGGCGCCGGGATTACAGGTGTGCAACCCTGCACTTGCTGTAGGGGGCTGGGAACCATTCCCTTCTCCCTCAATTTTTAAAATCAGAACTTCCTACTCACTCACATGTCAAGATCTCTGCTTTCATGAACCAAGATTTTCTCAAGTGGGGAAAGAAAGGGGTAATCCTCTTAAACCTGCAAAGAAAACGCCTGTCATGCTTTGGTGGTGAATCAGCTGGACAAGCAGGGAAACCGGCCCCAAAGCAGAATGAGGCAATTCTGACAATAAATCACACTGCTGTAAACAAAGTCCTCCTGATTTGACTGCGACTCAGCTTCCAGGGGCATTTCTCAGCGTTGTTTCCCGTGGGTGTGATACTTTCACTTCCTCAATATCTTTTCTTCCCTTCTCCACCTGCTCATCCCTCAAGGTCATTCAGAAAGGAGTCAGGGCTCTAAGTTGGCACCTGTAGTTGTCTTGGCCTTTCTTTTGTGGTCGTAAGTGGGCATCCTCCCCCCCCCCCCAGGAGGGTTCCAGGAAGCTTGTCTCTTTCACAGCAGGTAAAACATTTCCTGGAAACCCCCAGCAGCCTTCCCCTCATGGCGTTGAACTGGGTCACATGGCCACTTAGCCACAGGGGAGGCTGGAAAAGCAAATTCCTGGCAAAGCTGAATGAGATTGCCAAAAACAGATTTAGACAAATGATTTAGGCCCAGGCTGGGAACAGAGTGGCCTCCCTTGCCAAAAAAATAAAAAAAAAAATGAGCCCTCTTCACATGAAAGAAGAAAATGACTAACAAAGTCCACCCTGGAGATCTTGTTCCATTTATTATCTCCTCTTGAACAGGGCAGAGGCTACTTGTCCCTCATTCCACAGAAACAGTGTTTAGATAAACGCTTGATTGGCCTTAAAGTTGACATTTCCCAGCCTTCTTTGCAGCCGAGTGCAGCCATGTGACCAGTTTCTGAGAATGGACTGAAAGAGGAAGAAACAAAGCTGACCATCTAGTATTAAGGATAAAGGTCATGTCCTCTCTTGTCCTCATTCCATTGGCTGAAATGTGGATGTGGGAGGCAGGGCATCTGGACCAACTTGACCATTTCAGACCTCATGTCCTTATGTGACGGAGTAACAGAGAAGGAGCTGAGGCCCCTGAAGGTTTTGCGGCACAGGACAGCCACCTCAGCTCAGGCTTTCCCAGGAGAGGGACCAACTGTAATCTCCTGTCATGTTTCCAGCACTATTATTTTGCAGCAACACTTGTATCTGAACAGATCCAATTGCCTCCAATCCCATCTCTCCCCAGTCTCTCCCCATCAGTCTCTCCCTGGGCCCAGGGTTCTCTCTCATTCACCTTCAATCTTTCTCTGTGTTAGGGCAACAGATTCAACTCTTGGCTGATTTAAGTAGAAAAAGCAGTTTATAAACCAGTGGGGAAGGTTGTAGAGTCATCAGAATCAACCTCTATTGCCACAATAATGTCACATAAACAATCATCAACCTCAGCTGCATGTAACAGATGAACATGTCTTTTGTTCACACGTCTGTGGAGTTCGGCTTCTTCGGGGCTGGGCTGATCTGGGCTGATCTCAGCTAGACTCACTTGAGTGTCTGGGATCAACTGCTGGTGGACCAGGCAGCTATTGATTTTGGCTGAGCTCATTCTTATGTCCCAGGCTGACTGGCTGTTGGCTGATCTAGGATGGCCTCTTCTGGGCTAACTCAGGGAGACTTGGCCTAGCTCCCTGTTTCTCTCATCATCCGGCAGGCGAGCCTAGACACGTTCTCACGGCAATGACAGAGGGCAGCATCGAGAGCAAGCCCAATTACGCAAGTGCTTTTCAAGCCTCTGCTTCTACAATGTTTACTAGAATCCCATTGACCAGAGCAATCACTAGGGTGAGCCCCGAGCCAGAAAGGGAAGGTCCAACGAGATGAGGTCTTGCAGGGGAGAGCTGAGGCCATTACGCAACCAGTCTAGGGTGGGAGCCAACATTACACCGCCAAGCCAGGCCACTGAAGACGCTGCCACTGCCCCGATGAGCATTTGACTCCACAGTCACACCAAGAGTCCTTTTGGCACCAGACCCCGGGTGTTGTGCTGCCCTAACTGTTCTCCCAAAATGAACGCTGCTGTCACTCCTGGCACTGCCCATCCACAGACAGACTCTTTCTGCTTCTGCTTCTTTGCATCACAAGCTCCTGCTGATTCCAAATGTAGAATGGGCATTTTTTTTTTTTTTTTTTGGTACCAGGGATTGAACCTAGAGGCACTTAACCACTGAGCCACTTCCCCAGACCTTTTTTATACTTTATTTAGAGACAAGTTCTGGCTAAGTTGCTAAATTGCTAAGGCTGGCTTTGAACTTGCAGTCCTCCTGCCTCAGCCTCCCAAGCCTCTGGGATTACAGATGTGAGCCACCGTGCTCAGCTGGGCACAAAGAGTCCGTGACTTAGCTTTCACAGGAAGGGTGGGAAAGTGAGTAGCTGGTATTTTTAGCAGCAATACCAAGAAGTGAGTTTTGCTTCTCACAGCGTCATAAGACAGGAACATCTCCATATAGAGGAAAGGGGGTTACCCCACTAGAGCTCAAAACCCAAATCAGAACAACAATCATGGCAATGATGGTGATGGGGAGGAGGAGAGCCACATCCCCAGCCTTTTTTTATATTTTATTTTGAGACAGGGTCTCACTGAGTTGCTGAGGCTGGCTTTGAACCTGCGATCCTCCTGCCTCAACCTTTCAAGCCACTGGGATTGCAGGTGTACACCACTACACCTGGCTGAGAAGCTTGGTCTTTGTAAAGCAGTGGGACAGGTGATATAAGCAGAGGCGCATGCCATATAGTGATGAGTAAAGGAACTCTGAGAAACACATGCCTCAGCATCCCCCCACCTATCTTAGTGCATTTTCTGTTGCTAGAGCAAAATATCCGAAGTTGGGTATTTTATACAGGAAAAGAGGTTTCTTTTTCTTTTCTTTTCCTTTCTTTCTTTCTTTTTTTTTTTTTTTTAATATGAAACGCTTCACGAATTTGCATGTCATCCTTGCGCAGGGGCCATGCTAATCTCTGTATCATTCCAATTTTAGTATATGTGCTGCCGAAGCGAGCACCAGAAAAGATGTTTCTTAAGCTCACAGCTCTGGAGTTTCAAGAGCTTGGCGCCAGCATCTGCTCAGCTTAGATGAGGGTTCAAGATAGATAGCATCTCGGTGGCGGGAGCGCGTGCTGGTGAGCAAAGCGCGAAGGAGGAGGTCGCCAGGAGGTGGCGCGCTCCATTCTATCATCCTATTCTCCTGGGAACCAGCCCAGTCTCATGACACCTGCATTAATTCCCTCCAAGGGCCGTGCCCCTGTGACCTAATTACTTCTGCTAAGCTCCGCCTCTCAATGGTCCACCACCCCAACACCCCCACACTGGGGACCACGCTTCCAGGACATGAGCCTTTGGGGGACACACTGAAACCATGTCCTAACCATAGCACCACCCATGTGCAGAAGCAGCCGGGTGTTTAAACACCAGCTTCTGAGGGTTTCCAGGGTGCCCTGAGCACGGGTAGGATAGTTTTCTTGGGAGCTGGGTGCAAGCCTTTGGGAAAACACAATGTACTGAGCACACGGAGAGGCTGAGGATGTGGACCACGACGGCGTCTCCTACCTGGCTTCTCAGGAGGAACGTCTCTTGTGAACCTTTAGAGTTCCGGGTGCGTTTCCTCCTCTGCCCAGATGCTTTTCTCTCCCTTTTCGCCTGGTAAACTCCTAGTCACCTCTCCGCAGCTTGCAGAGAGGAAGCTGTTTCCCAAGGATACAGCACACACCCTTTTGCACCACTTGTCACTCTGCTTTACCTACCCTCAGGCCACCCCTGCTGGATTGTGCCCTTGTACAAGGTAAAGACGGTTTGCACACAGCCTACCATATAGTTTGGTGCCTGGGATACAGAAGATGCTCAATACAAGCTAGGGGGATGGGAGAATTAACAACTTCTAGCTACAGAGTATGGCACTGATCTGAGGCAGCACTGCATTAATCTGAGGCAACATTATACCAGCTTTTGTGTCCCTTCTCGCCTCTGTGGCATTCCTCTTCCTTCATTCACCCAACGCCTTCCTCTTTCTCCCGACGGTAATATCTCAATCTGCTGCTAGATACTTCTCTTATCTCAAAGGAGCACAAGAAATAGGAAACCCGGTGTGATGTTCATCTTTGTCACTGACCAGCTTGGGGACTCAGTCTCCTCATCTGTAAAACGAACGTGAATGTCTGTGTTCATTATCTATCTATCTGTCTTGCTTTTTGTTGAACTAGAAATCAAACCCAGGGGTACTTTTTAACACTGAGCTGTACCCACAACTCTTGTTCATTTTTTATTTTGAGGCAGGGTCTCCCTAAGTTGCCCAGCCTGGCCTCAAACTTGTGAACCTCCTGCCTCAGCCTTCAGAGTAACTGGGATCACAGGCCTCCACCACCACACCCAGCCTCTCTGTCAATTATTAAGGAGCTCTGAAGGAACATTTCTAGAAGGATGACACACAGGGAACTGGCAGCAGTGGTTGCCTCTGGGAAGGAGAAATTGGTGGCTATGGGCCAAGAATATGCGGCAGACAAACTTTCCCTTTATGTCCTGCGTTGTTTCCAACTACCGCAAATGCAGTGGCATTAAAAAACAAAACAACAACAACAACAACAACAAAAAACCAGAAATGTATTCTCTCGCAGTTCTGGAGACCACAAGTCCAAAATCTAAGTGTCAGTGGGGCCACACCTTCTCCAAATGTTCAGGCGGGAAAGCTTCCTTGCTTATGCTGGGTTCTGTGGCTCTAGGAATACCCTGGCTTGTGACCACAGGACTCCAGTTTCTGCCACCAGGGCCACATTGCTCCATGCTTTCAGTCTGAATCTTCTTTTCTATAAGGACACTCACTGTCTTTGGATTTAGGGCACAAGTAACCCAGGATGATCTCACCTCAAAAATCTCAATTATATCTGTAAGACCCTTTTTGCAAATAAAGTAACATTCACAGGTTCTGGCGATTTTTATGTAGACATATCTTTTGGGGCTACTGTTTAACCCACTGTGTACCTATTTGTATTTTTTTTTTAACTTTTTAAAATTTATTCTTTTTAGTTATACGTGACAGTAGAATGTATTTTGACATATCATATATACATGGAGTGTAACTTCCCATTCTTGTGGTTGTACACGATGTGGAGTTACACTGTTCGAGTATTCATATATAAACATAGGAAAGTTACATCCCATTGATTCTACTGTTTTTCCCATTCCCATCCTCCCACCCATCCCCCTACTCCACTCTGTCCAATCCGGTGAACCCCCAATCCTCTCCCACCCCCCTACCCCATCTATTTTTTTTTTATTTTTAAATTGTTCTAATTAGTTAAACACAATTAAATGACAGTAGAATACATTCTGACACATAGTTCACAAATGGAGCACAGCTTCTCCTTCCTCTGGCTGTAGTTGGTATGGTCACACTGGTAGTGTGATCATTCATGTATGTAGGGTGATAATGCCTGTCTCAGTCTTTCGTCCTTCCCATCTCCACGACCCCACCCCTCCCCTCACACTTGAATTTGTGCCATACAAATGATGAAAGATTCACGTGCGACTAAATAGAGATTAAGATTTCAACTTTTCTACTTCCCGTTCAACCCAATTTTGTTCTTTTCCAAGGATCTGACTTTGATCCACCTTTTCTCTGCTAAATTTACCATTGGAGACATGTTATAGGACACGAAAATGGAACTCTCGTCCCATGTGGGTGGACTCGGAAAGGAAAACAGACAATTCAAAAAGCACCTGGGCAGTAAATTGCAGAATTAAACATACGCCTATATAGTAAACCAGCAGCTCCACTCCTTTCATATCCTAGAGAAATCCTTCCACTTGTTCTGTTCTCTAGGAAGCATGGATAAGAATGTTCATAGACATAGAGTTCATTGTGGCATCAAGTGTGAAACAAACATATGTTCATATGTTTCCTATGTTTTGTCTGTCAATAGTAGTACAGATAAAAGTAATATTTTAAAACAGAGTATTATACAGGAGTGAAAATGAGTAACCCTAGCTATGATATGGGTAAAACTTAAAACCATGCCATTATCTAAAAGAAGGAAGCAACATGATAGCTACAGTGCAATATTATTAAAAAAAGCAATATATTATATAAGGATGCAAACATGGAAATGTGGAAAGTATAAAGAAAAAATAAGGGAATAATTAATACAAAATTTGACAGTGTTTACATCTGATAGAGGAAAAAGAGGAGCCATAGGAAGGAATTCCCACCAGGATGTCCTGTTGTGTAGTATGGGGAATGGGTACCTGAATACAAAAGTTATAACTGGGTGCAGTGGCAAACACTGTAATTCCAGTGGCTTGGGAGGCTAAGGCAGGAGGATTGCAAGTCTGAGGCCAGCCTCAGCAATTTAGCAAGGCCCTAAGCAACTTAGCGAGACCCTGTCTCAAAATAAAAAATGAAAAATAAAAAGGACCAAGTTGTAACTCAGTGATAAAGTACCCCTGTGTTCAACCCCCAGTACCAAAACAAAAGTTATTTGTCAAACTGCATACTAGTTTTATATATTCTTGTGTGTGTGTGTGTGTGTGTGTGTGTGTGTATGATGTATTTAAAATTCTACTATAGGTGAGGATATGGATCAATGGAAATTTATACTCACTGCTGTGAGCTTGAATATAAATTGAAAAAAACCATTTTAGAGAATATTTTGCAATATCCAGTAAAGTGGAATCTGTGCATTTTGTTAGGCATTCCTAGGTGTAGTCAATCTGTACTTTTCAAATGTTCTCACCACAGCCTTTTATTAACAATGCAGGGCTGGGCACAAGGATGCACTCCTGTAATACCAATGGCTTAGGAGGTTGAGGCAGGAGGATCACAAGTTCAAAGCCAGCTCAGCAACTTAGTGAGGCCCTAGGCAACTTAGCAAGACTCAAAATAAAATTTTAAAAAAGGGCTGGGGGGGGGGGGATGTAGCTCCATAGCTAAGTACACCTGGGTTCAATTCCCCAGAGGGGGAGGGGGAGGAGCTTCCCCAGAGAACACCCTGGCCCCTTCCACCATATGAGGACACGGCTAGCAGCACCATCTATGACCCTGAAAACAGGCCCTCACCAGACACCAAATCTGTCAGGCCTGGGACCTCACGCTTTGCAGCCTCCAGAACTCAGTCTTGAATCTTGGTTGTTTTTAAGTTACCCCGTCTGTATTTTGTTGTCACAGCCAAATGGACAAAGACAATTGACAGACTAGAATTTGAAGAAGGCTGCACTAGAGAAGATTTTGCTCAAGGTACTATGTAAAAGATTGTTGATGGAGCACTGTTCAAAACGAAAATGACTGGAAATGAGAATTAAGCAGTATTCATATAATGAAGCAGTATATCACCACTGAAATGCATAGACGAGCGCTCCGTTCCCAGGCTGGGGAGTGAAGAAAGGCAGTTGCTGAAGCATATGTACAGTGTGGTGATATTTATAAAGTTTCAAAACATGAAAAACATGTTGTTTATGGATATGCACATATGTAGGAAAAGTCTGTAACATGCACGGGAATGCCGAGCCCATAACTCAGCATCGTGGAAAGAGGGAAGGGTACGGGATCAGAGAGGGACAAAATAGGCTTTTGTGGGGGTTTTTTTGTTTCTTATTATTCCTTCTTTCATATTTTCTGTAGCAGCTGGCAAACTGTTACCTGTGGGCAAAATCTGATGTGTTATTTTTGTGGCCTGTGAGCTAAGGGTGGTTTTTACATTTTAAAATTATTGAAAAATGGAAGAATATTTTGTGACATGTGATAATTACAACAAATTCAAATTTCATTGTTGTAAATAAAGTTTTATTGAAACACAGCCACGCTAATTTACCTACCTAGTGTCTAGGGCCACTTTCATATTATACGGTAGAACCTGGGAACTGCAGCAGAGATTGTGTGGCCTGCAAAACCTAAAATATTTACAACCCGGCCCTTTATAGAAAAAGTTTGCTAACCCTGATTTATTGTATGACATATATTTTATAATACTAAAAAATGGTAGCCTTAGCTCAACATGCTGCTGCATTCCTGTAATGTCAGGGACTCAGGAACCTGAGCCTCCTGAGGCCGGCCTCAGCAACTTAGCCAGACCCTGTCTCAAAATTAAAAAACATAAAGGGCTGGGGAGGCAGCTCAGTATTAGTGTGCCTTGGGTTCAGTTTCCAGTACCAAATAAATAAATAAATAAAATGCAGCATTAAAGAAAAATTCCAGAAGTAAAAAGATATATATATATATAATTCTACTATTTACCAAAACTTGCTTTGTTTTTCCATGTGTTCTTCCAATCCCTGATAAAAATCCATATATTTTTATTGACATCAGGCAAAGATATTTTGCATTCTACTGCCCCTCTCCTGATGTACATCATTTCATACACACTTTTTAAAAAGTATATATTTTTTAGTTGTTAATGGACTTTTATTTATATGTGGTGCTGAGGAATGAACCCAGTGCCTCACACATGCTAGGCAAGTGCTCTACCACGGAGCCACAACCCCAGCCCATTTCATACACTTTTTGATGTGCTATGTGGCATCCAAATGTGCACTCTGCAGTGGCATAATATGGTTCAAATTTGCAAACCATACGCCATCTCTGCGTAACTGCTTTCTCATGTTTAAACCTTATATTGTTTGCATTCCCTCCTGTTTGTTTTTGGTTACCAGGTAAAGAACATTTTTTTTTTTAAGAACAAAAAGAATTTTAATAGACTTGATTTTTTAGAACAGTTTTAGATTTACAGAGAAATTGAGCAAATAGTAAAGAGAGTTCCCATATGCACACCCCATACTGTCTCCTTTCTTTTATTTTTTAATTTGTTCTAATTAGTTACACGTGACAATAGCGTGCATTTTGACACACTGTACGCAAATGGAGCACAACTTCTCCTTCCTCTGACTGAACATGGTGCAGAGTCATTATGTGTATACAGGGTAATACTGTTCCCCTTCTGGCTAACATCCTGCATTTTAATTAGTATGGTACATTTGTTACAATTAATGAGCCAATATTGATACATTATTATTAACTAAAAACTATACAATTCAGATGTCCTTAATTTTTACTTAATGTCCTTTTCCTGTTCCAAAATAATTTATATTATGTTTATTTTTTATGTCTCCTTAGGCTCCTATTGGCTGTGACAGCTCCTCAGACTCACCCTGCACCCGCCCCCCACCCCCCGCCGTGGTACTAAAGATTGAACTCAGGGGCACTCTACCACTGAGCTATGTCCCCAGCTCTTTTTATATTTTATTTCAAGACAGGGCCTCACTAAGTTGCTGAAGCTGGCCTCAAACTTATCATCCTCCTTCTTCAGCCTCTTGAATAGCTGGGATTATAGGTGTGACTACCATACCTGGCTTTTAATTCTTATTTTATTTATTTATTTGGTACTGCAGGTTGAACCCAGGGGCACTTTGCCACTAAGCCACATTCCCAGCCCTTCTAATTTTTTTTAGTTGATACAGGGTCTTGCTAAGTTGCTGAGGGTCTCGCTAAATTTCTAGGCCACGAATTTGCCATCCTCCTGCCGCAGCCTCTCAAGTAGCTGGGATTACAGGTGTGCACCACCACACCCAACGTTTAAATTGTATTTTAAGTCAGGATCTTGCTAAATTGCCAAGGCTGGCCTCAAACTTTTGATTCTCCTGTCTCAGCTTCCTCAGTGGTTGGGGTTACAGGTGTGTACCACTAGGCCCAGTGACTTCCTTGTTTTCATGGATCTTTTTGTTTTTTTTTTGAGAAAACTGTAAAGCTTCATGAGAGAACCTGAAGTCAAAGATCCAATGCAAGAAGAGTTTGTGCTTGGACCCGGGTTGTAGCTCAGTGGTAGAGAGCTTACCTTGCGTGCGTGAGGCCCTGGGTTCGATCCTCAGCATAAAAAAGATTAAAAAAAAAAAAAAAAAAGAGTTCCTGTGTGTGTTTATTTGAACCTCCTTTTATCTGCCTCTGGCCCTTGAGGTTGATACAATCTCCCTCTCAACATCAAGACCATCTCCTTTTACCTCCAGTCTTTGCATGTGGTAATCCCTGGAGATCAGCTTCCAGATCAAGCCTTGGAACCTCAAGGGCTCCTTGTCTTCTCTCTCCTGACCAGAGGTCATGTCCTGACTTTCAGTTGGTGGCAGTTCTCATTGAGGTGGTTCATCCCCAGATGCTGGGTAACCACAGGCCCAACCAGTTGAGAAGATTCTGGTTCCTCTCTTCCTCCTTCTGGTTTAGATGTTACTCTTGCTTGCTCAGTTCCAAGAGAACAAATGAAGATAAGGCCTCTCCTGCCACTGCCTTGTGCACAGAAGGCGGCCCTCAAGGCCTTGCTGGTTTAGAGGAACACTGGGCAGGTGTGCTGTAGAATGTCCCTCTGTCGGGTCTGTCTGCTGTTTTTCTCACGTTAGACCATTAGGGTTCTGGTTTGCTGGGAGGAAGCTTACAGAGGTCATGTGCCATTCATCACATCCTGTCAAGGTACACATTATCAGCGTGTGACTGATGGTGACCTTGATCGCCTGGCTGGGTGTTTTAGTCCAATTTTTCCACTGTAAAGTTGCTCTTTCTTCTGCGCCCTTCCTATACTGTATTTTTGGGAAGAAATGACTAAGGCAGCCTGGAGTAATGCTCCGCCTCCTGTAGGGAGGAGCACCTAGAAAATCTATTTGGAATTCTTATTCCCTGGAGATCTGTTCCTTCTCCCCTATTTATTAACCTATTCAATCATTTATTTATGTCAGCACGGACTCATGGATACTTGTTTTATACCTGGGGATATAATCCAATTCTACTTTACAAGGGTCCCTCCTCATCTGTGGGGATTAGTTCCAGGACAACCCTGCTGTGTGTCCCCAAATACCTAATCATCCCGTCACCCCCACCTAAACTCTAACCACTCTCTCTTCCTCCCTACACTCCAATACACTCCTGCCTCTTCAGTCTTTTGGCTCATTTCTTTGCCTTCTTTAATACACCCACCTGTCTCTTTTGGCCCTTCCTAGTGGTAGTTTAAGTACTAAGAAAGCTTTCCGCTCAAAAACCCCAGCTTGACCTCACTATCTCCTAGTTGGTTCAACACTTGGCAGTGCACTGTGAAGCCTCCTTGCTCTAACTTATTCATTCTTCCTCTCATCACACAGTCCTCTTCCTCTCACTTCATTCCTTTGTTGAGGCTAAAGTCCACCAGTGATCTCTCTGTAGGTCCAAAGGTATCTCTCTCCTGCCTCCCTCTTCCTCTCTCTCTGATGCTAGGGACTGAACTCATGGCCTCACGTGTGCTGGGCAAATGCTTTACTATGTACCAAGTCCTTTTTATTTCGAGACAGGATCATGATAAGTTGCCTAGGCTGGCTGTGAACTTGTGATTCTCCTGCCTCAGCCTCCTGCAGAGCTGGGATTAGTGTACCGCCATATCCAGTTTTTTTCCTCTATTTTTTGGGGGGAGGGTATTAGCAATTGAACTCAGGGCACTCGACCACTGAGCCACATCCCCAGCCTTATTTTGTATTTTATTTAGAGACAGGGTCTTACTGAGTGTCTTAGCCCTCACCATTGCTGAGCCTGGCTTTGAACTCGTGATCCTCCTGTCTCAGCCTCCAGAGCTGCTGGGATCATAGGCAGGCACCACCACGCCCAGCTTTTTCCTTTATGTTTATCTTCCCATTAGAGCTTCTGCTCTGAAACGAACTCCCTATTATTCTTCAGGTCTTTCTCTTTTCTTTCCTGTCCTTACTCAGGGTTTATGGTTTTTCACAGAATTTTCTCTAAGGGTAGGGATGTGCCTACCTCATTCAACCCCTGCACCTCTCATTCCCTTAACTTCAACCCCTGCGCCTCTCATCCTTGGCTTCATTGTAAGATGTTGTACTCCCCTTTGAATGAAGATGAAGTTAAGGAGGGAAAACTTGCAGGCAGACAACATTGAGAGTCTTCTACTTTTTGTTTCAAAATAATCAAACTCTGGAGATAAATTCAAGGATCACAGACCACAACCATGCTAGTAGAAGTTCTACAAAGTGATGTCACAGATCAGCATCAGTGTCATCTAGAAATTTGCTAGAAATACACAGTTTTAGGTAAAACCTTTGAACAAGTAAATCAGAGTCTAGTCCTTTAACATGATCCCCAGTGCTCTGGATATACAATAAAGTATAGGAAGCACTGCTCTATTGGACCAGTAAGTGCCTGTCATGAAAGAGCACCAATGCTGAGCGCAGTGACACACGCCTATGATCCAAGCTACGCAGGAGGCTGAGGCAGGAGGATTGCAAGTTCAAGGGCAGCCTCATCAACTTAGCAAGATCCTGTCTCAGAATAAAAAAAAAATAGATAAAAGGGCTGGGAATGTAGCTAGGTGTTAGAGCATCCCTGGGTTTAATTTCTAGTACTGAAAAAAAGGGGGAGGTCCAATAACCCCTGGGAACATCAAACCAATGACTTTCACCTCTAGTTGGTCAAAGTTTGATGTGAGGGTGATCTGGCTGCCATAGCTATCATCCCTTTAATGAACAGGGTTGATTTAAAGGATGTCCTAGCTAGGAGTATGGCCTCCCTCTGTCATTATTCTAGGTACAGGTACATTCTGTTGAAGCTGTAACAGGGTTTGAAGAAGACACTCTTTTTCAAGAGGCAAAGACTTCTTCAACCAAGAGTGTAGGAAAGCTTATAGAATCTTTGGTAAAGTAAACCCATCTCACAATGGGTAAGAAAACATAATCCTTCTTAACAAAAAATGTGTATAAACAACATAGAACCAAAAGACAAGAATTGTTTATATTCTTCATTCGCTTACTCATTATAGGTATTTATTAAGTACCTACTATGTGCCTAGCTCTCTTGTAGGTGGTGGGGTCACAGCAGGGAACAAAACAAAGTCCTTGCCTTAGTAGAGTTTGCATTCTCAGGGATGGAGATAGACAGCAAAGGAAAACATAATATGGCAATATAATTCAATAATGCATTGAAGAGGTATAGAGTGGCCAGACATGGCAGTGCATGCTTTTAATTCCAGCAACTAGGGAGACGGAGACAGGAGGATTGCAAGTTGGAGGCCAGCTTCAGTAACTTAGGGAGAACCTCAGCAACTGGCAAAACCCTTTCTCAAATTAAAATATAAAAAGGACTGGTTATGTCATTCCATAGTAAAGTGCCCTCACGTTCAACCCTCAGTAAAAAAGAAAAAAATAAAATAAAATAAAGAATAAAGAAACAAAAGGAAAAACAGTGGTGAAGCCTGCTATTAAAATGGCAGTTGGGGGGCTGGGGCTGTAGCTCAGTGGTAGAGCCCTTGCCTAGCAAGGGTGAGGCACTGAGTTCGATGCTCAGCACCTCCTATAAATAAGTAAATAAAATAAAGGTACATGTACAACTAACAAAATATTTTAAAAAAATAATAAAATGGCAGTTAGGGTAGGTCTCTCCAAGGAGAAGACATTTGAGAATATCTGAATGAAATGAGGGAGGAAACCACCTAGATCATTTGGAGGGAGAGAATTCCAAGCAGAGTAAATGGATAATTTAAAGACCCGGAAGTAGGAACATGCTGAGAATGTTCGAGGAATAGCAAAAGAGATTTAGGAGTGTGGTTGAAAAGGATTAGGAAAGCGAATGAGATGAAGTTGGAGCTGTGAGTAGAAGCAATGCATGCAGGATCTCTTTTCTGCCCCCCAGTACTGGCAATTGAATCCAGAGGTCCTCTTTCACTAAGCCACATCCCCAGCCCTTTTAAATATATTTTGAGACAGAGTCTAAGTTGCCCAGGCTAGCCTTGGACTGAGATTCTCCTGCCTCAGCCTCTCCAGTCTCTGGGATTACAGGCATGTGCTATTTCACCTAGCCCAAAACATGCAGTGTCTTTAAGAAGTTTGGGTTTTATACAAAGTGTGAGGGGAGCCATTGCAAGGTTTTGAGCCCAAGAGTGACATGATGTGACCTACACTTTAAAAGGCTTCCCTTGGCTATTGTTTTTTGGAATAGAATCTAAGGGGGAAAGAGTAGAAACAGGGAGGCCTAATAAAATTTGCTATAAGGCCAGGCGTGGTGGCACACACTTGTAACTCCAGCTACTCGGGAGGCTGAGGTAGGAGGATCACAAGTTCAAAGCCAGCCTCAGCAACTTAGCAAGGTCTTCAGCAACTTAGAGAGATCCTGTCTCTAAATAAAAAATATATCACAAAATAAAAAGGGATGAGAATGTGGCTCAGTGGTTAAGTGCCCCTGGGTTCAATCCCCAGTACCAAAATATAAAAAAGAAAATCTGCTATAAGAGTGTGATTGGTTTAGTTTATTAAAGTAGACATGGGAGTGGTGAGAAAGAGTCCTATAATCCTGACTTCCCTATCAAATATTTATTTATTTTCATCTTTTCCTGATATTGGGGATTGAACCCAGGGCCTTGTGCATGTTAGGGAAGCGGTCTACCTCTGAGTTACATCACCAGCCCTACAACCATTACTTTAAAAGTTATCACTGGGTGCCTGAAGTGTTTGTTTTCTTAAACTTGGCTGGAAAACTGGTTTAAATGTAGAAAACAAAGAAGAATAATAGAGTTTCTCTGGATCAAGCAATGTTAAACACAACCCCTGGGAATCAGTGTTATTTAACATTTCATAAATGATTTTTAAAAAGAGATACTTTGAGACATCTATAGGTACACAAATTATACTTTCCTTTCCAGAGAATGAAATGTCAAGTCAATAGGGAGCATCTTCTGGAACATTTCTAAAGCTATGTGAGTCGGCTGTGTGGTGGCAAGTATTTTGCCACATGGCCAAGTGTAAGGCAGCTCACATGGGGAAGACAATTCAGGCTTTAAGAGAATGAACTCTGAACTGCCAATTGCCACCAAGGAAAGGGATCTAGAAGGTGAAAGAAATCTTTTCTTCAAGACCTCAGTTCTTCTAAGGTCCAAAAGGCCAGTAAAAGTTCTGACCTCAGAATAATTATAGAAACATCAGCTTCAACAAAAACTCAGGACACCCATCTTAGAGCTCAGTACGCAGTGCTAATCACTGCATCCTAAGGGGTGGGAGAGAGAAAGGCAGGTAAACTGGGGGTGGGGGTTGTCTGATGGGTTAAATGTGCCAAAAGAAGACAAGAACAAAATCTATAGACACATTAAAGATTCAGAGAGAATAACAATGACCCTTTTCATACCATCCTATAATTCTGAAATTAGGGACAAAAGAAACTTGAAAATGGGGGTAATGTCTATGTGGAAAGATACCATTGGACACCATGTAAAAGAAGGACCTTCTTTGGATGTGGGAGAGTGTTCCTTAAATATTCTCCCATGTATGGAAGGCCTTGGGCTAATAGTAAATGGGATGAAGTGGAGGGCAATCAACCCAAATTCACAGTCCTTTGTTGGAACAAAACCACTCTAGACTGTTGAATCTCCCCTCAAATCATAAGGGACTACAACCACAGAAACTTAAAAAGAGCAAGAATCACTGACAAGATATTTATAGGATTCAAAAATTCTAATGTTAGATCTCATTATGAGTCAAAATTAGATTGAAAATAAATTCCAGCGGTGAAAGATTTAAAATATATCAATTAGGGGAATTAAGGATTTGGGGGAGGGGTACATCCTTGACTTGTGTGATTGATGCCATGGAGATATTCTATGTCCTCAAAAGAAAGGGTGCTTGGTAATATGAATTGGATGGAAAAAAATAAGAACATTTCTTAAACTCTTGTTTGTCAGCATCTGGGTTCTCATAGTGAGAAAGTGAGAGTCTGAACTGAAACAGGGATTAGTTCATTTGAATAATACAGAGGACAGGGAGATTCTGATGAACCAACTGTTAGATGTTGAACAGTCACCAACCCTGGACTGGGGAGCCGTAAAAATCTTTCTTCACATTAAAAAAAAAAAAAAAAAAATGGGATTTTAACAGGATGAAAAAGGGTAGAGAAATAACCGGTGTGTCCCTGAATTGGGAGATTTTATAAATGGGCCACAGATTTATATTTATAGAAATATATATTAATGCTCTCTCCTTCCAAAAAACAAAATAATAGATTCAGGAACCTCATTCCCCTCAAGGGCGCCGTTCCTTCCCCCGGGTCCCTTTCTTTACCTGTTTCCTCCTCCTGCGGTGGGAACTTTCAGCCCCGCCTCCCTGCTCACCAAGCTCCGCCTTCTCGGTCCACCTGTGTGCCCAGCCCCTGACGTTACCGTTGGGCTTCAGCGGCCTGCAGGATTCCGGCTTCCGATTGGCCCGCGCCGCCTCGGCCTGCGCAGCCCACCAATGACAGCGGCTCAGGGTTGGGGGGTGCCCACATCCAAGATGGCGCCCCCAGGAGCTGGGAGCGGGTGACCGGCGGCGGGGAAGCGGCCTGGGTTGGCCCTCAGATCGCGGGGTCCTGGGGGCATCTCGCCGGCCACCCCCCTGGCCCGCCTGCCAGGCTTCCCCCGGGCCAGAGCAATGGCCGCCGAGAACAGCAAGCAGTTTTGGAAGAGGAGCGCCAAGCTGCCGGGGAGGTGAGCCCAGGACGCTGAGAGGGAGAGGGGATTGGACCAAACCCTTCCAGATCCTAATCCCTCAATCCCGCGGGCCCGGGGTGCCACCGAGGCCGGAAGCCCGGTTTTGAGGGACCTAGGCTGGGAAAGCTGGGGCTGCCTGGCGGTGGCAGGGCAGCTGTCACGTTAAGGAGCGGGCGAACTGTGGGAACCGCTGGAAGCAGGATGTACTCGGGGGTCTAGGGGCGGAGGTCTCAGAAGGGTGACTTCAACTGGCAGGTGGCCAGAGACCTGGTTTAAGGGGCAGTGGAGTTGGGTGAGTAGCCCATGGGTCCTGGGCTCAGAGGGCCATACCCAGAGCTGCTTCCCACTCTAGAAAGGACTCCTTCTCTGGGGTCTCCACCAAGCACAGGTGGTTGCTTGCATGAGGATGGCCACTTGCCTTGGTCCCCCAGTCCAGCACCTACGAATCTTTTTCCCGCATTCTCAAAGGGCTCTGGTGGGGTGCCTGAGGAATTGGGAGCAGGAAAAGTGAGCAGTTCCTAAGCTTGATCTTACTTTATCTTGAGTTGGCTTTTTTCCAATGAGAATTATTACAGGGTGACCACAGAATCGGGGTTATTCCTTTTTCTAAGGATTTTCCCAATCCAAAGTAATCTCTCCCTCCCCTACGTAGTTATGCTCTTTTGTGTGAATGCACCCCAAATTTTCATTCTTAAATTGTAGAGTTGGGGAGCAGACCTTCTAAGCAGTTTCCCCCACTTCTCCATGTGTGTTGACACTCCTAGCTATTGTCCATTCATCAATCTACTGTTCGTTTACAGTTTGAATTTGTTTGGGGCAGAATCCTGAAAAGTCAAAGGAGCAGTGTGTGTTTCAGTTGTGAATTTAAGATTTCTGCCAGCCACAGATTACTTAGTGATAAAATTCATGTTTGGTTTGCCCCACATGCCACCTTTCCCAATAGATTAAGGTCTTTTTCTTCTGGGATAATCCTTTGACCTTGTGATTTTTCCTTCTTTCTTTAAGCAAAGAGATCTGGCTATTTAACTGTTTTATTATATTTAAGATTCTATTAGATATATGTTGAATAGGGTGGGAGTCAGCTTTTAGTATTATATTAAAATAATACAAAGAAAGACAAAGATAGCTTCAGATTAAAGTGCTGTGGAATAACAGTGTTAATATCAGTGCTAAAGATGTTCTGTGTTTTTAGATAAACACCACTTCCTGCCCTCTGAATCCTTTTCCTTCCTGGTCTTGTGAGCTCTCCAGTTGTGCTAACTGTTGTTCTCTGGGGTTTTCCATAGAGAAATCATTAAATTTCAACAACCTAAGATTATAATCAAAATCAGTGGGAAAACTGTTAAATCAGGAAGCAGCAATAGGAGATATGGTTCATGGCCTGGTCTTCTGTGCCTCTGACTGCTGCTTGTTATTAACTATCTTTTTTTTTTTTTGATCAAGGATTGAACCCAGGGGTGCTTTACCACTGAGCCAAATCCCTAGTCCTTTTATGTTTTTTATTTAGAGACAGGGTCTTGCTGAGTTGCTTAGGACTTTGCTAAATTGCTGAGAGCATTAAGTTACTGAGGCTGGTTTTGAACTCTAAATCCTCCTGCCTCAGCCTCCTGAGCTGCTGGGATTACAGGCATGGGCCACCAAACCCAGCTTGTTATTAACTATCTTTTTTAGTCTATATTTCTTCTACTGGATTTTAGGAATAGTCTTTTTTTTTTTTTTTTTTTTTTTTGGTGCTGGAGATTGAACCCAGGGCTTTGTGCACAGGAGGCAAGTACTCCACCAACTGAGCTATTATCCCCAGTCCTTTTTTTAAAATTTTGAGATAGGGTTTTACTAAATTGCCAAGACTGGCCTCTCACTCAGCCTCTTGAGTAGCTGAGACTACGGGCATGTACCACAGTGCCCAGCATAGTCATCTTTTTTAAAATACTACTTTTGTGAGATAGGAAGAAGATTTTTCAGTTTCCTCAATTTTTTGGTTTCCTTTTTCATTCTGAAGAATATACAGGGCTAGAGAAGAGAATTTTCTACAACTTGGATTATTATTTGGGCTCTCATAACATGTGTGACAAAGGACAGATAATTGATAATCTCTCCAGACCTCAGTTTCCTTATCTATGAAATTAGGGAAAAAATACATTCCTTGGGGTTACTGTGAGGACTAAAAGAAATATCCTATTTTTTAAAAAAACCTAGGACAGTATTTTAGCACATTATTCACAATAAATAGTAATTTCTAACATTACTATTACTATTAGAGCAAATATACGTTTAAAAGAATGTTTCTCAGATTCTTATACCAGTACAATTATTTGTCTTGTTTATTCTAAGGCACTAAAATATTGCCATATTTCATAGTAATTGTTAGTCTCTTTGTTTATTGAAAAGAAATATTATTCAGCTGTGTATTTTTAGCAGGGAAACCCTGGGAGCTCCTAGTTAATGGAAAAAAACTAATGGTCTTTTAGATGGAAAAGTGCTTTTGGTTTAAGGCATTTTCTAAAAGATAAAACTCTTACATCTGGACTCTTTCAGTCTTGAAAAAGAAAACTTTCTCCTAAGGGCAGTGACACAAATGACCATGTGCTAGGTTCACAGCAACCTAGAAATGAAACTAATTTGCTCTTCTTTGCAAACTGAAAGGTAAAAAATCATTTGGGTGCAGTGATGTTCACCAGTAATCTCAGAGGTTCAACTGAGGCAGGAGGATTGCAAGTTCAAAGCCAGCCTCAGCAATTTAGCAAGAGCCTGTCTCAAAATTAAAAAGGGATGGGGGTGTGGCTCAGTGGTTAAGTGCCTCTAGTTTTAATCCCTGGTACCACCCCCACCAAAAAAAAAGTTAAAGCAGTAGCAGGTTACTTTCACTTTCTTTGATCATGACTTAATGACTTAAGTGACAACAAATAGGAATTTTCTTAAACAAACTAGCCTAATTCAGAATGAATGAAACCTTCTTTTAAAAATAATAATGTCATTGATAATGCACATACCCTAAAACTTACCTTTTTAAAGTGTACAATTCAATGGTATTTAGTATATTTATTTAGAGTATAGATGGTTTTGTCTAACCATTCCAATTTCAGCACATTTTTGTATCGTAGCATGTATTAGTACTGTATCCTTTTTTATGACTGAATAATATTTCATTGTATAGAGATACCACATTTTGTTGATTCATTCATCAGTTGATGGACATTTGGGTTGTTTCCACTTAGGGAAACTATGAATAGGGCAACTGGAATTGAAAAACTGATCAGTTGTGTTGCTGGAACCCACAGTGAGCCCACTGCAGAGAGGGGAACAAAACCACCATCCACTGTTAATTAGGTAGAAGGTTTATGGAGACACAAGCCTAAGGTAGGGCAGCTGTGGCTATTAGGTTTCATTAGTGATGAGGAATATGATTTTCAGCAAGGATTCTCAAACTTCAGACCTATCTGATTCAGTAGGTCTGGGGGAGGACATGAGCAGTTGAGTTTCTCATAATATCCCATGTACAACAGCTGCTTGGTGGTGTAGGGGCAGCACTTTGAGAACCACTGAGAGAAGAGTCCTGAGTCCTGATGCTTTTGTCATGAATCTTGAACAACTAATGCATCTGCACATAGTGGTCTAATAGGCCCCTCATACTTCACACATCCAGCCAGAACTCTGGATTTCACATCCTCCCTCCCCGCAACTACAAAACTGCTTTTCCCATCTCAGTGGTCCCACCACTCACCTAAGTTTCTCAGGCCCCACTTCCTAAGGTCTGTGACTCTTTCCCTTCTTTCCACATGCACTCAACAAGTCCTGTTGGCACATCAACATATATCCCAGATCTGAGTTGTTCTTACCACTCCTACCCCTGGTACCTGGGTCACACTGAGTCTTCTCCTGCCTGACAACTTCTGTAGCCTCCTGGTTGGTCTTCCAGCTTCTCTTCTTGCCCCTCTACAGACCTCCCATTTGTGATTAGAATAAAATTCAGATTCTCTGTCTTCAGGTTCTTCAGTTCAATGGTATTTAGTATATTTATGTAGAGTATAGATAAATATACTAAATACCAATTTCAGAATGACTTGCGTCATTATTTGGGCTCTCTTAACCTACAAGTTAGGCAGAGCGTGGGGGCACATGCCTGTAATCCCAGTGACTTGGGACGCTGAGGCAGGAGGATCACAAGTGCCAAGGAGGTTTCTGATGTAGGTGGTCAGACTGTGATGTCAAAGCTCCAGAGAAAAGGCTAGGTTGTAGGAGAAAGTACTGAAGTACTCCCTGCTGGATTTCCTTACCTCTGAAATTTGAGGCCAGCCCTCAGGGACCCTAAGAAGTTTAGTGAGTCCCTGTCTCAAAAATAAAAGATAAAAAAGGCTGGGAAATGTGGCTCAGTGGTAAAGCACCTCTGGGTTACATCCTTGGTACCGAAAACAAAAAAGCAACCCAAGTTAAGGACTCTGATCTTTTATTTATTTATTTTAAGGTTGATCAATTGGCTGACTGTATTGGATACTGATTGGTTATATATTGAAAAAAACAAACAATACAAAATACAGAAAAAGTTGGTTTCACTCCCTCCCACTCCCCCCCTTACCCCCAAATACTGATCATCGAGATTTGGTCAGAACAGGGCTCAGACCCAAGGACTCTGATTTTAATCCCAAGAGTAGTAGGACAGGTGGGGGGAGATTTGCATTTATAAAAATATCCTGCTGGCGATTAGTGCAACTAGAGCCCAGTATGTCCAGCACCACAAAACCGAAACCATTCTGGCTGTCTGTGGAGAATGGCTTGGACCAGTGTTTTTCAGTGGCCGCAGGACTTTTTTTTTTTTTTTCCCCTGTCCTGGGAAAAAAACTGGGGACCTCACCCATGCTAGGCAAGCATCTCGCCAATAAGCCATATTCCCAGCCCCAGTGACTATAAAACATTTAACATCCCTGGCCCCTGCTCACTAAATTCCAGGAAGTCCCCCAGTTATTGGGACCAACACTCTTCCCACACACATTGCACAGTTCCACACTCCAGCCCCACCCTTCAGCCCCGGGGAGATCAGTGTGCGTGTGGGAGGCTCATTAGAGGCGGCTGGCATCCAGTAGTGGGAAAGGTGATGCTGGCTTAGACCAGGGCAGTGATAGTGGTCGCAGGGGAGAAGGAGGTGCCAACAAGGTTTCTGAGTTAGGTGGTCAGACTGTGGTGTCAAAACTCCAGAGAAAAAGCCAACTCCCCGCTGGATTTCCTTACCTCTGAAAGGTTTGGATTGAGCTCTGAGACCCCCACCGGTCCTGAAGTTGAGGGTTAAATTCAAAGTTCTACCAGCTCCGACCTACGTGAATGGATTTTCTCTCTTGCTCTGTCATGCTAGATGCTCCTATGGATGGATAGGCGGAGAGTTGAGTGCGTGGGGCTGAAGGTGGGCTTTTCTATATTGTGCTTTTGAAAGTAGCAAGTTAGATGATCTGGATGAACATCCGAGAGCCATGAAACTATAGAATGTTAGAACTCAGGACTGATAAAGCCGCTATAGATGAAGGAACAGGCCAGAGAGGGAAAGTGACTTGCCCCACACCACAGTGCGGATTTCTTGATCCCTGCTGCAGTGCTCTCTGACTCTGCTTCTCCCTCCTCCTGTCTCTGCTAAGGTTCACACTCCATCTGTGGCAGCAGCTCTTCCAGTCTAGGGTGTGGACATTTCCAGCAAAAAGATGGGGGAAAACACTTGGAATGGGAGATACAAATGAGAGCCTGGCTCATTCCCCACATTCTAATTTCTAATCCTACTGGGAAGGGCTTCTCCCTCTTTTCAAGCAAAATGTTATTCCTAAAGTCAAGAAAGTTGCATTAGTGTGAAAAAGAATTGAGGGCTGGGGGTGTAATTCAGTGTGCCTGGTGTGGGCAAGGCCCTGGGTTCTGTTCCCACCCAGCAGGATGGGCTGGGCAGGTGTTAAGACAGTGGCTAATGTTACTTGAATTACTGAGGCACCATGTATTTTTATCAAAAACCTTCTGTGTTGCTTGGTCATTTTTCATAACATTAGTGAATCTGATAATAGACTTAGTGCAATGGCCCTGGCTTGTATGGGCAGGTCCATTACAACATCTTCTTGGCTTGGAAATGTTTTTTTTTCTGATAAAGTAAGTGACTAGAAGATACTAAATTACCACTGAGACAGCATAGAGCCCCAGTTTTGGAAGACATCCATGGAGCGCAAGTGTGAACCTGACTCAGTTGCCAACATGTTTGGCATTGAAATTGGATAACTCTCTTCCCATATTTGCTTTAGCTCCTTTGTTGGTGCCAAACAAATACCTGTTGATTTTTTCCCTACCAAGGTTTTTGTACTGTTGCAACTGGTAAAACACCTATGCAAATCCATGGCATGGTGTTGGTTTTATTAAAGAGAATGACAGAGGTTAAGCCTGACTTTTACTCCCTCTGTCGCCCAGGCAGCTCACCCAGGGCTTTTCTCTGCGGATGCAGTGCGGTTTCTCTGAGCTACAGCGGACTCGCCTCTAATTTTCAGCTGTAGCTGGAGAAGAGTCAGCTTGAGCAGAGTCTGGGTTTTGTAGAATTCCAATTTTTACTCACTGACTATTGTGAAGTGCCTGCTGGTGTGTGTTGCGCTCTGCCAGGTGGTGAGAACACTTCAGAAAAAGACCATGGCTTTCTAGAAGCCGAAAATGTGCTTGGCACCGTGGCTTCCCCTGGTGAAGACGCTGTGTATAATTGACTTTCCGGTTTTTCCACTAAGCATATGTTACTTTTGTAATCAGAAAAACTTAAAAGTGGAGCTGGGTGAAAACACATTGTTGAGTGAAAAAAAATCAAGATGTACAATATGCATATAGGGGCAGGAGTGTAGCACAGTGGCAGAGGATTAATCTCCAGCGTTGGAGAAAAAAATCACACATTGTAAATATGTATCGGAATGTCACACTGTATGCCACTAATATGTTTAATTACCATGTGTCAATCAAAAATAAGAATGTTTTTTAAAAGTGTAACAAAAGAGTGAAGGGATACTGGATACCCTTCAACTTCAGAAGAGTGGTTCTTGGGAAGGGAGTGAATGGGAATTGGACATCAGTAGTCTCTCGTGTGCTTTATATTCTTTTTTTAAATTTATTTTTTAATTAATCAGTTAATTTATTTATTTGGTGCCAGAGATTGAACCTGGGATACTTAACCATTGGTCCACATCCCCAGCCCTTTTTTATATTCTATTTAGAGACAGGGTCTCACTAAGTTGCTTAGGGCCTTGCTAAGTTGCTGAGGTTGGCTTTGAACCTGCGATCCTCCTGCCTCACCCTCCCGAGTAACTGGGATTAAAGGTGTGCAGCTGGCTAGTGCTTTATATTCTTAAACTAAATGTGACATATGTTAACATTTGTGAAGTCGGTGGTGAGCTCATGGATATTTTTTGTATTATTCTTTGTACTTTTGAGTGTTCAAAAATGTCAATTAAATGCTTTTATACTGTTTTAAGAAATTTTTTTCTTAAAACCTTTGTTAGATATCAGCCAGCCACCCATGAAATTACATAAAATTTAAAATAGCATTGTGAGTCGGAGTCAAAGTAAGTCATATTTACAGTGGGGTGGCATTAATATAAACTTTAAAAATACGCAAAGTGATTTTGTATTGTTTTGGGATACACACATAGAAAATAAAAAATGAGTGTGAAGAATGTCAGAGTCTGTGAGTGGCTCCCTAGGGGGAATGGAGAGGTGTGTGCTAGGGGTCTGAACTCCATAGTTTCTTATTTGTGAAACTGGGTATTGATCACCTACATGAATGGACCTTACATTAGGATTTAAATCTAGTTTATTTTAAAAAATGTATATAGATAAGCCCTGATTTATGTATGTTAAGGAATCAGAGAGTGCTTGGGTTAGTGGGTGCTAGGTGGTTGGGATAGGGAGAGTCTCAGTGAGGTTATAGAATTTGAAGGAAATGCTGCAAGATGGATGCAGTTTTGAACAGGGATGTGGAAAATAGAAAAGCATCCAGGTATGTTGGTGCACCCCTGTAATCCCAGCAGCTTGGAAGGCTGAGGCAGGCAGATTGGAAGTTCAAGACCAGCCTCAACAACTTAGTGAGGCTCTAAGCAACTTAATGAGACCCTGTCTGAAAAATAAAAAGGACTGGGGATGTGGCTCAGTGGTTAAGTGCCCCTGGGTTCAATCCCTGGAACCAAAGAAAATAGAAAAGTATTTGGAATAGGGGAAAGAACCTGATTTGATAATTGGATTATGTTTGGAAGGTGGAGTGGAGACCAGTCTTTCCTAGAGTTGAGTTTGGGCTGGGGAGGTGTGGAGATGGAACAGGCTGATAGGCGAATTATAAAATCAGGAAATTGAGCACCTTAATTGTCAGGCTCTTTTAGTTTATCTTCATTTAGCCTCTGTGATCATTTTGGTTTCCTTTCCTAACTTCTTGCCTGGCCTTTTTGAGGTGCACTAAATTGATTTGTTATACAAAGTGTTCCAGGTTCAGATTCATCATGGTTTAGTTCAGCAATGTGTTAACAAATTCAATTTGGGCTCTGATACCTTTGCTGATAAAGTCCATCATTTATCTTAGACTTTCTGCCTGTGCCAGCACATCGCTGACATCTTTAAAAAGTAGTAGAGTATGATTTTAAGATTCCTTTCCTAGGTAATTGATGTCCTCTGGCCCTTCAGCCTGCTCGGTTAGGACTGCTTTTTCTCTGCATGTGTTACTGGCAGGTGGTAAGACTCTTTTTAAAGAGAGCAGTTAAGGATCCTCTCTTATTTTTCTATCTAACTGAGCCATTGAGATCTTCTTGCAGAGTTTATCCCCTGATTTTATGTTTGACTAAGAAGAGGACTTGTGGACCTGGAGAGTTCAAGTGTACTCAGAATATCTGCAAATGCTGCAATACAAATCAAGGACCTTTTAGGTTTTTTGCGTTATGTTTTAATTTTTTTTTTTTTTTAATCTAAGTCCTCTCTCTCTCTCTAAGCCAAATTTTCACTCCTTTACTCTTTTTTTTTTTTTTTTTTTTTTTGATACTGGGGATTGAACTCAGGGGCACTCAACCTCTGAGCCACATCCCAGCCCTATTTTGTATTTTATTTAGAGACAGGGTCTCACTGAGTTGCTTAGTGTGTCATTGTTACTGAGGCTGACTTTGAACTCAAGATCCTCCTGCCTCAGCCTCCCTCAAGCTGCCGGGATTATAGGCCACAGAGCTCATCTTCCTTTACTCTTTGATTTCTTGTTATTTATTTATTTATTTTTAGGTTTTTTTTTTTTTTTTTTTTTTTTTTGGTACCAGGAATTGAACCCAAGGGCCACTTAATCACTGAGCCACATACCCCGCCCTTATTATTTTTTATTTTGAGACAGGGTCACTAAGTTACTTAGAGCCTTGCTGAGTTGCTGAGACTGGCTTCAAATTTATGATCCTCTTGCCTCAGCCTCCTGAGCTGCTGGGATTACAGATGCATGCCACCATGTTTGGCTCTTATTTTTTGTCCTTTCCCCCAGCCTAGGAAACTCTTCAAAGTCCATTAGAGTGGTATTATTTGCTTTTCAGAGTTTGTGTTTCTGTAGTAGTGTCCATAGTACTATAGATTACTTACTTCCAGAGAAATTTAAGGAATAGAGATTCTTATAGCTAAAAAGGAAGGGGCAGTATCCAAAACTAAAGGTAATAGGTGAAAAAAAATCCTCTCTGAACTTCATTTTATTTATTTCAGTGCTGGGAATTGAACCTGGGGTGCTCTACCACTGAGCTATATCCCTGGTCCTTTTTATTTTTTATTTTGAGATAGGGTCTTGCTGGTTTGCCCGGACTAGCCTAGAACTAGCCATCCTCCTGTCTCAGCCTCCCCAAGTAGCTGGGATTACGGGTGTACACTATGGTTCCCCTGAACTCCTAATAGAAATCAGTGTGAAAATGATTGGATTGCATACATTTTTATTTAAAAGCATTTTTAGGATCATCTCTGTACTTGGTGAGTTTGTTCTGTTTTCTAAATATTGGGTGTGGATTAAATCATAAAAATGAAAGGAGGGAGAAAGCCAACATTTCTTGGCACTGCGTGTGTGCTGAGTAGTGTTCTAAGTTTGCAAAGCTATCACACTACCTGCTTACCATTAAGTGAATATTACCACCCACCAGGAATTGTGCTAAAGGGCTTTTGACACATCATCCCATTTAAACCTTCCAACCTTCTTAAGGTTGCTTGATTTATTTCTTGCAGAGGTGATACTTGTACATGATACTGAGCCGGAAAGGCACAAAAGGGTTTGTAACACAAACCTAGTCTCCTTGGAGCCTGTCCTGTCCTTCAGTCATTAGACTCCTTTTCTTAACCGCTGCTACTGGTGTCTTGTATGTTCTGAGATACTCTAAAAATATACCAACTTAATCATACATAATTATGTGTGGACATTTAAAAGATTTTTACAAAAATGGTATCATACCTATAGTATGCATCTGTTTTCAATTAATGTCTGAGTTTGTTTCATGTCAGTGGATTTAGAACTGCCTCATTCCTTTTAAAAGATGGACTATGTCAGACACAGTGAGAAGAAAAAAAGGTTGGGCCGGGGTGTAGCTCAGTTGTACAGCACTTCTGGGTCCAAGCTCCATTACAAAACAAAATAAAAAAGGATGTGCTGTAATTTGATTTATTTTGTGATGCTGGGAATTGAACACACGGCTTCATGTGTGCTTGGTAAGTGCTCTCCACTGAGCTTCATCCCTAGCCTAGTGTACTGTAATTTATTTAACCAGTTCATAATAATCCTTTTCTTTTAATAGGTAACTTCAGCCCATTTATATTTATTGAAATAGCTAATATATTAATCTAAGTTCTATTTTCTTTAAAAAAATCTTTTACTAACAAAATCTTTCACTACACAGACTATGCCTATTTTTGTGGGGGCCTGTATGTATCTATTCTGATAATTTGGAAAGTTTTTTAAAAAATTTTAATGATTTTGTGTGTGTGTATGTGTGTTTGTGTGTGTGTGTGTATTTTTAATGGTACTGGGAATTGAACCAAGGGGTGTACTACCACTGAGGTATACCCCCAGTCCTTTTTATATTTTTTTTTCTTTTTTGGTGGTGCTGGGGATTGAACCCAGGGCCTTGTGCATGCAAGACAAGCACTCTACCAACTGAGTTATATCCCCAGCCCCCTTTTTACTTTTTAATTTTGATAGAGGGTCTTTCTGTCCTTCTGCCTCAGCCTTCTGAGTTGCTAGGATTACAGCTCATTGTCACCAGGCCTGGCTGTACTTAAAACTTTATATCATATTTCTTCAGACATTATATGTTGATTCCCACAATGGTCAATGATTAAATCCATAGTTATGTTTCTTGCTTCTTCTCTCCCCACCTACTTTCAGTTCCTTATATTATTTATTTTATAAATTTATTTGCTTAAAGACAAGGGTGTAGCTCAGTGAAAGACCAGTTGCCTAGCATGCAGAAGGCCTTGGGTTTGATTCTCAGCATCACAAAACAAATCAAACATTAACATAAAATTATTTGTCTTTAGTTTTTTGTAGTACTGAGGGGTGAACCCAGGGGAGGGACACTCTTCCATGGAGCCGTGCTCCCGGCCCTTTTTTTTTTTTTTTTTAATTTTGAGACAGGGCTTCTCTGAGTTGCCCAGGCTGTCCTTGAACTTGCAATCCTTCTGCCTTAGCCTCCTGAATCACTGGGATTCTAGGCATGTGCTATTATTATGGTCTTGTTTCTATCTTAAAATATACTTAATGCTTCTGTTGTTTGAGCTATCAGTTTAAATATTTTGTGAGCTCTCAAAGATGAGAAAGTTAAGGTACTTATTCTCATTTTCCTCTTTTCTGTTTTAATTTATCTGTTATATTACCTTCACATTCTCTCTACAACCATAAAGTCTCAAATTTGAGCTTAGTCCCATACTGGACCTTTTGCTATAGTTTTTCCACTATTTCAGTTGAAACTTGTCCTCTCCTGGTTTCTTCAGGCAGGAGATTGTTTTATTTATTTATTTTTTTTGTACCAAGGATTGAAACTAGAGGCACCTAACCACTGAGCCACATCCCCATACCATTTTTAATTTTATGTATGTATGTATATATGTATTTATGTATGTATGTATTTTGTGCTGGGGGTTGAACTGAGGGGCACTCAGCCACTGAGCCGCATTCCAAGGCCTATTTTGTATTTTATTTGTGTATGTGTGTGTATGTGTGTGGTGTTGGGGATTGAACCAGGGCCTGTGCATGTAAGACAGGCACTCTACCAACCGAGCTATATCACTAGCTCCCTATTTTGTATTTTATTTAGAGATAAGGTCTTGCTGAGTTGCTTAATGCCTTGTCTTTGCTGAGGCTGGCTTTGAACTCGTAATCCTCCTGCTTCAGCCTCCCAAACAGGAGTATAGGTGTGCACCATGCTTATCAAAAGACTTTTTAAAACATTAAATTAAAAAAAAAAAATTCATTTTGTGCTGGGGAGTGAACCTAAGGTCTTGTGCATGTTAAGCACTTGTACTGTCACTGAGGTACATGTACTGCAGCCCCAAAGACTACAGCGTGTGTGTATGGGGAGTGCTAGGCATTGAGCTCAGCCTTATGCATGCTAGAAAGGTGCTCTACCACTGAGCTAAAGCCCCAGGTCCCCACCCCTGCCATTTTTTTCCCCCAGTAGGTTAGTATCTCCTGGTTGAGTTGTTCTAGGAGGTAACCTATTTCTCAAAGGTCCCATCCAATTTGGTGATAGATGATACTCAGCCCACATGTGTGGCTTCCTGACTACTTGCTTCTTCCTGTTTCTTTTTTTAGTATCCAGCCGGTGTATGGAGCACAACACCCTCCTTTGGACCCTCGACTCACCAAAAAGTAAGTCAAGACATTTTTCCTTTCATGATTCTACTTCTTGCATCACCCTCTCCTATTTTGTTGAAGTGACCATTTCCATTTTGTCCTTTTCTAGCTCTTTCTCTGCCCTATTTTGAACCAGGAGATGAGCATTTTTCTTATCTCTAAACGGTCCGTTACTAAATGGGAAATTATCTCACTTCGGAGGTTTTGTGTATATTATCCCTGAAACCTGAGGATCGGTGACCACTCTCCCCATCTTCCAGCAGGAGACCTGGTTTCTGGGGCTCTTTGCTTCTGAATATAAGTAGGCCTGACCCGCCTCCCTCACACTGCGAGAACCAGGGCAAAGAGCATGTAACTGTGGGCTGGCGTTCTTCAGGTCTTGAATTTGACAAATTCAAGGAATCCCAGGCTTACGTACAGTAGAGTTAGAACCTCGCTGGAGACTATGACTCTAGTAAAACTCTTTTTTTTTTTTTTTTAAAGAAAGAGTGAGAGAGGGGGGGAGAGAGAGAGAGAGAGAGAATTTTAATATTTATTTTTTACTATTTGGCGGACACAACATCTTTGTCTGTATGTGGTGCTGAGGATCAAACCTGGGCCGCACGCATGCCAGGCGAGCGCGCTACCGCTTGAGCCACATCCCCAGCCCCTTCTAGTAAAACTCTTAATATATTCTTTTTAAGTACAATCCAAGGCTTGTGAGTATGTATCCATACCCCCAATTTTCACTTTATTACCCTTTTCTTTTATGGGTATCACTCATTACAGTGAATTTAAATGAGCTGGTAGGTCACCTTCTCAGCTCAGAACTTTGGCCTTTGTCTTTGGGTATGCTTAATTTTTGAACTTGTTTTCTAGAAGAGCTGTAGTGTGTGAGGAAAGTTAATGATTTGGGAAGTACAGACCTAAGTTGCCACCCTCCTGGCTCCTGTGTCATTATATCCACCCTTCCTTCCTTTACACAGTGGGAAGTAAAGATAATGTGCAAATTGTGATTCCAATTATATGACTTTCTGGAAAAGGCAAATCTCTGGAGACAGTAAAAAGATCACTGGTTGGTGGGGTTAAGGTGGAGAGAGGGATGAATGGGCCCAGCACAGAGAATTTTTAGAGTAGATACTATAATGGTAGATCGACATCATTATACATTTGTTTAAATCCATGAATGTTTAACATCAAGAGCGAAAACTAAGAAAAATAAACCATGGATTTGGGTGATGATGATGTGCCAGTGGAGGCTCATCAGTTATAACGAATGTGCCTCTGTGGTGGCAGTGGGGGTGTTGGTAATGGGGGTGAGCTATCTGGTCTGTTGACCAGTGTGGCAGGCCCTCTTGATTAGCTCCTTGGTAGTCTTTCCAGGTGACCCCGCTTTTTCCTTTTGCAAGAACCATAATTTTATTCAGATGTTCTGTAAATGATGATGCTCTTAGGCAGTATTAGGGTTGGTGTAACCCTTTTATGATAATCCTTTGGTCATCCCAGTGAGTGGCTTAGGGATGGTCTCATCTCTTGAGCATCTCCTGAGAGAGGGCTCGGAGAAGGGTTTCTTTTTGGACCAGAGAGCAATCATTCTGAGAAGGAAGCCTGTTTTTGCCACCTGTTTCTAAATGTGGTAGTGTGAAAGGAAGATGCCATAAGTTGTAGCAGCTAATTTGTAACTCGAGGGAAAGGCCAGAGATTGTGGAGACACCAACCCAGCAGCCTAATATCGTGGTTTACTATCTAAACATTATAGTTGAGTATTCTGTAACTTGTAACTAACAACATTCTAATCATAGACAGGGGTTGTTAATTGGTAATACATCCATTTCAGCATAGTTTATAATTTCTTTTGATAAACGTATGGCTAACATATAAACCCATCTGTCTACCCATTTATCAGGCACTGAGGTATACTGTCCCATTTTATGTTTGGATCAGGGTCACCCTATCTTGTCAGCACCTGTCATCAACTGAGCTTTCTATATCTAGGACAATAATACCACCATATCTCAAATTGTCAAGACAAACTTTTTTTTTAACTTTATTTTGTTTATTTATTTTTTTATGTGGTGCTGATCAAATCTAGTGTCCCACATATGCTAGGCAAGTGCCTCACCCCTGAGCCACAACCTCAGTCCCAAACTTTTTATACTCTTGTTCTCTTACCTATTAATGATATAAAACCATGGATATGTCCCCTGATCACTCAGCAGAGTTGTAGTCCTATTTTCACTGGATGTAATCACTTAGATTTGAAAATAGGGAGGAATTAATTGTCACTGAATTAATTGCTTCCTTTTTCATGTATGTGGTGGTGGTTAATCCCCTACAACATGGGACAACACCTAGGTATGCACCAGACCGTTTTACAGTTCCAGATTGTTGCTAATAAAACATTTATCACCCTTGTTTTAATACCTTTGTTGGGACATTTTTATTGTTTTCTCCGCTACATGACTGTCCTTCCATTTCAAACTGTCATTAATTACTGTGTAGTTAATCCCCATCACAGCAGAAGCCATTATATTGGGTCTTCAATTATCTGAAGTAAACGAGCACAATAAGTCATTCCCTGTCCATGTGTATTGACTTCAATTTGCCAAATTATTACTGGTAGTGATAATATTGTCTGCAGTAATTTTTATAGCTGAAATAAAACTAGTCTTATTGCTACACAGCCCCATTGGCCACTTGATGGCATGACAAGCTTCTTTTTTTTTTTTTTTTTTTTTTGAGAGAGAGAGAGAATTTTAATATTTATTTTTTAGTTTTTGGCAGACATAATATCTTTGTTTGTATGTGGTGCTGAGGATCAAACCCCGGCTGCATGCACACCAGGCGAGCGCGCTACCACTTGAGCCACATCCCCAGCCCACAAGCTTCTTAATGTGTTATTTTCTAAATTGATTCTAAAGTTTGAGAGGTCTTCTAAGTTGTAAGACTGGTTCATGTGAAGAAGCTACACTGTTACTAAGATGACTTGGATTTATTTGAAAGTTTTGAAACAAATTTCCCCATTTGCTTCACATCACCTTTTCTAAAAATCTTATTGTGTCCCTATAAATATGTACAAATTTTATGTGTCAACCAAAAAATTCCATTAAGGGGAATAACCATATTGGCCTAATAGTGTCTAACCTGTGGCCATTCATTTTCAAAATCTTCTTCACCAACTGTTACTCGAATGTACCATTTATTCTGTTTGAGTTTTTAGTGTTACCTGGATTTCTCGAGTGTCTTTTTTTTTTGCCACTTACTAGCTCCATGATCTCGGGCAAATTACTTAGCCTCTCTAAGTCCTGGTTTCCTCATCTGTAAAATAAAAATAATAAGCCTCACCTCATAGGTTTCTTGTGAGGCTCTCATGAGGTGAGGGAAGGAGCTGGCTTTCTGAACTATACTATGACGTCTAAGAGTGAGGAGGTGTGGTGAAAGGCCCACCCAAGGCCAGTGTGACTAAAACTTTAATATAGTTGTGTTAAATAATGTTGGTTAAATTTCAGATCACACTGTGGCATTTTTGTGTGTTGGGTCAGGGACTGTGTTAAAATGAGGTAGCCTATAAATGGAAGGCACCTCCAGCTAGAATTACCTGGATTAACTTTTTGCCACAACCACTGGTGTCAACAGTAAGGGGAGACATTTCACTTCCAAGGATCGCATCCCTAGATGTGGCTGCTTCTCTTTCAGGCTTCCTAAATCTGACAGCACATTCTGAGTAGCAGGAAGTTTCCCTACAAGGTGAGCGAGTGGGCTGTGTGCATTCTGGGACATTGTAACTGGTGTGTGGCTCTGTGTACTCAGCCACTCCTCTTTCCCGGCTGCGTTGCCTTCCATACTTCACCCTTTTCTTTTTAACTAGTTTTTCTTGGTGGAGTAGCTTGAGAGCTCCTGTGCTCTGGGATCAGGCAGACCTAGACTCCACTGCCTGCTGGCGACCTCAGCAAGTGCCAGTTCCCCCACCTGTCAGAGGGGAATGGAAGGATGGCCTCATGGGCTTGTTACATGAGAAAACAGTGTATGTAAAGGCGAGCGCGCGGGGCCTCCTAGGGAGTAGCCCCTAAATGTTAATGTATTTATGCACGTGTCTATGGATTTACGTGTCTCTTTTGGACATGATATTAGTAAACATGATAAAGCTTCAAAGCCTTAGGCCTTCCCCACGTCGTCCTTGGTCTGTAGCCGTGTTCACCTTCATCCAGCTGTGACCCACAGTGCCTTTGCCTTCCTTGCTGTTCCGTTCCATCCTTGTGGATGGTTCTCACCGACTTTGTTCTGTCCTTAGAGTCCCATCCTCTTCTGGTGATGCCAACCCCTTCCTTTTTCCTTAGGACAAAGGTGATTTTGTAATTCGTTAGTTGATTCTTGGGTTTTGTAGGCTAGGTAGGTGTCTCTAAGCTAATTTCTGGTAGCCTCAAGATAGTCTGCCTTAGGCTGGGGATGTGGCTCAAGCGGTAGCGCGCTCGCCTGGCATGCGTGCGGCCCGGGTTCAATCCTCAGCACCACATACAAACAAAGATGTTGTGTCCGCCGGTAACTAAAAAATAAATATTAAAATTCTCTCTCTCTCTCTCCTCTCTCCTCTCCCTATCTTTAAAAAAATTTTTTTAAAAATGGTCTGCCTTGAATCTTATACCTTTCTGTCTTGTAGGTGACAACCCTTTCCTCCCTACTTTCCTCTTCATTGTCTCTCTCTCTCTTTCTTCCTCCGTCCCTCCCTCCATTTACTTCTCTATTTCTCTCCCTCTCCCTGCCCCACCTCTCTGAGGATTGAACTCAGGGCCAGGCACAGGCTAGATAGGCATCCTTATTGAGTAAATTCCAGTTTTTCTTTGTTTGTTACCTGGGATTGAACCCAGGGGTGCTTAACCACTGAGCCCACATCCCCAGCCCTTTTTATTTTTTATTTTGAGACAAGGTCTCACTGAGTTGCTTAGGCCCTGGCTAAGTTATTGAGTCTGGCCTTGAACTTGTCAGTCTTCCTGCTTCAGCCTTCCTAGTCACTGAGATTACAGGAGTGTGCCACCATACCTAGCCTCCAATTCTTCTTCTTCTTTTTTTTTTTTTTTTTTTTTTTTTAGTACTTATTTTTTAGGTGTAGATGGACACAACACAATGCCTTTATTTTTATGTGGTACTGAGGATCGAACCCGGGCCCTGCCCGTGCTAGGCGAGCGCTCTACCGCTGAGCCACAATCCCAGCCCTTAGCCTCCAATTCTTACTCTACTTTATATTGAATAGTTATCTGTTTCAAAAATATAATGAAATATTCAAATGCATAAAAAGGTATGAATAAAAATACAGCAAACATCCTGATATCCACAACTCAGCTGACTGACTCCTGGTTTTTACTTTGCTCTCAGTGGTGTTAGGGATTGAATCCTGCACCTCATGTATGTGAGGCAAGTCTCTGTCACTGAGCACACCTCCAGCTCTAAAATTCACTTTTTTTTTTTTTTTGGTACTGGGGATTGAACCCAGGGCATTTAACCACTGAATCACGTCCCCAGCCCATTTTATTTTTTCATTTTTTTTTTTTTTTTTAATATTTATTTTTTAGTTTTCGGCGAACACAACATCTTTGTTTGTATGTGGTGCTGAGGATCGAACCCGGGCCGCACACATGCCAGGCGAGCGCGCTACTGCTTGAGCCACATCCCCAGCCCCTTATTTTTTCATTTTTGAGACAGGGTCTCACTAATTTGCTTAGGGCTTTGCTAAGTTGCTGAGACTAGCTTTGAACTTGCAATCCTTTTGCCTCAGCCTCCTGAGCCACTGGGATTAAAGGATAGGTATGATGGTGGGATTCCAGGCGTGTGCCACCATGCGCCACCATGCCCGGCAAAATTCACCTTCTTGATTTGGTTCATTTGAAGAGTCTTCAAAGGTTGCAGTATTTATGCAGTCTGGATTTACATGTGGCCTCTAAGCAGGGAAACAACAATAAGGACACGTGCCTGTGCAGTGGTTTGTGGATGACAGATCTTTCTTACTCCTATGTAGATTTCTTCTAGAAGTGAACCCCCTGAGGTGGTACTATAAGGGGTGGGCCTTGGGGCTCTCCTAGAGAGGAAAAGTAGTCATAGCAGTCATGCTGTCACACAGGAGTACTTTGCCTTTTTGCCCATAGGTGGATTTTTGTATCTGCAGACTCTTGTACTGCATTGCTTAGTTTTATTATTTTTTTATTTGATCTTTTGTTTGTTTCTCATTGTTCTTTCAGTAGGTTTATGAGTGCTCATCCTTTAGGGATTGATGAAGGCCAACAAAACAACCTATTCCACTGATTAATAAAAACAGTATGCGCATTGTAGAACGCATGATTAATTCAGAGAAGCATAAAGGTGAAATTAAATATCACCTATAATTCCACAGCTCAAAGATAAGCACTGTTAACATTGAGGTATTTTTTCCTGTTCTTTTTAATGAATACCTTTTAAAAAAAATACAGAGATCATAAGAAATATATAACTTGGGACCAGGCATGGTGGCACATGCCTGTAATCCCAGCTATTCAGGAGACAAGGCATGAGGATTCCAAGTTAGAGGCCAGCCTCAGCAACTTAGAGAAACTGTCTCAAACTAAAAACTAGAGTGCTGAGAATGTAGCTCAGGGGTAGTACACTTGCCAGGGATGTGTGACATCCATCCTGCGAAAAACAAAACAAGAAAGAAAAAAGAAATATATAGTTGGGTCTTTTTTTTTTTTTTTTTTTGCTTTTATTTATTTATTTTAATACCCTTCCCATATATGACTATTTTTAAAAATTTGTTCTAATTAGTTATGTATGAGGTAGAGTGCATTTTGACGTATCATACATAGATAGAGTATAACTTCTCATTCTTCTAATCGTACATGATGTAGAGTTACACCAGTCTGTAATCATATATGCATATGGTGTAATAATGTCTGATTCATTCTATTAGCCTTCCTTCCCCAAACCCCCTCCCCTCCCTTCACTCCACTCTGTCTAATCCAATGTATCTCTGTTCTTCCCTAACCACCACCCCCAATCCCCTTATTGTGAATTAGCATCTGCATAGCAGAGAAAACATTCAGCTTTTAGTTCTTTGAGATTGGCTTATTTCACCTCCCATGATATTTTCCAGTTCTATCCATTTACCTGCAAATGCCATAACTTCATTCCTTTAAGGCTGAGCAATAAGCCATTGTGTACATATACCACAATTTCTTTATCCATTCATCTGTTGAAGATCATCTAGGTTGGTTCCATAGTTTAGCTGTTGTGAATTAAGCTGCTATAAACATTGATGTGGCTGCATCACTGTAGTATGCTGATTTTAAGTCCTTTGAGTGTAAACCAAGGAGAGGGATAACTGGGTTAAATGGTAGTTCCATTCCAGGTTTTCTGAGGAATCTCCATACTGCTTTCCATAGTAGTTGCATCAATTGGCAGTCCCACCAGCAGTGTATGAGTGTACCTTTTTCCTCACATCTTCACCATCATGTATTATTCTTTGATATTCTTGATAATTGCCATTCTGACTAGAGTAAGATGAAATCTTAATGTAGTTTTTTTTTTTTTAAAGTTGTAGGTGACACAATACCTTCATTTTATTTATTTATTTTTATGTGGTGCTGAGGGTCAAACCCAGTACCTCACCCATGCAGGACAAGCGCTCTACCATTGAGCCACAGCCACAGCCCACTCAGTAGTTTTGATTTGCATTTCTCTAATTGCTAGAAATGTTGAATATTTTTTCATATATTTGTTGATCAATTGTATTTCTTCTTCTGTGAAGCGTCTGTTCAGTTCCTTAGCCCATTTACTGATTGGGTTATTTGGTTTTTTTTTGGTGTTAAGTATTTTGAGTTCTTTATATATCCTGGAGATTAGTGCTCTATCTGAGGTGCATGTGGTAAAGATTTTCTTCCATTCTGTAGGCTCTCTCTTCATGGTATTGTTTCCTTTGCTGTGAAGAAGCTTTTTAGTTTGATTCCATCCCATTTATTGATTCTTGATTTTGCTTCCTGTGCTTTAGGACTCTTGTTAAGGAAGTCAGTTCCTAAGCCAACATGGAGGAGATTTGGGAGGATCCTATTTTTATCTATTTTGTGGAGATTGTTTTTTGCTTTTGGTGGCTATAATTTAGTTAATCACTTCTATTTTTTTTTTAACAGTACTAGCGATTGAACCTAGAGGCACTTAACCACTAAGCCACATTCCCAGATCCTTTTTAGTTTTTGTTTTGAGACAGGGTCTTGCTAAGTTGCTTAGGGCTTCTCTGAATTGCTGAGGTTGGCTTTGAACTTGTGATCCTCCTGCCTCAGCCTCACAAGGCATTGGGATTACAGATAAGCACCTCCATTGCAGCCTTAGCCTTTTTTTTTTTTTGTAAGACAGGTTGTCACTAAATCACAGTTGCCAAGGCTGGCCTGGAACTTTCAACTCTCCTGCCTCAGCATCCCACTCTCTAGGATTTTGGGCATGTGCCACGGAGCCTGGCTAGATTTTTTTTTTTTTTTTGGTTTACAGATTTTAACCAAAAGAAGTAGTGGGCTGGGCTCAGTGGCAGAGCACCTGCCTCGCACATGTGAGGCACTGGGTTCGATCCTCAGCACCACATAAAAATAAACAAACAAAATAAAGATATTGCATTCATCCATAACTAAAAAATATTTTTTAAAAAAGAAGTAATACTAGTATAAACTGTTTTAGATCATCTTTGTCTATTCCTCTGATTATCTTTTTAGAGATAATGAACTACACCAAGACTTGTGGTGTGTGTTACCAGATCATTCTCCAGAGGATTGTATGATACACACACACTCATTGTAGTATCAGAGGACTAGATTCCCTGTATCCTGCTCTGCACTAAAAAGAATATGTTGTTAAGACTTTTCTTGTTTAATGGGTGGTAAAGAGTTGCATCTTGTTTTCATTTACAATATCAAATATATCCTTGGAGTCTTGTGTTCTTCTGTATTATTACGATGTATTTTCCTTTATTCCACCTGGGCTAGTGTTTGAAAGTAATGACTTGTGATATCCTGCCCTCTTTTTTGGTATTCTAATTGGGGCATTTTGATGAGCTATGTCAATTGTCAGACTGTATGTGTCAATGTTAATTTAAACTGTCTTTTTCAACAGGTAGTGGACCATCTGGGGCAGTGGGATGGGTTAGCAGACCACGGACCTCTACCCAAAGGGAAGAAGTACCTCTTAGAAGTGGGGACTTCAGCTATCCTGGCACTCTAGAATGGCCCTGCCTCACTGCTGGGGGTGGGGGTGGGGGTTAGACAGGCATTTTAATGATGTTTTGACTATGTTGTGTTCCAGTCTTTGTGTACTGTAAACTTAGGTAAGACCATATCCTCTGCTTCCCTGTTAAAGGTCTGAGGGATGCAAGGTAGGGCTGAATTAGAAATGTCCTAACCAAATTGTCCTGGGGAACCAGAATAATGGCCTTCAGACACTAAAGGGGAGTGGGACTTGGGACATAAAGAAAAAATTCAGTAAGTAGGAATGATGTTATATGATTATTTTTCCTCCATGGGTTAGTCTGATGTTTCCCAACTTTTAGTTATATACCATCTTTGTGAGTTTTTGCTATATCTTGTACTATTCTTTATTAAATACATTTATTTTTTTTTTAAATTTTCTTTACTCAAATAGATTTATTTTAAAAAGTAAACCTCATCACTTCTGTAAATGAGAAACCAATATCATTTGCCATAAATAGAACTTAACTTTAAAAATAGATAAAGTAAGGGCTGGGGCTGGGGCTGGGGCTGGGGCTCAGCTATAGAGTACTCGCCTGACATGTGTGAAACACTGGGTTCCATCCTCAGCGCCACATACAAATAAATAAATAAAATAAAGGTATTGTGTTCATCTACAACTAAAAAAATAAAAATGAAAACCACACACACACACATACACACACACACACACACACACACACACAAAAATAGACACAGTGAAAAGCATAACAATCTCATTAAATTCTAAGCCAGTTCCTGTTGTTGGCAAATATGTTAGTCCTGAGGCTGGCCCTTGCTTTGTTTAAAAAAAACAAAAAACAAACAAACAGTAGCATCGGGCCTGGGTTGTAGCTCAATGGTAGAGCGCTTGCCTAGCATGCATGAGGCACTGGGTTCGGTCCCCAGCACCATATAAAAATAAAAACAAATAAAAAAATAAAGGTATTGTGTCCATCTACAACTCAAAAGAAAAAAAAATTAAAAAACAAAACAGTAGCATCAAGCTTAGACTTTTTCTCCTCTAAGCTGGCAGAAGAATTTAACAGAGCTGTTAAAAGGAACATTTTCATTTTGGGACTTAATGTTTAATGCTACATATGTGCATATGTGTTGTGTTATCTCCTCTCCTTCCAGTAGCTTATGTCCTGCTCTAAGGGCTGGTTCAGGTTGTGTTGCCATAACAGATTAACTCTGAAATCTTAGTGGATTAATACATGAAGGTGCGTTTCTTGCTCATATTGCTTGTTCAAAATAGGGTGGGGTGGGGTGGAGGCCAGACTGTGCTCACCCTCAGTTGCCTAGGCTGAGGGAGGCCCACCATGTGGAACCTTGCCAGTCACTATCACAGGAGGGAGTCGTGGAGAACTCACACCTGTGAGTTTTTTTATACTGTGGACTTGAAGTGTGTACATCACTTGTTTTCTCAGCCCATTGGCAAAGTCATATGACTTTGCTTAAGTGCAGGAAGGCTGGGAAATATAGAGGTGTACATGGCATATTTGGAGACCATGTGGCAGAGACAGCAACTGCCCACATCCGTTGCTCATTCAGAGACTTCCAGTCCATCCCACTGTGGGCAGTTGTTGTCTAAAGAAGGTGATGATTGTGTAGGGCTAGCTTATTATATTGTTGATATTATAAAAGCAAGTAAATGAAAGTAGTCAGACATGCTGATCAGCCTCTTGGTAATGTTGTGTCTTTTCTTAAAGCTTCATTAAAGAACGGTCAAAAGTCAACGCAGTTCCTCTGAAGAATAAGAAGGCCTCAAGTTTTCATGAGTTTGCTCGAAATACCAGTGATGCTTGGGACATTGGCGATGATGAGGAAGAGGACTTTTCTTCACCTTCTTTCCAAACTCTGAACTCAAAAGTTGCTTTAGCAACTGCAGCCCAAGTTCTAGAAAACCACAGCAAGCTGAGGGTAAAGCCAGAACGGTCCCAGTCAACAACATCTGACGTTCCCGCCAGCTATAAGGTCATAAAGTCCAGCAGTGACGCCCAGCTATCCAGAAACTCCAGTAAGTCCCTTCTGAGCCTCGGCCTTCTCAGCAGAGTACATTTTATTTAAAAATGATTTTTCTTTAAGGAATCACCCAGATCTTCATGGGATGGTAAAAAGCAAGCTCAAGCCTGAGGTTTGACATCAGCGAGCCTAACTGGTCACTAGCTGTCCTTGCCCCTCCCACTTTGGTCACTGCCCAGCCCTGTGACCTGGGCCTTCGCTTCCTGACACCCAGATGTTGCCTGCTGTTCTCCTTCTCTTTTTCCTTTTTCTGTGGTGGGGTCTGAAACTTCTGTGGTTTGATTGCTTCATGTTGCGTTAGGTCTGCCAGGTTTATGATGTTGACTTACATCTTTAAAGTTGTAATGGCTGAAATGGTTGGCAGCCCTGATGGACTTCCTTAGCCCTGGGGAAGGCCACCGGTATAGGGTGGTCTTTTTCCTGTTTCTGCAGGAGGGAGCAACGAATAATGGAAAGCACCTGGTCACACTCCCTGCCCATCTGGCATGCCGCCAGCATGGGTGGGACGAGAGGAGAGGCCTTTTCTGTTTCTTCTCAGGAAACTGGACTCAATAACTGGTTGGGGTGATCGTGGTTTTATAAGATATTTGGGGACTTTCAGTGTACTCTTGTGTATCCATTACTGAGTTTAACATGTCCTAAAGGGTTTTATGGAAGTCAGTTATTCAGAACTGGGGAGGGAAGGACCGTCATTCTAGTGAAAGTTAAAGTGGCTGACCAGTAATGGACAAGATGGAAGTTCAATATCAGAGCCCTGGAGTGTGTCCTGGCTCATGTTATAAGAGCATTTCATTACAGCAAGCTCTTTATACCATTCCACAGTCTTTTTCCAACTTGCTTCTGGTACCAGCTTGAATCATCAGTGCCATGCTCAGATGGGCACTTGGTGTTGATTGGCCCGGTGGCCACAGCAACAGGCTGTGGAAAGTGTCTACACACTATAATTGGGGGTGTAGTTCCCAGTGTGAGGAAGGCCCCCTCCATGATCACTGTTGAGCTGTCCAGGACTCTCTGGCATTTTTCCCTCATGGAGAGGTACCCTTCTGTATGCATCTGTAATATGCTGGCTGTTAACAGACAGATGCACACAGAGGGGAACCTCTGTGTATCTGCTCAGCTTTGCTTTTTCTAGGTTCCACTAGTGACAGTAGGCATCCCAGCCAAGCACCTCGTGACAGTTGTTTCTGTAAACTTTCTAGTAGTGCTGGTTAATTTTGTTGTGACCATTACTTTTAAGGCCTAGATGTATTAAGAATATGAAACAGTCATGAAAGTCATGACAGTCATGATTAAAAGCACTTCTCTTGGGCTGAGGATATAGCTCAGTTGGTGGAGTGCTTGCCTCCCACATATAAGGCCCTGGGTTCATCTCTCAGCCAGCACCATAAAAGCAAAACAAACAACCCCCGCCCCCCCAAAAAAAAAAACCCACTTCTCTTTGTGGTAGTAAAATACTTTGGTGTTTTGGAGTCAGACATAACTGAGGTGTTATCTTTGCTCTCACAATGACTTAACTTCCTCAGGCTGCCCTTGTCTGTAAAATAGTTATAAATTCTTGCCATATGTTGTAAGGATCAAGTGAGATCACTTATACATAGTAAGTACTCAATAAATGTTCGTTCTCTACTGCTTGTTCCTCCTACCCACCATCTTGACTTAGAATATCTGGGGCTAGACAGAGAGTTCCGTTCCTGTTACTTCTGTCATATCATGGTGAAGTCAACGCTGGTTCATTTTGGTGGGAGATGTGGGAGCACAGAGGAACAGTAGCTCCCCAGCGTGGGATTGCCTTTGGCCACAGCTGCTTACCCACTGATTCCCTGGTGGGCCAAGGACAGGCTAGAATTGGGCCTGGGCTGCAGTCCTCTCATGCCTCAGGACAGCCACGCGGGGCCTGGGCTTGAGGAGAGCAGCCCCTGCTTTCATTACAGTGTGCTTTGAGTGTCACCACTTCTCCTGTGCTCTGTGATGTGGAAGCAGAGGAAAGCACCGCCTCAGACTGCACTCATCCTTAGGTGGGGTAGAAAGGTGCCAGCCTGGGGTAAAAAGAAAACACTGGACCTTACTTGGAGGTGCCATGCGTGTTCTCGGAAATTGCTGCAGCATCTGGAGTCTGTGAGCACATGAATGCCTTGGTCCCACGCATAGAACGCAGCCCTTCCTCTGGGGGAGGAGTGGAACCTGGTGGGGTCTCCACTTCTTGCTGCGCCTCAGCTGGGCACCTCTGGCAGCACTTGCAGGCACAGCCCGTGCTCTGGAGGAGGAGGCCAGTGCTGGACAGTCATAGTTGAGGTTTCTCATTCTCTTTCTCTTTCAAATGATCTCAGGTGACACATGCCTGAGGAACCCACTCCATAAACAGCAGTCACTCCCTCTCCGACCCATCATCCCCCTCGTTGCCCGGATCTCAGACCAGAATGCTTCTGGGGCACCCCCAATGACAGTCCGGGAGAAAACGCGTCTAGAAAAATTCCGTCAGCTTCTCTCCAGCCACAACACTGACTTAGGTGAGTCTCTGGAGCCCAGGCCAGGCAGGAGCACTTGGTGATCAGAATTCTCAGAGACCTGGAAGCTGTTGCTCTTTACTCTTCCTTCTTTTACTTTTTTAGTATCTCCTGATCTGGCGCCCATTGCAGCGAACCGCAGGTATTAAGGCCGAAGTAGAGAGTAGGGATGAGTGAGGTGGGATTGGTGTCTGGGGCCTGTAGACACAGCGCAGCTCCGGGCTCTTCTCCTTACGGGGATTCTTACTGAGACCCACACCCACGGTTCTCTCTGTTCCCCTCTGACTCTCGTCTTTGAGCTGTTTACTGCAGGGCTGTGTCCGTGGCTTTCTGCTGCTCTTTTCAGTTCTCTTCCCTGTGCTTGTAGGTGGCAGGTGGTGGTGAGCTCACTGGGATGGTGGGAGGAGTCAGGCAGCGCTGGTCCAGGTTTGTTTTAGGGCCTTTGTGGGAGGACCTAATCCAACAAGGCTGTTTTCTGTTTGCAGATGAACTGAGGAAGTGTAGCTGGCCAGGGGTTCCCAGGGAGGTTCGACCTGTAACCTGGAGACTCCTGTCGGTGAGTTCTACCCACTGTGTAGAGAAGCGTGAGCCTCACACAGCCCTTCTTGCCTGATGAGGTTAGTCTGGACAAGTTGGTCTTACTCCATAGACTTCTCTAGTCCCACTGGATGTGACAGAGCTGTGGGGCTGCAGTCCTATTTCTGTGCACAGAGATACATTCTTTTTTTTTTTCTTTCTTTTTTTTGATACTAGGGATTGAACCCAAGGGTACTCTACCACTAAACTACATCCTTGGTCCTTTATTTTTATTCATTTTATTTTATTGATACTGGGGATTTAACCTGGGGGCACTTAAGCACTAAGCCACACTCCTGGCTCTTTTTATTTTGAGACAGGGTCTTGCTAAATTGCTCAGGCTGGCCTCAAACTTGCCATCTTATCTCAGCCTCCTGAGCCACTGGGATTACAGTCATGCACCACCATGCCCAGCTGTTATTTTTTTTTATCTTATATTTAAATTGTTGAAGCTGTCCTCAAACTTGAAATCCTCCTGTCTCAGCCTTCCTAGTAGCTGGGATTATAGGCATGTGCCATTGTGCCCAGCAAGACACATTCTTGAGAGTTTATTCTCACTTGTGCAGGGTGGAAATATAGTCGTATTCCCAAATGTGGAGAGAAGCATGAGTTGGCTCCTGTGGTCACAGTCTCACTTTCTTAACAACGGAGAAGCAGAATATAGTAAGACAGAGTGATCCCACCTTTGCTTTTTTAAAAAATTGGGAATTGAACCTAGGGGGCATTTACCACTGACCTAAGCCCCTAGCCCTTTTTTATATTTTTATTGTGAGACAAGGTCTCACTAAGCTCTTAGGGCCTCATTAAATTGCTGAGACTAGCTTTAAACTTGTGATCCTCCTGCCTCGGCCACCCAACTCGCTAAAATTAAGGTGTGTGCCTTATGCCCATGAGCAAGCCCTGACACTCCCTGTGCTTCACTTCTTTTTCAATAGGAAAAATAAAAGTGGTCAAAACCCACTCAGCTACTGTGAAGTGGGTTAGTAAGTGAGTCTCCCTCTGCAGCCATACTAGTCTCACTCCCCCTGAGCACAGAGCACTGTGGCAGCCACTGCAGTAGGAACACTTGGACTTGCTCAGCCTGTGATTTCATTCATTCATCCAGTTAAAATTTATTGAGGGCCTGCTGCTTGCCAGGCACCGTGCCAGGTGCAGTTGCATATTCAAAGTCAAGCAAACCAGCATCCCGCGCTCCAGGCATTGACTGGAGGCATTGCCTGAATGTCTTCAACAGGAAGTATCTCTTCCCTCGCTGCTCTCCCAGCCCAATTTTGCAACCACATAATCATCACCTCTGCCACTTTGAGTAAGTTTGGATGCTGCTCAGGGTGGATCTGGTGAGCAGAAGAGGAAAAGGAGATGAGAGAATGGGAGTGGGATCGGGACCAGGATGAGAAGGAGAGTTGGCCTGGAGCTTGGGCTAGGAAGGGCCTGCTGCCAGAAGTTCTGTGTGGCATTGTAACTGCCATGTCACCGATCCCATTCAGCTTCCTAAGCTGCCGATTCTGAATGGTACACTGGAAAAGAGTGTGTAACCAGTACCAAGGGCCTTGGCACACTACTGAGATGCACCATAGAACTTGCCAGTTCCTTGTGATTCCCAGAGGTGCTGGCCTACACACATGTGGCCCTTAGAGGCCATGACTCGGTCTAGTTCCCTCCCACTGACCTACATACACTGCTCTAGTCTGCCAACTCCAGGAGCCATGGAGTGCTCCCCAGCAGTACGTGCTCCAAGCGCCGCACGGGGCCAGTGGACTGAGGAACTCGGAGAAAGCTGGCCCTGTTTCTTCTGCCCACATGTGGACCTCATTGAACTAGGGCAAACACTGTGGCCAAAACCAAAAAGGGATTTGCTCTTGACCTCTCAGCAGTTTCCCTTCTGTTCCTTTAATAGTTTCCAAACCACTGCTCAGGCTAAAATAAAAATAAAGGACTCGTCCAGCCAATGTCTGTCCTCACTGATGGGCAGTCTTGTCTATAGGGCTACCTCCCCGCCAACACTGAGAGAAGGAAGCTGACTCTGCAGCGGAAGCGGGAGGAGTATTTTGGCTTCATTGAGCAGTATTACGACTCTCGAAACGAGGAGCATCACCAGGATACCTACAGACAGGTACGGTCCTTGCCTGCTGCCCCTCTGCTTATTTTGGGGTTCTTAGGTGTGTCGCCTGGTAACATTTCAGGTGGAGGTTTTCCAGGTCTTCAGGCTCTAGTGTACAGATTAGGGATGAGATTTATTTCCAGAATTCCTGCTTTTCATTCAGTGCTCTGATTTTAGCCATTTTAAATAGATGGAACATTTTTAGCACTGGTCAGTGACAGTGCTTCCCAAACTTTAATGTGCATGCAAACCACCTAGGACCTTAAATCATAGTCCCCACCCGGTGACTACGAGATAGTGCGGCTCTTCAGTGAGGCCTGCCCTTCCAACAAGCTCCCTGGCAACGCTGATGCTGCTGGTCCACAGACCACAGAGTGAGTGATGGGTGTTATGGAACATGAGAGGAAAGACAGCTTCACTCAGGAGTGTCCAGTCTCTCTGGACTGTGACATCACCTCTGGCAGCTGTAGTGCCCAGTGAGCACCTCCAGCTGCCTGTCCTTCTGCAGGAGCCATCGCTATTAGGGAATCTTCCAGCATTGCCTGCAGAAAGGACTGTTGGCAGCTTCTCATGTGAAAGAAGGAGAAGAGGAGTCCAGGGGTGGTGGGCCAGCCCCAAGAACTGAAGTAGCCTCTATGCTGATGACATCATCTTTAGGATGTCATCCTAACTAGGGCATTGGGAAGTCCTTAAAGGCCAAACCAACCACGAGTGACCTCTTTGGTAACAGAAGTGAGATTTTCAGTTCCACTTCATGCGCTCCTGGTCCTTCCTCACTTCTCATGTGTCGAGATTTCATAAACAAGTCCTTCTCTGCTCCCCTGTCCTAGCGTGTTTTTTACAGTTACTTTTAGTTCTAGAGAACTGTTGACAAGTTAGCTTCTGAGAGAGGTGTGCACGCTTTGGTTGTACTTGGTAAATAAGTGCCTTCCCAGAGTGAATCAGAATCCAAAGAATGGGGAAAGCACTGATTCCCTTAGGCTGTGAAGCAGTTGCTTGTTGTAAGTGGCTTGTTTGGGAAGGTGTCCTTCTGCTCAGTGAACTATTGCTCTCACGGAAACTACTGCATACAGAATGGAGGGTTTAACTGACTTTTCTTCTGTGTTGATCAGTTCTTTCTAAAGATAATCTGCCTCTAACCCTTATTCCTTTGATTCCCATTTCTTAAGAAAATGACTTGTCAAAAGAACACATTGGCATTTGTGTTTTTGGATATGGCTTCTCTTTTTCAGATTCACATTGACATTCCAAGGACGAATCCTCTCATTCCATTGTTCCAGCAACCACTTGTACAGGAGGTGAGGGATTTACCTACCCTTCTTTGGTCCTTCTCCCCCATAGCCCAGGGCACCTGGCTGCAGTTCTGCAGCTCATCACAACAGTACCTTATGTTCACGTGTGAAGCTTTGTTTCGGAGCACTTTCTCATGTGTTCTCATTTGATCTTCATCAATGTGAGTGGAGAAGAACTTACTCAAGAGTCTTGGGGGCTACCTGGTAACAGGGTAAAGAACCCGTATCTTAGAATTCCTATTTCTGGGTTTGCTGTACTTTATCAAACTAGAAGTAATGGTTGTTTTTGTTTTAATTTGTAGTAACACATATATAACATAAAATGTACCACTTTAGCCTTTTTTGGGGTGGGGAGGCAATAAGGGGTTGAACCCAGGGCCTTGCTGGTAGGCAAGTGCTCTACTGCTGAGCTATATCACCGCCCTTTTTAAATTTTATTTTGAGACAAGGTCTCATTAAGTTACCCAGGCTGGCCTTGAACTTTCCATCCTCCTGCCTTAGCCTCCCGAGTAGCTAGGATCATAGGTGTGCCCATTGTGCCTAGCCATTTTAGTGGACGGTTCACTGGCGGTGATTTACTGGATGTGTGAACATCATCATCATCCATTTTCAGATCTTTTTTCATCTTCTCAGTTTGAAACTTACTACCCATTAAATAATAATCCCCCATTCCCTAGCAACTTGCATTCTGAATTTGACAACTCTAGGTCCCTCAAATAAGTGAAATTATATAATGTTTTTTCCTTTGTGACTGGCTCAATTCACTTAGTATAATGTCTTTCAAGGCTCATTCTTGTTGTAACATGTGTCAGAATTTCCTTCCTTTTTCAAGGCTGAATAATGTTCAATTGCATGTATGTAATGCATGCTGTTGATTTATTTATTATCGATGGACACCTGGGTTGCTTCTTCCTTTTGGCTATTGTGAATAATGCTGCAGTGAACATATGTGCAAATGTTTGTTTTAGTCCCTGTTTTAAATTCTTCGGAAATTAAACCCAGAAGTGAAATTAATAGTGATATTTTGAGACCTAACAAGTTAATGAAGCACATGGAAGGTCAATAGGGCTGTTATCTTTTGGCACAAGTGGTAACTATAAACTCCTTGAGATCAGGAATTTCCTTTGTAGCTTTGCAGTAGCCAAGACGCTGAATGCTAATGCTCTTTGAATTGATTTCAGCTCTCATAATAGGGATGATGGTAAAAATGCTCAAAAATAATTTCTGTTTGAACAATATTCATGATTCTATTTAAACATAAGTGTCTTTACTGATGGGATTCCTCATGACTTACCAATATCATAAGGAATATTTTGAGGCTGACACCATTATTTTACCTAGAAGATTCAATTCAAAAGAGGCTAAAAACATATTCCATACTTGTATAATTTTATCAAAATGGATTCTACTGTCATGTTTAACCAAGAACAACCAATTAAAAAAAAAAAAAAAAAGCTGAAAACATTTGGAATTCCTTTTAGGCACTTAGCATTTAGCTTCCTACTACTTAACCCTGCTTGTTCCTTTTTTTTTTTTTTTTTTTGCAGTCCTGGGGATTGAGCCCAGGGACACTTTACTACTGAACTACATCCCCAGTCCTTTCTTTATTTTTTGTTTTGAGACAGGGTCTTGCCACGTTGTGGAGGCTGGCCTTGAACTTGCAGTTCTGCCTCAGCCTCCGAGTCTCAGGATGCGTGTGCCTGGCTAACCCTGCTTATTCCTTATTTTAACTGGATGATATTCAGATACTTATCCTTTCTTTGTGCAAGCTTACTCTAACCTTGGAGATGGGAAAGTAGTTGTTCAAAAGGCTTTCCTAGTGTGGAATCTGAAAATGAAAATGGAAATTCAAACTTTATTCTTCACAGTTTCTTTCTTTTTCTTTTTCTTTCTTTCTTTTTCTTTTTCTTTTTCTTTTTTTTTTTTTTTTTTGTGTGTGTGTTTGTTTGTTATTTTTGTTGTGTTTTTTGAGATGCTGGGGATTGAATTCAAGGCCACATGCAAGTTGGGAAGCACTTTACCATTGAGCTACACCCCCAGCCCTTTTCATTTTACTAAATTGCCCAGGATGGCCTCCAACTTGAGATCTTCCTATCTCAACTTCTGAGTTGCTGGGATTGCAGGTGTGCACCCCCCAGGCCCAGCTTTGTCTTTTTTCTCAAATCACCTTTTCATGATATGGGCTTAGGCAGAGTAAAAACCCCAACCAAGAAGCAAGAAGTAAGCAACACTGAATACTGAAAGGTTTGCTTTGTAAACCTGAAAGATAATTGAGAACTCTCTCAAAAGTAAGTCAGAACCACTCACACTAGCAGAGGAGCTGAAAGGATACCTTCAGGGGTTATCCTGTCCCCTTCTGTCTGTAGGGCAGGATCCCACGTCTTTTCCTGTAGCGCAGATCCCAAGTTCTCCCCGGTCTCCAGGTTTGATGCCCTTCAGATGCTTTTGCTCGTACAGTGTGGGTGTGTGTGCATTGTCCCATCCTTCCTACGGAGGCATTACTACAGGTCTCCATGCACTTGGCCATTGTAAAAGCCAGTCACCAAGGATCTGTGTATTCATTCACAAGGGCCCAGTATTGTGGCATAGAAACCCTGGGAAGGCCCCAAGAAAGACTGCCCTGGGGACAGGCAAGTGCTGTACCGCTGAGCCACACTCCAGCCCCTGGAGGAGCTTTGTTAAAAAGGTGTCCAGACAGACAAAGGCCACAGAGGTGCAGGGAAGCAAAGAGGGGCAGAGAATTCTTGAGATTTTCTGAAATAATTTTGGTCTAGCTCGAGCTGTATTTTCAAGAAAGGCGAGAGGTCATTTTGCAAGAAGGCTCCCATTAGTGCTGGGCCTGATATAAACGAGTGCCCCACCCCCTTCCCCACACCACAGACAGCAAGGGGGTGAGTGCAGTGCAGGCAGAGGGCCACTCACTTCCTGACAGGGCTTTGTTCACTGCATGTAGGCTGTTTCTCAGCCCTCTCTGACCCCACCATCCGACATAGGGGCTGAGAAACAGCCTTTATTGTGTCTGTAGATGTTTTCCTATATTAAATAACCATCTCCAAAACCATATAACCATTTCCTTTTTCTTGGTCTCCTTGCCTGCTTAGGACTGACCCCAGAGCTAGCTGGTTGGAACCCCACAGAGTGTGTGTGCTAGGGAGGCCTCTGAACTCCTTCCCCACCTGCACACACTGTCACCTCTGCCATTCCTCGGGTGTGGCAGCCCAGTCAAAAAAACATTCTCAAGAATGTGTCTGACCCAGGAATCGTGATCAACAGGACGAAGCCAGACATCGGGTGTCTTCAGATGGAGAAAATAGGGAGGAGAAGCCCTGAGGGCCTAATGCAAGCAGAGGAGAATCTAGTTGAATTGGACGGGGCAGGACTCTGATAAGGGGCTGTAAAGATGTTTTCTGTATCCCCGGCTTAGACATATGGCTTCTTGTGACCAATATACTTTACCCCAGAGGTTCTCCTATGGGGACCCCCAGCAGTTTTCTCTTTTTCAAAGTCCCAGCTGTGTGAGTCCGTAGAATTTGATTTCTTTGACTTCCTTCTAGCAGATGTCTGGGTTGCATCCTGATATAAGAAGGGACTTCCTGCATGTATAGTCTGTCACTTGTTCCTAGTCAGGCAAGAATGGAGCTAAATCTAGATCTCCTTCCTTCTCAGCAGGGTGAGGGGGCGGTGGAGAAGGTATTTCCTCTTTAATTTCTGTGATGACCAAAAAAGATTTAGAGAAAGGTATCAGACTATAATGCTCTGACATCTTGATCCTGGAAATAGAGAAGCAGCATCCAGAAATGAGAATGTGCTGGCTTGAATTAGTGACATCCATAGTGAGCCTGTTTCTAAGTCATTTGTGTCACTATGCTATCCATTTCTCAATTTTATGTCACAGGAACCAGATACTGAAAAGATAAAGGGCAATAATTACCTTAAAAACAATTAGTGCATTAGAAACTCTGCATTTATATCTTCCTTTGTCCCACAGAATGTAAAAATTTCCTCCCAAATTCTACGCCAATCCCAAGATAAACTGTGTGGTAGGTAAGTGGAGGGCGGGAGTGTGTCCCCGTGATTTAACACTCGCGTCTTCTTTCTTTCTCATTTTCCTAGATCTTTGAAAGAATTCTATTTATTTGGGCCATCCGACACCCTGCCAGTGGGTATGTCCAGGGAATTAATGACCTGGTCACTCCGTTCTTTGTCGTCTTCCTCTCAGAATATGTGGGTAAGAAGCACGAGCACCGAGCTGAACGAGCTGTCACTCTTTCTCATCTGCTATCTGTTTGTTTGTTTCTCCCAAGAGTGCAGCCAGTATGTCCTGCTAAAAAACACAGATAGTGGCTTTGGAATGTTTAACAGTGGTACCAGCCTGGGATTCATCTCTTGAGATGATCACAGGTCTCACCTCAAAAGACCTGTTTTGTCACAAGAATGAAAAAGGTGATGTATTTATGTTCTGCCACGAACAAAATGGTCTGATGGCTTATGTGAGGTTGTTTTAGGATTACTTTGAACTCAGACACAGGCTCCCGTCCATAGTGTTGGCATTTTGGGTTGTGCATCAGGCCTTGACACTTCAGTTCATGTGCTAGATCTTAGGAGCAGGATATGGACAAGTAGGGGACAAGAAGTTGGGGTATGAGAATCCAGCTTGTATTGGAGGAGACAAGTTGGGCCAGGGAGAACCCCAGGACCTTGATTCCTAAGCCTCCTCCTTCACCTTTGCCCCACTGGGTTCCCCTCACTTTGGAGAGTGGGTGAATTATGGTTGCAATCGGGCTTTCTCATGGTCCCCCCTAAATGAAGCAGAGTCTTGAAAGGAGTTGAGGATCTTGTTTCTCCTCTTTGGTTTCCTTGATGACTTGTGCTTAGAGGTTCACGGGACACGGAGGCTTTGTTTCCTTAGTCAGGGCAAGAGAAGCTCATGTAGGAATAAGAATGTGGAAAGGGACTTGGAAAATCATCCCCTGTAGGCCCTCATTTCACAGGTGTGTTCTGAGGGCTTCTGCCTACTTACTGGTGGCAGAGCCAGAATTAGAACCTTTTACTTTAGGCTCTGGGGTGATGAGTTATTTGGGGCTTTGGAGGAATAGGTCCATCCAGTTCAGGTTTTCTGAAGGGAAACAAAAGGATGGTCTTTGATGAGACAGTCTCAAAAAGTTAAGTCAACGGAATATCATCCCTTCTTTTGCTTAAATAGCAGCAGCCAAGGTAGAACTGGTGGTAAGGCCTGGTATTGTGGCACACACCTGTAACAGCAGCTACTCAGGAGGCTGAGGCAGGAGGATTTCAAGTTGAAGGCCAGACTCAGCAGGTTAGTGAGGTACTTTCTCAAAAAAATAAAATAAAATAAAAGGGGCTGGAGTTATAGCCTCAGTGGTGGAGTACCCCTGGGTTCAGTCCTCAGTTCTACAAACGTGTGCATGCGCGTGCGCGTGCGCGCACACACGCACAGAACTGGGAGTGAGGGTGGAAGGTCATTCTTGTCCACTCTTTCAGGTGATCCTAAGAAGAGAGCACAACTAGTTAAAATTTAGCTTCCAGAAACATAAGAAAGCCTTTTCTAGAGCACTTTATCACTCCCTGAATAATAGGTCAACTTTAGGAGGCAACTTAATTTTACTGTGTTTTTAACTGTATTAGGAAAGTAGTTCAAGTCTGTCATGGTGGTGCCTGCCTATAATCCTAGTGACTTGAGAGGCTGAGGCAGGAGAATCACAAGTTCAAGGCCAACCTCAGCAACTTAATGAGCCCCTATCTCAAAAATAAAAAATAAATAGGGCTGGGGATTTCAGTGTTAAAGCACCCCTGGATCCAATACCCAGGAGCAAAAAAAGAAAGTAGTTTAGCTGATTTATTGGAATTTGGGGATTGTTTTTTGTAATAGTCATTGCTTTCTTCTTCTTCCTCTTTCCTGCTCTTCCTTCTTTTACCTTTTCTCCCTCGTCTCCCTCTCTCCCTCTTTTCTTCCTCTTTCATGCTAAGAACACAGCTATAGTTTTGGTTTTTTTTATGTCTCTTGAGCTTTATTTATCTGCTGATATGCCCAGTGACTTTTTTTTTTTACAATGACCTTGACATATCATACATTTGAATCAGATGGGATATAATATCTCATTTTTCTGAGTGCACAGGTTGCAGAATCACATTGGTCATGCATTCACACATATAGCTATAGTTCTGATTGGATATTTAATTACCTTGTTAACCAATCTTTTGTATTTTCTACTAAGCTTCCCTTTACTTTCCAAGAATGCCCATCTCGCTCCTACCTCAACCCCATCTGTTCCATGAAGCTCCTGCCTTTCTGTGATAGATAGAACTGATTTCTGATCCTAGTATTTGACAATCAGCTGCACCTGTCAACGAAGGAAGCCATTGCTGACCTGTGGCATCTGCTCAGGGTGGGCCTTTCTGCTTTCCCGAAGGGCCAGTCTAGGCCAGCCTGCATAGTCTCGCTTCTGCAGCTCATCTCTCATGGTCTTCAGGACCTCCTGACCTAGAAAGAGGGGCCCAAAATATCTAATCATGCTAAATTTCAAATACATGTAAACATAGGAAAAAAATCATATTTTATACCCACTATATCCATCCCCCAACTCTAGCAGTATTTTATTCATCAACACTTTTGCCAATTCTCTGCCACTTCACCTTGTAAATTATTTTGAAACAATAAGACAAGGAAACACAGCCATAATGCAAACAATAAGACAAGGAAACACAACCATAATACATCTAAAAAGTAATAATAGCTCTTTAATATAATCTAATGTACAACCAGTGTCCATAAGTTCCCAGTTCTTATAAATTTATTCAACAGATTGAATAGAGTCCAGATTAGGTCCATGTGTTATATAGTTGGTTGATAAAGCTTTTTGAATCTCTCAGTTCCCATCCATCTTTCTTCACCTAAGGAATTTGTCGCTTTAGCCCTTGTTTTTCACCCTAGGGCCTTGCCACCCCAAGCAGTAATAGCATCCTGATTTTTAAATCACCTTACTTTTCTAAAGTACCTTGACAAACCTGATTTTATTTAGTAGAACCAAATATCTCTTTAAGGTAGATGTACCAACCTGCTTTACAGAAGAAAAATCCAAGGATCAGAGATTTAAAGAGATTCCCAAATTCAAATCTGGATTTTCTGACCTTAATACTTAATTCTTGGGCTGGGGATGTGGCTCAAGGTGGTGCGCTTGCCTGGCATGCAGCCCGGGTTCGATCCTTAGCACCACATACAAACAAAGATGTTGTGTCCACCGAAAACTAAAAAATAAATATTAAAAAAAATTCTCTCTCTTTCTCTATCTCTCTCTCAAAAAAAAAAAAAAAAAACCTTAATTCTTGCTATTTGACTTGGGGATATCTCAACTGAGATCTTTGTCCTTGCACATCTAAAGGCTCTCCCTACAACATTCTCTGATCCAAAGTAGTTAAAAAAAAAAAAAAAAGTTGAGGCCATGCATGGTGGCATACTTCCCTATCCTAGTGACTCGGGAGACTGAGGAAGGAGGATCATAAGGTTAAGGCTAACCTGGACAACTTATCGAGACTGTCTTCTCAAAAGATAAAAAGGGCTGGGTATATAGCTCATTGGTGGAGTTCTTGCCTAGCATGTACTGTGCCCTGGTTTCAATCCCCAGTATCACCAAACCAAAAAACAAAATGTGTGTATGTGTGTGTGTGTGTGTGTGTGTGTGTGTGTGTGTGTTGGTGGTGGAGGCATCATGAAGTTGGTAATACTCAATTTTTTTTTTTTTAAAGAGAGAGTGAGAGAGAGACAGAGAGGGAGAGAGAGAGAGAGAATTTTAATATTTATTTATTTTTTTAGTTCTCGGTGGACACAACATCTTTGTTTGTATGTGGTGCTGAGGATCGAACCCGGGCCGCACGCATGCCAGGCAAGCGCGCTACCGCTTGAGCCACATCCCCAGCCCGGTAATACTCAATTATTTTTCCCTTCCCTACATGAGAATTTTGATGGTTCAACCTAATATTTTTCCCCTGGCCATCATTTATCTCTAAATTTTGTTTATTGTGTCTTCTTATATGGAACTTACTAATTTTTATATAGTCAGCTCTGTCCATTCAGCAGGTATTTATTGAATTCTTACTAGGTGCCAGGGACTAGTGACTAAAGAAGACAACAGTGGGCCCTGTCTGTGGAGCCACACTATGATGAAGATTTGGATTGCTTAGGAAATCTTTTCTTCCTCACTCCAAGATTGTAAAAATACTCTGCAATGTTTTCTTCTGATACTCCTGTGGTATCATTTTTACATTTAGCTTTTAAAATGTCCATTAATCATTTATTTTCTTATGTGGCAGGAGTTGGGACTATTCTGATTGGAGGACTAGTTGTTTCAATACCATTAATAAATAGTACATTGTTTTTTCATTGATACAAAATATTTGTTTATAGTATTTATAATATATTATAAATTTATTAAAATCCAAGTACCACAGGGCTTGGATTTATTTATTTGTTTTTTTATTTTTTAATTTTTAATAGCCTAGTGTGGTAGCACACGTATTTATTGTTTTGCATTGTTTTTAATCAGCTTTTTTGCTGCTGCAACTTAAAGACCTTACCAGAACAACTGTAGAGGAGGAAAAGTTTATTTAGGGGCTCATGGTTTCGGAGGTCTTAGTCCATTAAGTGGCTGACTCCATTCCTCAGGGCTCAAGGTGAGGCAGGATCTTGGCTCCCAGTGCCCCACCTCCTCCAAACATACCCTACCAGCCTTCAGTTACCACCCTTAATCCCATCAGGGTATCAATTCACTGATTGACCTAAGGCTCTCACAACCCAATCATTTATTCTCTGAACCTTCTTGCATAAGCTCATACTTATCTAAAATGCAAAATATATATAGTCTATTCCCAAGAGTCCCCATAGTTTTAATAGTTCTAAGATTGCTCAAATTTCGAGTCCAAAGTCTTCTCTGAGGCTCAAGGCAATCTCACATTGTGAGCTCCTATAAAATTAAAAAACAATTTACAAGTATCCAATATATAATGGTACAGAGTAAACATTTTCATTCACAAAATGAGGCACATAGAAAAAAGGGATAGGACCAAAGCAAGACTGAAATCCAGCAGGGCAAACAGGTCCTGCAGTTTTGTATCCAGCATCTGCAGCACATGGCATGATGTCTTCTCCAAAGAGCTTGTTTGTTGTAGCCCAAGTGGCCTTTCTTTTGGCTTATCTCTGTTCTATTCCTGCAGCTTTCTTAGGACGATTATTAGCACGTTACTGGCATGTCTTAATCTCGGGGATGTCCACTTTAGCTTCAGCTTTTCTCCTCACATCTGCGCACTTTGATTTCTCAGGGGGTGCCTGCAGGGACGCAGACCCTGCTGTACTCTGCTTGGCCTGCCAGGCCTTCCTTTGAAATCTTGGTAGAAGCCTCCATGACCCCCTGACTCCAGCATCCTGCATTCCTGCAGAACCAGCATCACGTTGACACCGAGGTCTGCTGCCAACTTGAGCAGTAGCCCAGCCTCCAGGGACCCTGGCTGCAGTAGCCGCTGAGTGTCTGAACATGTTGAAAAAATTTCCTAGACCCCCTTGTGCAAGAAGGGGCGCCCCACTGGTCTCGAGAATTTTCACTTTTATTCCCTTGAACTTGAGTTGGGTGTGGTCTTGCCAGCTCCTGAGATGCCCTCAAGCCATCTTTCTCTTTGACTCTGGGCAAAGTCTTTAGCATTTCTTTAGTGGCAGTACTGTCTTTAACAATTACAACTTCCTTAGCCCTAGTTTTACTCTCATCATTCAAGTTCATGGTTTTTAAATCTTTCTGCTCCTGATTATCACAATAAATTTGACTAAAAGCCACCAGCACTATCCATGCCACTTCCTGAATGCTATGCTTCCTAGGAATTTCTTCTGCCAGATTAAGAAGTTCATTGCTTTTAAAATCAGCCTCACAGAAAGTCTCAGGAGGGCAAAATGCAGATACCTTCTTAAGCAGAACATAACACAAATGGCCTTTACTCCAAATTCCATTACAGCCCTCCTCTGAACCCTCTTGATCCTTCTCTTCCCTGTCCTTGGTCCTATTGCCATTCTAATCTTCTGAGCTCCCACCAGAATCGGCCATTAAGCTCCGCTGTTAGACCACGATACAAAGAAAAGACCACTGACTCCAATTGAAATCAAATTAAAGCAAGCTTATAATTTCCATCTGCCAATGTGTCTCCCAAAAATCGCGGGAACAGAAGACAGCCCTGCAGCTCTCTAGGAGAACAGCTTTATAGCACAGAAAGTTATACAAAGGGGGGTTTGAGAACTTACAGATAACAAAATTTTGACAAGCATAACACAAACCCTAGTTAATATTTTAGCTGGCTCCAACATCAGAATTTATGAGAGTCATTAGAGCTTCAGAGAGGGTTGTTATCTGGTTAGGAAAAGCCAGGGATGGGTTTATCACCACTTACAACAGTCTAAAGCATTTCCAGCTTGCACTGCTAAGCATCTCAAAATTCCTCCCACCAATTCCAAAATGCTCCAAAAACTTATGAACCACAAGGTCAGGTTAGTCACAGCAACAACCCCACTTCTAGCTACCAATTTCTGTTATAGTCAGCTTTTCACTGCTGTGACTAAAAGACCCATTTAGAACAACTGTAGATGAGGAAAGGTTTTGGGGGCAGCTCATGGTTTTAGAGGTTTCAGTTCCTAAGTGGCTGGCTCCATTCCTTGGGGCTCAAAGTGAGGCAGGACATCATGACCGAAGAGTGTGGCAAAGGGATGCCGCTCCCATGATGATCAGTCAGCAGAGAGAGCTGGGTTTATTTTATCATGTGGTGTGTGTGTGTGTGTGTTTAAATCCAACTAGTCTCATCCTTTTTGTTGTTGTGCTGGGAATTGAACCCAGGGGCATTCAACCACTGAGCTATATCTTCAGCCCTTTTTAATTTTTAATTTTGAGACAGGGTCTTGCTAAGTTGTAAAGGCTGGCCTTACACTTGTAATCCTCTTGCCTCAGCCCCTAAGTTGCTGGGATTACAGGTGTGCACCACTGCACCTGGCTCTACTCTCATCCTTTTTTGAAAATTGTCTTGGATCTTCTTTCAGATGAACTTTTTAATTACTTATTTTTATCTTTTTAAAATTTTACTGTGATAAGAACATTTAACATAAGTCTGTCTCTCTCTCTCTCTCTCTTTTTTTTTTTTTTTTTTTTGGTAGCAGGGGATTGAACCCAGAGGCACTTAACCACTGAGCCACATCCTTTTTTGTTTTTTATTTTAAGATAGGGTCTCACTAAGTTGCTGAGGCTGGCTTTGAACTTGTTATCTTCCTTCTGGGATTACAGTGCCACAGTGCCTGGCATGAAGTCTACCTTCTTGAAGATTTTTTTTTTTTTTAGATTTTGAGATAGAGTCTCAGATAAATTTATGTTCTTCTACCTCAGCCTCTCAAATTGCTGGGATTATAGGAATGTGTCACCACTCCCTGCCTTCTTAATGAATTTTGACATACACAATAGAGTATTGTCAACTGTGGGTATGGTGTTACACAGCAGATCTGTAGAAAGTATTCATCTTGCATGACTGAAACTTTGTACCCACAATATGGCAACTGCCTGTTTCCTTGCCCCTGGCAACCACTATTCTTTCCTCTGTTTCTGTGAGCTTGGCTTGTTCCAGCTGCTTTCTTAGTGCAATCATTAGTATTTGTCCATCTGTAAATAGCTTATTTCATTTAGTAAAATGTCCTCCAAGTCCATTCAGAGGAACTTTAGAATCAGTTTGTCAAGTTTAGGAGGTGGGGGACCCTGTAGAATTTTTATTGGAGTTGTAGTAATTTTTAAATTAAATTTTATGGGGGTTCTTTGCTAGCTTTATTGAGATATATAATTCATATACCATATAATTCATCCATTAAAAGTGTACATTTCAGTAGTTTTTAGTGCATTTACAGAATTGTATAACCACACAATCAATTTTAGAACATTTTATCACTTCAAAAAGAAACCCTGGGGCTGAGGCTGTAACTCATTGGTAAAATGCTTGCCTAGCGTGTGTGAGCCCTTGGGTTCAATCCCCAGCACCACCCACTACTCCCCCACAGCCCCCAAAAGACTAAGCCACCAGCTGTCTCTGTGGACTTGCCACGTTGTGACATGTATTAATACTTCATTCCTTTTTGTGGCCAAATATTTCATGATGATGATATGCTATACCTTAAATTTATCTACTTATCAGTCGATAGACATAAATTAAGATTTTTGTTTTGTTATTTGGTTTTGCTTTTTTAGTTCTAGGGATTGAACCCAGGGCCTTACACATGCTGGGCAAGCATTCTACTGTGTGTGAAGTCAGTAGGATTTCTTCTCAAGGCCTTTCTTAACAGAAGTACAACATTGTTTGCTGTCTTCAACAATGGTTCTGTTGTTCGGTAATATTGCTGCTTTTCTCCACGTCTCTAATGGCACCACGTCCTGATAAGGCAGCTGGTATACAAGGCTTTTTGCTTTGACCCCTCTGATGTGACCCTCCCTGCTGCAGGAGGCCTTGGCTGTCCTTCCCCATGGAACACCGTACAGCCGCCCTGTTATTCTGTGCAGATGTCACTCCACTGCCCCATTCCAGTGACCATGGCGTGGGGAATCGGCCCCAATAGAGCTACAGGATCTATGTGCCCAGGACATTGTTTGGTCTCTCTCATCGCTTTCCCTGTCCATTCTCTACAACCTCTATCACTTTTATCATGTTTGTTGTAAAATAGTTGAAAACGGGGAGATCTGGTGTCTCCCTTTTGAGGAAGTTGGGAGGGAAGTCTGTAGCCTGGCCCCCAGGCAGCTTCTCCATCTGCAGAAGGCAGCCGCTTCTGTGAAAGTGACTCCTCTGCAGATGAATCAGCTGTGCCCAAGTTCACTGGTGAAATGCTAGAGGGTCATGGTGAAGAGAGAGTCTCTGGACTGGATCTGTGAGTCTGTGGTATACCTCTAGAGTCTCACCTCTGAGCATTTGGGCTTAGGTGTGTTATTGATCCAGCTCTGAACATATTAAGAGCCCATATGATTGTTAGTGAGGTCATCATCAAAATAAACTACTTAACAGTAACTGCTAAGTGGTGTGCAGAGAGCAGAGCTCATGATGTGTCCTGGTTTTAGAAGAGGAATGATGCCTGGTTAGTTTCTTTCAAGGCAAAATGTGAGACCAGTTGTGAAAGAACTTTTCAGATGTGGTAGCATAGTGGGTTTTTCACTGCAGGTTTTATTTAGAAGCAGGATAGCAGTGGAATTCCCAGGAGGGAAGTCCTTCTCAGATCTGTGACTCTGTCCAGTTCCCTGTGTGTCACTTCCACCCACATATCTCAAAGGGGATGGGTTAGGATTAGCACATTTACACACAACAGAGGATCCCAGATAACAGTGCTGTAACTAAGATAGGAAAGTTTATTTCTTTCACGTTAAAAGTCCAGAGGAAAGTAGTCTAGGACTTAAATGCTGATCCAAGATATCAGGGATCTAGACTCCTCTCTTTTCTTGTTCTGCCATATGTAGCCATGTGGTTTCTTTCTCATGATCCAAGGGACCGCTTGTGCTCCAGCCACTGTACCTGTATTCCAGCCAACACAGAGAACAAAGGAAAAAAGTATACTCCTTCCATTTAAGAATACATCCCCAAACTGTACATGATATTAGTGCCCAGGTGGCCAGTACCTAAGGGTCCTATTAAATACTCTTGGGGAGCTGATTAACAAGGAGGTAAGAAGGAATAATTTGAAGAAAAACTGGCAATATTTGCTACCCCTCAGCTCTCCAACCTGTTTATCTCCTCTTCTTCCCTCACCTAGCAACCCTTTTCTCTCAATTGGCTATATTTCCTGTCACCAAATTCAGAAATGCTAAGAATTATCTATAATTTTCTTTTCTCATTTTTCTGTGTCAACTACAACACTCATGATTTTATGTCTCAAATCTTTTTGGAATCTGTTTCTTCCTCTCTGTTCTTTTGACTCCCTGGTCAGGTCTGAATTGCCAAAATGGCAAAGCAGATTTTTCTGTCTCGTTTTGGCCCCTTCAGCCTGTCTTCCACACCTGCTTGCCCACCAGCTCCTCTGCCTAAAAGCCCGAACATTCCATCACCTGCTGGTGAAACACCCAGGTTCTCAGCAGGGTGCAGTGGTTCACACCTGTAGTCCCAGGGGGGCTGAGGCAGGCAGTCACTTGAGCCCAGTTCAGCCCCAGCCTGGACAACACAAAGACCCCATCTCAAAAAAACTAACATTTTAAGCAGCAGGGTTCTCCAAGTTAGTGTGCAAGGACCTGGGCAGGCTGCTCCCACCTCGTTCCTTAAAACAAGAGCCTTGTGCTCCACCATCTCCTTATCCCTGGATGAACCCTCATGCATGTCTTAAGACTCTCCCTCCTCCTGGAAGATTTCCCCCACGCCCACGCCGCCAGCACCCCTCATCTCAGGCGCATGCCCTCCTCCTACCCAGTAGCACACCACAGCCTGTTGGCTTCTCCCACTTCCCACACCAGGATTGTGCCTTCCCTCCCGCCCTCTGCCACCAGACTATCATTCTTGGAGGCCAGAGACTATTTTAAGTTTCTTGATATTCCCAGTACTTTCATTTTGGTGTCTAAAATAGGCCTTCCCCACGTGTCTGTCTAGATGAATGAGAGAATGAAAATTCCATGGAAATGTTGCTGGACACCGAGTTTGTGACGCTTTGCTGGGCTTGGCCACTGGAGGGCAGTAACGATACTTCTCTGATTCTGGGCTGAGTTGGCCAAAAGTTCTCCTTCCTAAGGGATGGAACTGGAGTCCAGCACACATAAGCAAGGGTTTGCTGGCACCTGTGCTGTGCCAGTGGCTGCTGTAGGCATTAGGGTTACGACTATAAGCAAATTAGTCAAAAAGCCTTGCCTTTTACCTTTAATTGTTTATTCAATGAAAATGGAAAACTGATAGCCCCCAAGACTTGTTCAAGAATATTCATAGTGGGCTGGAGTTGTAGCTCAGTGGTAGAGCAATTGCCTAGCAGGTGTGAGGCACTGGGTTTGATTCTCAGCACCACATGTAAGTAAATAAATAAAGATGTCCATCTATAATTAAAACAATTTTTTTAAATATATATTTTTTAGTTGTAGTTGGACACAAGACCTTTGTTTATTTATATGGTGCTGAGGATCGAACCCAGGGCCTTGTAAGTACTAGGCGAGCACTCTACTGCTGAGCCACAACTCCCTAAAAAGTATTTTTTAAAAAAGAATATTCATAGCAACTTTATTCATACCGATGAAAACTGAAAACAACCCAAATATACATTAACAGCTGTTCATACCAGGGAATAGTACTCAGCAGTGAAAGACAAACAATCGATAGATATAACAACGCAGAAATCATTAAGCTGATCAGAAGATGCCAGATAATCAAAAAAAGTACATATTGTCTGATTCCGTGTATCTGAAGTCCATAAGCAGGCAGAACTAATCTATGGCGATAGAGATGGGGACAAAGGTTGCCTCTGGTGGGAGGCTGGGAGGAGCATGAGGAAACTTCTGGGGTGATGGAAATACTTAGTGTGACTGGGGGTGGTATTTACTGTCAGATCAGGCGAGGCAGGCAGCGACCAAAGGAGTCAGATTTAAAAGGGCCGCTGAACAGGCTTTATTTAGATATCACTCCCAGGCGGAACTCGATCAGACCCACAGAGGGGACAGGGGAAGGGTCTAAGGAAAAACCACGTGGAAGCTTGACCGGACTGGATTTTTATGGGGCTTACAGCAGGAAGGGAAGGGCTTGGGACAGGAAAAGGTGTTTTTAGGGTCCCTTGCCCCTTTGGAGTTGGTCAGGGGAGTTGGCTGAACTCCAGGATTGGCCAGGGGGTGCTGCTGATTGACAGGCACTAGTCAGGAGATCTGGCTGATTGACAGGTGTTTCCGCCAGCATCTGATTGATGTTCTCGCCCCCCCCCCCCCCCCCCCCCCCGCTCGGGCTGCTTTGTTCTACATAGCCACCAAGTTGCCACCACCGACCTAACACTTACCACTGTGGGTGAGTGGTCTTTAGTTTGTGCTGGACCTTGCTCTTCCTTTGTGCCCTTAACTTGAACATTTATGTGTTTGGGCTCATAATCTGGGTCCCACAGCAGTGCCAAGAGGCTGACCTACCCAGGAGCTTCTAATATTTACTGAAGGAAAGCAAAAACAGTATAGGAATCTAAGGAAAGTAAAGAAAACTTGGAGGTGCATTAGTGTTTTGTTTTGGTACTATGAATTAAACCAGGGACACTCTACCACTGAGCTATGTCCCAGTCCTTTTTAGTTTTTATTTTGAGACAGGGTCTCTACTAAGTTGCTGAGGCTGGCCTGGAAATTTCAATTCTCATGCCTCAGCCTCCCAAATAGCTGGTATTACACTGTGCACCATCACACCCCACTAGTATATATTTTTTTAGGGTTTCTTTTTCTTAATTTTATTTTTTAAATTCTAATTTGTTACATATGACAGCAGATTGCATTACAATTCATCTTACACATATAGAGCACATTTTTTCATATCTCTGATTGTATACAAAGTAGTATATTGGTTTTTAAAAGTAATTTTAATCAGGGTGTTGTGACACAACATGGTGTGATAGCCATGGTGAATAGCCAGAGTTCATATCATTCTGAGTTACTAGTTGCTGCCCTGATTGACAGGTGCAGTGTCAGGAAGGTTCTATGGTCAGATTCTTCCTTGTATCTTCAGAATCTCATGTCTCCTCTGACAGGCAGAAACATGGACCTGGTGCTGCAGAACCAGGGCCTCATAATAAGCCTTCCCTCCACCCACCTCTGGAGCAACATCTCGTCTTCAGAAAGCAACTCCCCTGACATAGATGTCAGGTGCTTTGGCTTTCCTGGTTTGTCCAAGGGGCCACTGCACCCTGTTGTACATACTGAAGATTTGTGATAGTGTTGCCAGGTCCTTGCCTGGAAGTGACAGATGAACAACACCAACAATAAGTGTGCATAGTGCTTGAACCGCTTAGAAATTCTATAAAATTGATCAGATGAAGTCCTAGGCACTTCTTTTCTTCTTCTCTTTTGTTTTTTATAATGCTGAGGATCCAACCCAGGACCTCTACACGCCAGGCAAGCGCTCTACTGAGATGCATCCCCAGCACTTTGGCACTTTTCTTAAAACTGTTTTCCCAGATAAAATGTTTAAGTATAGGCCTGGGGTTGTGGCTCAGTGATAGAGCGCTCGTCTAGCACGTGCGAGGCCCTGGGTTCGATCCTCAGCACCACATAAAAATAAATAAAATAAAGGCATTGTGTCCAACTTTAACTAAAAAGGAGTAAATAGAAATTAAAAAAAAAAAAGTTTAAGTTTCTGTTTTATGAGGTTCTTTAGACACATGGCCAAAAAAGATTTTATTTGTTGTTTTCCTCAGTCTCCTTCTGTGATTAGAAAATATTATGCAAGGTATTCTTAAAAGTCCAGTTTTTATTTAAAGAAAAAAAAAAAAAAGAAGACACAGGTCAGGTAAATCCGAGGCTTTGGAAAACAAAGGCCACCTGCAGTTGCCAGCCAGGCAGAGTCACTGGTTCACAGATCTGAAAATGGCCCTGGGATCTCAGATGGATCCTAGAAAGTGCTTGAAGCAGTGAATAGGCGTTACTCTTGTCAGTTTGGGCCAAACCAGTTCTCCCCAAAGCTGTCAGGGAGTTTGTGAGGCATATATTAAGCGGCTTCAGGCCCAGGACTCAGAGTCCTCAGGAAAAATAAACAGTTGACTGGAGCCACCACTCAGCTGCCTTTTATCAGCTAATAAATAGGCATGTTCTCGTCAAGCCCAGAGTGGGCAATTTGATTTTTATAAAGAGCTTTTGGATGCTTTGCCTCTTAAAATAGCCATAAAATATCCCTTAAAAATCTCAGTCCCTCAGCCTGAGTCCTGGCTGCCGTATACTTGTCATGACAACCAAAGACGCTGCCCTCACTGGAGACTGCACGGCTGGCATGGTTTCCCATCTCAGCTTCAATTATGTGTTGAATTTCCTCAAGTGGACGCTTAATGATCCTTCTGAACAGATTGTTTATGCTGAATGAAGCCCTTCAGAGAGCATTTGCTCCTCCTGTTCTCGGCTGCTTCTTGCTGGTGCACTCAGCTCACAGTTTTTGACTGAATGAGTGAATCTTAACCTCCCAGCAGGCAGAAAAAGAGAACTCCCCCTTGCTGTCCGTGAGAGCAGAGGGCTGCTGGGCAGACGAGGCCCCAGAGTAATACTCCAGCACCTTGCCTGTTGGTCCCTCAGCTCCCTGCACAGCTGAAGGTTTGGAATTGGTGCCCTTACCGAGAGTGGCATCTGACCAACTGTGACCATATGTAATTAGCCTGGATTTTCTCCTTTTTTTCCTTTTAAGATTTAGATTTTATTAGCTGTGTGTGTGTGTGTGTGTGTGTGTGTGTGTGTGTGTGTGTGTGATTGAACCAGGGCCTCATATGTGTTAGGTAAGCACTCTACCAATGAGCTACATTCCCAGCCTGCATTTCCTCCTTAAGACCAAAAGGTAGAAGTGGAAAGCTTTGAAAATTGACCAATTTTAAGGTATAATTTGGGAGGGTGGGTTTATTGTTGAAGATTAGATTTGGTGGCAAATAATAGTCTATATCTCATGTCAATATATTTGTATCTTGTATAATAACAATAATATAATGCCAGCTAACAGTTACATAATGCATTTTTTATCCCAGACGCTACTGTTAGCATTTTCCATATATTAATTAACTTTTTAAATCCTTAAATATCCTCTGCCACTGGCACTGATATTACCATCTTAACAGATGACGACTTGAGACTCGAAAGGTAAAGTCATTTGCCCAAAGTCATGTAGCTGTGGGTGACAGAGCTAGGATTTGAATTCTGCAGTCTGGCTTCAGAGTGTGCCCTCACCCAGGTGCTATTCTGCTGACAATAAAAACCACAGGCTATGGGGACAGCCCTGCTCCCCCTGTCCTCAGGGACCCAGGCTCTTCCTCCCCTGTGGCTCCACTTGCATTTCCACCACAGCATTCTGGAATCCTGGAATGCCCAGGTTGGGGAAGATCCTTCCAATATTATGGACCTCTGGATCTTCCTTTGGGAAACGTATATCTGAGGAGTTGAGGGTGTTTTTTTTTTTTTAATCTGGAACCTTCCTTGTGGGTTTTACCTTTTTCTTGTACCCCCCCATTCTCACGATGAGGGAGCTACTGCCCAGCCTGGGTTAGTGTGAGTCCCATGCTCACTGTAAGGAAGAGCTACTCCTTCCTCCTGCACTGTTGAGAGACTGGCTCAGAGAATGATCTGCCTAAGTCCAACCCAGAGCCGTTCTTATACAGGCTCAAAGGGGACAATTCCTTGGGACATTGTAGTCATGAGAGTTGGAGGCAATCCCTGCAGAAATGGATAGATAAAGGGTGCAGAAATGAGCTAGAGATATGTACAGCAACCTGGAAAGATCTTAACATGAAACAAAAAGAAAAAGGAAGATTCTGAGCTGGATCTTAAGGCTCATTTACCTAAATTAATACTATATATGGCCACCCCCCAAAACACTACATAGTAAATGTTGAAGTTAGGACAAAAAGGCAAATGGTATTTCTTGGAAGGGTTATGTTTTGTTTTTTTAATGGGGTTCCTCAAATGGACTCTTATACATTCTCTAAATTCTTAGTTTATGCAAGCTTAGTGTTGTTTATAAAATCTTATTTATTCTTTTTTTGGTGATAAAAGGCAAGTGTACTCAATTGTGGCTCTTTTTTTCTGAAATAATGCATTTGGGGGGACTATCAAAAATTAGCTTATTGTGGAAATTTTGAAAAGTCTAGTAAAGCTCAAAGACAATAAAATCCTTCATTTATACCACCTGGGGACTAAGCACTGTAAACCTTGTAATACGTTTTGTCTTTCCTCTGTGCTTATATAAACACACATAAATAATGTATATATAGTAGTTGAAAGTCTACCATAAATAATTCTGTTCCTTACTTTTTCCTTTGATACTGTGACATACTTTCCTGTGTCATTATGCATTCCTTATAAACTTCATCAAAAATAACTCTAGTGTGTCTGTTGTGTGCCAGAACTGTGGTTAGCACTTTACACATTTATGTATCGGCTGTGGCCAGACTTCAAGCCGGACCTTTTGGTCATTTCCAGGGTCATAGTTTTTCTGACAAGAAACCCTCACTCTCTTCAAAAGTTATTTGTTTATTTATTTATTTTGTTGTTGTTATTGTTGTTAATCGCCTTCAGTGTTCTTTAAGCAGAGTGAGAATTTCAGAGTTGTTACATCTATATGTTGTCATGAGAAGGTTCAGATCTAGTAATCATTCCCATAATGTAAAAGGGCAGGATTCTAGATACATTTTGTCAGTTGCCATGTCTCTCTGTAGCACAAGTGTCTGCCGTGAACATCCTGTTTTCAAAATAGGGCCTGTGGGCCTAAGGGAAAAGCTGCCTTTGGTGCAGAATTCAAGGGCCTGAACATTCCCATGTGGCCTCTGACAGGCGTGCAGTAGCCTGCCTTATTGGACAAGGAGAACGTTTCTTACTACTACACCTCTTTGTAGCAGGAAGGGAGAGTTGAACAGGGGCCAGAAGGAAATATCCCAAGGCCTTTTCCTTCTTCAGATTGATTTTATTCTTTTCTTTCTTTCTTTTTGGTTTGTTTATTTGCATTACTGGGGATTGAACCCAGGGACTTTCTACCACTGAGCTATATCTCTAGCCCTTTTTATTTTTTTACTTTGTGAGACAGAGTATCACTAAGTTGCTGAGGCTGGCCTTGAACTTGAGATCCTTCTGCCTCAGCCTCCTGAGTCTTTGGAAGAACAAGCTGTGCCACCGTGCCCAGTTTCTTCAGGTTTCTTGAGGGTGTCTTACATTTTCCTCACTTTATCTCAGACCAGACAGCTTCCCAGTCCTATTGCTTACTGTGGGGTTCCTGTGAGAAGCTGATAGATGATCCCATCTAGAGAGGTCCCACGATTAAATAGACTTGGGAAATGCTGGATAAACAAAGTTAAGCAAGTTAACTTAGTGCAGACTTTCATATAACTTCTCAAATCCTGAGGAGAAAGAGTTGTTGATCCCAATGGGATTGGTGTGAGAAATGGCCCATTTGGTGTTGTAATGAGATCCTCGGAAACTTTCCTGGGATCCATTTGTCCCCCTGACAAGGGGAGGCGAGGGGCAAGTTCCTTGACATCAAGTTAGCCTGGTTCTTCCCTGGTCAGAATGTATGCTGTGACCTTGAGGAATCTCCAAGATATTTTGGGCTGGGCTTGTGGCTCAGTGGTAGAGCACTTGCCTGGCATGTGTGAGGTCCTGGGTTCGATTCTCAGCACCACATATAAACAATAAATAAATAAAGTCCATCAATAACTAATAAAAATATTTTAAAATAAATTAATAAATAAATCTCCAAGATGTTTAATGCAGTGTTTCTCAACTGCTTTTGTCTATGTAACTCCTTTTTTCTTAAGTATCCTATAGAATTGATATTTTACAGAACCCCTCTTGGGGAATACCAACTTGGTGGAATTAAATCCTAGAAGCACTCACAGTCTGGGTCCATCCTCCCTCAGGCACTACCTTCACTTCTCAGTGACAGGACCATAGGTTCAGGGCCAGGGTGTAGCTTAGTGGTGAACATTTACACAAGCTCAAGGCCCTGGGCTCAATCCCCAGTACTGCCAAAAATAAAAAGGAGAGAGAGAATGTATATGTGTGTGAGCGCTCGCATGCACACATGCATGCGCATGAACTGGTCTGCCTTATCAGCATTCAGGGATTTCATCCTCAAAATGCACTGTGTGGGCTATCTGATCCCAGCTGTTTTTGCTACGTGTAAGTGTGAGAGTGTACAAAGACAGCTCACAGAATTTTTGAAATCAAAGAATTTTCCAGACTGTCTCCAGTGAGCTGGGTATAGCTCATTGAACACGAGACCTGAATTATCACTTTCTAAAGCTGAATGAACAAGTGCAGAGGAGGAGAAAGAGTTGTTGATCCCAATTGGATTGGTGTGAGAAATGGCCTATTCAGTATTGTAATGAAACCCTCAGGAACTTCCCTGGGATCCATTTGTCCCCCTGACAAGGGGAGGCGAGGTGCCGTTCTTTGACATCAGGTTAGCCTGGTTCTCCCCTGGTCAGAAGGACCCTGTTGAAGACACTAGACTCTTTCTTTCTTCATTTTTAGAAAAGACCTCTGGACTTTCTTCACCTTTTGTTTTACAGAAGAGGATGTGGAGAACTTTGACGTGACCAATTTGTCTCAGGACATGCTGCGAAGCATTGAAGCTGACAGCTTTTGGTGCATGAGCAAGCTGTTGGATGGGATCCAGGTGAGCTGGTCCTTCCTCTGTGGGGACAGCTAGGTCCAGAGGCTCCTTCAGGCCTTCAGTGCCCTTATTGCTCTTCAGTATCAGACAGGGCTCCCTGCCCACCGTGGTTCCTCCTTTATCTCTTTCTGTTAGCTTTTCTGTCTAGTGTCCCTGGGAGTCTGAGAAAATCTGTGTGGTGCACGGGTTCTGTCCTCAGAGTAGGCCCCTCCATTCTGCCACACACACAGCGCCCTGTGGCTGTGCTCACACCCAGCAGGACTTCATCGGGCATTACTCATACTACACTGTTCTGGCAATTCTTTGTTCCCCGAAACACTGTGATCAGCCATTAGCAACAGCATTACAACACTGAACAGGCCATTTCTCACACAATAACTTGTACTTTTTAACGAGTTTCAGTGAACTTGAGGGGCAGGAGCACGACTGTTTGGGGTCCCTGTTCATCCTGGGCTCTGTATCGTCTGCAGGATAACTATACCTTTGCACAACCAGGGATCCAGAAGAAGGTCAAGGCACTGGAAGAGCTTGTCAGCCGGATTGATGGTAGGTCCAAAGGAACAGGAATTCTCTAGCAGTAGCCCGTATGATTCTGACACAAGCCAGAATCCTTGATCCCTCAGCTCCCTTCCTAGCCCTTCCCCGTAGCTCACTGCTGTCGTCAGCACCAGCACCCTCCCACGTCTCAGCAGGAAGGTAAGGGAGGCCTCTGCGGGTATCTCAAGTTTTTCTTTCCTCTTCGTTTTCTGTCTCTGAGTTGTGTCGGTTATCCTTCAGCAACTCTGTTCTGTCTAACTCTTCTGTATTTCCTAGGCACATCTCTGGTCCAACTTTCCCAGATTTCCACAGTTTCCTTCTAGAAGGACTTGCCTCCTTCATACTCTTTTTGCAAACCATCTATCACCTATTTGCATTCTTCAAAAGTACTGTTCCAGCGCCTCCTCTTCTACTCAGGATCCTCCTGTGGCTTCCCATTTCTGTTAGCTTCAAGCCTTTAGTAGGCTGCCCTTGTCCTTTCTGCAGTGATGTAACTTAGAACACCCAGGCTTGAGCTGGATCCTCAGGTCTCATTGAGAACCCAGCAGGCAGGACTTGCTAGACCCGTGTGGCCTGGAGTCATGGAGGCACAGCTTAAGAGGACGTCTTTGAGAGGCAGGATTCTTACAAGAGTGGAGTCCCAGCTCTGGCCCGGGACACAGGATGGTAGAACTACAGGGCAATTCAGAAAGCTCAGCTGTTGACTCTTGAGGACCCCAGGCCAAGGAAAGAACCAATACGAGATCCCCATAAAACAGGACCTTTAGCATCAGTGAGGTTCTTTGGGATTCTGCCGGTGAGCACACCAACTCATAAACGCCATGCCCCACTTTTGTGCATAGCCCAAAATAAAAGCCTCTTTCTTTTTTCCACACACAGAAGTTGTGTATCATTCTCTCTCCTTTCCCAACTTCTCTTTTCATGAAAACCTTCCTTGAGGGAGCTGGGGCTGTGGCTCAGTGGTAGAGCACTTGGCTAGCACGTGTGAGGCACTAGGTTCAATCCTGAGCACCACATAAAAGTAAATAAAATAAAATTCCATTGACAACTAAAAAAATATTTAAAAAGAAAACCTTCCTGATTGGTTCTGCTCACTCTTCTCTTCGTCATGACTTAGAGTTTTAGTCTCCCGGCCTCATTTGTTTACTCACCGTTTCGCCTGCACAGTGCAGTGGAATGTTTTCCTGTGTCTTATCACCCTAACCCAGCTGTTGGCACCCATGCTGGGGCCCAACCGGCAGTGTCTGGCATCGCTCTTCCAGAGCTTAGCATGGGACATGTGCTGCCTTTTACTGGGTTGCTACACTGGCTGCCAGAGGCTGAGCAGTTCCAGAGGGCAGAGGCCGTGGTTTCTGCCACTGTCCACTTTTTTTTTTTCCCTGCCCTTATAATTACCTGATAAATTAAGGCCTGGCACTCTAGTAAGATAGTAGCTTTTAAATGTATATATCTCATTTCTTTGCATTTTAGAAGTATTACTTCCTCATTATAGAAGTTTAAACAATGAAGAAAAACACGTAGTAATTAGAAATCTATCTTCTTCCTTAAATTCTATTCCCCTGAAGTAAGCATGGTTAATAGTTCTTTCAAGAACTGTATCAGGAACCAGACTTGGTGGCTCATGCCTATAATTCGGGCTACTCAGGAGGTTGAGGCAGGAGGATCGAAAGTTGTGAGCCAGCCTGGGCAACTTGTGAGACCTTGTCTCACAATTTAAAAAAAAAAAAAAAAAGGTGTTAGGAGCTAGGGCTGTAGTTCAGTGGTAGAGCACTTGCCTAGCATCCTCAAGGCCCTGGATTCCATCCCTAGAAATGCAAAAAAAGAAAACAATCAAACCAAAACAATCCTAGTAAGCATTATTTGAAGGGATGTCACGTAGAATGGAAACCCGGTTTGTTTTGACTTGTGTCAGAATACCACATGGATCCCAAGGGCTGGGAGTTAGTAGGTGGCTAGATTCTGTTGAAGTTGGTAAAGTGCCTTCTGATGAATCACTCAATAAATCAGTGCAAGAAGCTGCCCTTGGTGGGGTCAGTGAGCCCCCTTCACTGGCAGTGGCACAGTCCCTGCTGGCTAGCCATCTGTCAGGGATGCTGGGGAGGAATTCCTCACTGTTGGGAGAATGGCCAAGGTGACCTCCAAGGTTCTTTTCCATTCTGGCTCCTTCTCTGAGGAGTAATAAGATTCAGCAGCCAAGTGAACCGTATGTCTCCTGTTCTGTGGCCAGAGCGGCCCCGTGCAGGCAGAGGTCTCCGAGAGCATCACTTTGGGATGTCAGGCTAGTTCCATGTGCTGGGCTCCCTGAGCTGCAGCGTTGCTGTGAGAATCAGATAGAATCAAAACACAAAGAGCTGTCTGATGCCTGTTTGCCCCACTGTGTCTGGCTCCCCGAGGGAGGGGTGATAAAAAATGGAATCTGCCTTTGAGGCTCCTGAGAGCTTTCAGGGCCTCATCCCCGAGACTGTGCCTCAGGGGCCCACGATGCTTCCTGTTTCAGAGCAGGTGCATAATCACTTCAGGAGGTACGAGGTTGAATATCTACAGTTTGCCTTTCGGTGGATGAATAATCTGCTCATGCGGGAGCTTCCTCTTCGCTGCACCATCCGCTTATGGGACACGTACCAGGTATGAAGAGACCCCTGCCGCTCTGTGCCAGGCAGTCCCTGAGCTGCCCAGCTCCCTGCCCTGTGAGGAGTGCCCAGAAATTCCCATCACCTCCTACCTCTATGTCTGCCTTGGCCTCAAGAGCAGGGCCCTTGCTAAGTCTTCTCAGCCTCTGGGTGCCCTGCCATGCAAGTGATGTCTTGCTGCTTCTGCAGCTTCCAGAAGGGTTGGAACTAAGAGGACCACGGCTGGCTCCTTGTCAGGGCTGTCTCTGTTTTCCTTCCCAGTCTGAACCAGAAGGGTTCTCCCACTTTCATCTCTATGTGTGTGCGGCCTTCTTGATCAAGTGGAGGAAGGAGATCTTGGACGAGGAGGACTTTCAGGTGAGTGGCCAAGAGTCAGCCCTCAATGGCTGTAAAACAGTTGGTGCCATAGCAGGTACCTGGGGTGGGGATTGGAAGGGAGAAAGGATGCTCATGAGAGAGTGGCAGGAAGTCAGTGGAGTCCAGAGGCCTTGGGCCTGAAAAGGATCTTTGTGTCAGAAAGGCCACAGAGTAGCTGCAGACTAGCTGGGCAGCCTAACATCTTTCATTCATTCATTGACGAGCATTTATTGAATGCCTGCTATGCTAGACACCTTTGGCAGTGTAGGATATACTGGGAAATGAAACAGAGGCCTCTGTTCTCATGGAGCCTAAATATTAGTTGATGGGAGACATACAATAAAAGCATAGTAAATAGTAAATTTTTTTAAATGTTAGAAGGGGCCAGGCACAGTGGCACGTGCCTATAATCCCAAATGCTCAGGAGGCTGAGGCAGGAGGATTGCAAGTTCAAAGCTAGGCTCAGCAATGGCGAGGCACTAAGCAACTCATTGAGACCTCTTTCTAAATAAAATACAAAATATGGCTGGGGATGTAGCTCAGTGGTCAAGCACCCCTGAATTCAATCCCTAGTACCCCAAAAACAGATGGGAGTAAGAAATATATATTCTCTCTCTCTCTCTCTCTCTCTCTCTCTCTCTCTCTTTTTTTTTTTTTTTTTGTAGTAGAGTTTGAACCCAGGGGTGCTTAGCCACTGAGCTACATCCCCAGCCCTCTTTATTTTTTTATTTTGAGGCAGGGTCTCACTAAGTTGCTGAGGCAGCCCTTGAACTTATATGTTTCTCCTGCCTCAGCCTCCTGAGTCTTTGGGATTACAGGTGTGCACTCAGCCAAGCTGCAATTTCAAATAAAGTAGTCAGGATAAGCTCACTGAGGGATGGCATTTGAGCAAGTGAGAGGAGGGTGAGAGAGCGAGCCATGTGGGCTTCTGGAAGAATTGGAGCAGAGGGGAAAGCCAGTGCAAAGGCCCCAAGACAGCAGCACAGCTGGGCTGTTGAAGAATCACGGTGGTGACCAACGAGGCCTGGAGCAGTGATCCCAGAGAAGAACAGGAAGAGTGAGGGCAGAGAAGTCACAGGGACCCAGACACAGGACTCGGAGCCACTGCCAAGATTCTGGTTTTCACTTTGAGTGGAAAGGAAAGCACAGGAGGGTCTTGATCAGAGGAGGGACGTGATCTGACTGGTAACCTTGGAAGAATCACCCTGCTTTTTTGTGACCTGTAGGTGTGCATGGGGTGGAAGAGACAGCCAGGATGCTGCCATCGTTCTCCAGGGAGATATGAGGGTGGCTTGGACCTGGGTGGTGATGGTAGGGTGTGAGAAGTTCCCAGATCTGGGGTCTCAGGCTTTCTCGATGAATTGCGTGTAGAGCGTGAGTGGCAGAAGGGCGTTCACAGTGTGTGGAGAAGGCGATAGGGAAGCAGGTTAATGGGGAAGGAGTTGGGAATTCAGTACTGAGCGTGTTGAATTTCAAATGCATTGGGTATCCAAACGGAGACGTCGACAAGAAAAAGGGACATTGTGAGTCGCAAGTCTGAAAGAGAGGGGTCTCAACTGGACGCATAGTTTAGGAGCCTTTGGCTAGAAGCTGCTTAAACCAGGACACTGGGTGAGATCCCTGAGGAAGCAAGTGTGAGCCCTGGCACACCTACAAGAAGAGGTCAGGGAGGAGAGACAGACGGACAAAGGAGGCCACGAGTGGATGTCCTGTGAGAGGACAGCGTCCTGATGGCCTGGGCGGGGATATGTTGAGTCCCTATGAAGAAAACTCCAGAAAGGCCTAATCTAGGTGGTGGAACGCCAGGGGAGAGGAAATGTGGAGTGAGGAGCGAGGTGGCCAGGCTGTGCCATCTGAGGGAGTGCACCCTGGAGGTTGTTCCTGGTCACGATCTGGTGGGGGGGACACTTGTTTCTATGCTGTGTTTATTTCTGAACTGAGGGGGTTTGTCTGTCTTTAATGGGCATATAGTTCTTTTAAACTGGGGGAAGGGGGTAACGGGTGCGGAGAAGCTGAATGTGTTTCTGAGTCCAGCCAGTGGCGTAGTTGTCGCCAAGAGCATCAGCATCTCCGTGTGACCCCTGAGCAGTCAGCCCTGTAATTGGTGTTAGGTGGTGAAAGAACAGATGTCTGTTCTGTAGGGAGATGGGAAGACAGGCTCAGCCTGCCCACGGAGGGCTTTGGAGAACAAGGAGAGCAGATGAGCTGACTTCCCTGAGTCGGTGCTGGCTGAGGTGCCAAGGCTGCAGACCGCTGATTAAGAACCTGGCTTCTGCCAACAAGCAGCATATGTGACATCCCAGGATAAATGAGGACAAGGGGCTGGAATGGCTGTGCGCCGGGGTGAGCTATCAATTTTGATAATGTGGTTGAGGTGCAGTAGGATATTGAGAGCATGAGGTCTAATTTAGTTATCATGAGCCAGGCTCAGAGAGCCTTGTCAGATGTGATCAGAGTGCCCCCCAGATTAGCTTAGAGAGGTGGAGGTGATTCCTGGAATGGCTTTTAGCAATTCACAATGTTGTCATGGAGCAGAGGACAGTGCTCTATGACTTTAAGACTGTGTTAGTAACCAGACTTGGTGGTGAATGCCTGTAATCCCAGCAACTTGGGAGGCTGAGGCAGGAGGATGGAAGGTCAAGACCAGCCTCAGCAATTTAGCAAGGCCCTAAGCAATTTAGTGAGGCCCTTTTCTGGGTGTGCCACATTAAGCAAGTCACTTGGCTCTCTATGCCTGTCTTAATGTAAATGATAAGAAGGGCTGGGGATGTAGTTCAATGGTAGAGCACCCCTGGGTTTAATGCCCAGTACCAAAACAAAAACAAAAACAGATTGTTAGTCATAGTGACATTCCTTACCATAGAGCGTGTTCAGTTATCCGATGGGTCTGAGGCCTTTCGGCAGAAACCCACAGACTAGCCCTGAGCTTTTTTTGCTTTTTGTCTGCTGCTTTGTTAATGCTTCAGTTGATCCTTCTGTGGTGGTGGGGGGGGACACTCCCCTCTTTCTTTAGACCAAATAGAATGGGCGATTGAACTGGATAATCTGCAGAGTTCCTTCCACCCCCACAGTTCTAAAGTTCTATGAATACTGAAAGAAAAAATGTGCCTGGCTGTTAGGCTAGACAGGTGGTAGCCTTCAGGAGAAAGAATCATGGCAGAAGTGTGGGGAACGAGGGCACAGCGCACTGTGCGAGATTGTGAACAGTTGGACATGACCTTTGCAGAGAAAGGAGACATGTGCATCCCCCCCTGCTAAAGGGCTGCTGGTATTAAATCACCACAAAGAAAGCTCCGCGAGTGAATTCAGAGATCACAGAAAGCCAGTTTTAGGGCTAAAAGCTCTCATAAGCAACACAAGGAAAAACCAGGTGAAGTGGTTGCTGAAATAAAAATGGGAGTTGTGGCAGTTTCGGGAAACCAGCCACTTGTCACCCTGAAGAGCTGGGAAGAAGAGCTTGGTGTAAGGGAGTTTTAGAGGGAAAACAGCCACCTTGGGGACAATGCAGAATAGGACATGGTCTTTGGAGCCAGACCACCTGGGGTCTAATTCTAGCTCTGCCACTTTTCCAGGTGTGCAACATTTAGCAAGTCACTTAGCTCTCTGTGCCTTAGTTTTCCTATCTGTAAAATGGGGATAATAGTACCTGCCTCCTAGGGCTCTTATAAAGATTAACCAAGTTCATGCATGTGAAGCAGTTGGAATCATGTACTTGGCACTTAGCTGTCAAAATAGTGAGCTTATTAGCCAGGCATGGTGGCACATGCCTGTAATCCCAGCAATTTGGAAGGCTGAGGCAGGAGAATCACAAGTTCTAGGCCAACCTTAGCAATTTAGTGAGACCCTGTCTCAAAAATAAAAAATAAAATGAGTAGAAAATGTAGCTGAGTGGTAGTCCCGTCCCTGGGTTTAATCCCCAGAACCCAGTACCACATACACCAAAAAAAAAAACAACAACTCAGCAGTTTTGTTATTAATATTATCTACCTGGAGGATGGCAAGTTGAAGCCATCCAGGGCCTGTTTCAAAATAAATCACAAAAAGGGCTAGGGATGTAACATGGTTGTAGGTAGAATGCTTGGTTAACACGTGTGAGGCCCTGGTCAATCCCCAGTATCAAGGTGGTGGGCTAGACACCCAAGTTTCCAACTTGAGTCACCATGCTGGGCTCATCCTCGGTGAAACTACCAAACTGGATGAGCAAACTGGACTGGAGAGGAGGCGTCAGCATGCACAGGAGCAAAGGGCAGGGACCCAGCTGTGGTGAGAGTCCCCAGGAGGAAAGGCACCTGCTTCTTTCCCTCTGGCCGAGCAGCTGCCTACCTGAGGGAGGGACCAAACCTGACAAAGGAGCATCACATTAAGAGGTTTCCTTCCTGAGAGCCCTTAGCAAGGGAATCTGAGGCATGTCACAGGCACTTTGTGTGTAGAATGACCAGTCCTTAGGGACTCGTGGGCTGCTTGAAATGAGAACTTGCGACAGGGCTGGGCCAAGCCTCTTTTGTACTAGGAGGGGGCCCTTTGCAATTATGTCCTTCGTCTGGGCTGGTATAATAGAATAATGCTAATGATGTTAGGTTGAATCATATGCAATTGCTGTTATAAGAGAAAATATTTGAATATCGACAATTTCATAAAGTTCCATATAGTAAGAGCTAATTCTTAGCACTTTTTTTAAATATTTATTTTTTAGTTGTAGTGGGCATGATATCTTTATTTTATTTATTTATTTTTAAGTTGTGCTGAGGATCAACCCAGGGCCTCACACAGGCTAGGCGAGCGCTCTACCACTGAGCCCCAGCCCCAGCCCCAGCCCATTAGCACTTTTAATGTATAGGCACTATCCTAAGTGTTGACCTATGTTAATTCATTTAATCCTTGGAACAAAATACCCAGTAGTCTATAATTAGTACCCCAACTGATACAAATGGGGAAAATGTGTCACCACAAGTAATTAGGTGAAGGTCACTGGGAGAGTGAGTGGTGGAGACCTGTGAACCACTGTGCCTGCTGCCACTTTTCCTGGGGCCTGGCTACATGCTTCTAGGCTGCTCACAGATAGGGCCTGCTTACTCCTCCCCAGGACTCCCCCAGCTGCCTCCTCCCATCTCCTTGGCAGTTGCTAGCAGACTCTCTGCTCACAAAGAAGTGTTGAACACAAAAATCGGTTCTTTTAAACCTGAAAAAGAATTCCTCCAAGGTCCTCCTTGTCCTATTCTGGCTTCTGGGTTTTTCTTCTTCCACTTTCAGAGGACCTGTGATTCCTGCTGCCTTCTCATGCTCTGTGTTCCAGGTACCTGAGTACTACCCCAGTTCTCTGTGGGAGATGGAGGTTGTGAGCGCCAGGCACAAGCAGTCCCTGGAGATGGCTTGCTGGGCTCTGTCCCTCTCCTGGAGTCCTGGAGCCCTGCCCCAGCCTGGTGGTCAGATTAGCTGCTGAGGGAGAGCTGGTGGCTGGAGAGGAACAGGAGTCTTCTGGGCACACAATAGTTCTCTCTTCTGATCTGGCTGGTGGATACTTGGGCTTGTGTATATGTAAAAAGCTATTGAAGTAACGCTTAAGATGTGGTCCCTGAGGCCACCACCACAAGATTGGGGGGAATGTAATTGGTGGAGACAAGTGTAACAACACTAAGACCTACCTACCAAATACACAGTTGACCGTGCAAAAATCACCCAAAGCAAAATGGTTAAATGCTTCCTTTCTCGCTTTTTTTTTTTTTTTCAGGGCCCAGGTCTGAACTCGGGGTCTTGCATGTGCTAGGCAGGCACTCTGCCATTGAGCTGAATCCCCAACCACATGCTTCTTTTCTTGTGTGGGAGTGCTGAAGAGTAAATTATTAGACTCTTGGTACCAAGCGAGGATCTTGATGTTGTTGGCATCTTGGGTATTCAAGGAGAAAAGGGTGACTCTAGGATTCAGGACTATCAAATCACAGAACCAATTGAATGTAGGGATGGTAGCTGTTAAGAGATTGCGTGGTGCTCAGCGTGCGGACTTCTCTCCACAGGAGCAGCAATGGTGGGAGAAGTCCCTGGCTGAAGGGAGGCTGTAGCCACAGTCAAACAAAGACATCTGCGTAGGCCATGAGCACCAGAACTCAACCCCCTGTGCAGTTGTGCACCACCTAGGGGGTGAGGGGGCTTCTCTCACCAGGTGTAAGAACAGAGGGCTGTGAGCCCGAGGACAGGGCTGTGTGTGTCCTGAGGCCAGCATGGTCCTAGAAGCAAAGAGGACTCTTGAGGGAGCTAGGCAAGGACCAAGGTACCTGCCATCCCTACTCCGATTAAAGCCACACCAAGGACAGGCCCTTCTCGAGCATGCCTCTGGCCTGCACCTTGCTAGGTGTCATCTGCCAGGTAGAAGACAGGTCCTCACCGTTGCAGCCAGCCATGGAAAGGTATGTCCTGGCAGAGGAATAGCCAGACATAAGACCCTGTGGGAGTGAAAGTTGGAGGTGTTGGGGGAGAGTTTTTATTCCTGACCCATTCACAGAACACGCCATTGAGGCAGATGGCAGACAGGGGGCTCTGGTCTGGGGAAGACTTTCCAAAGCAGGCTGATGTGAAACCCGGGACAGGAGTCACGATGAGTTCTCTGGGAGGGAATGAGTGGCGGGTCCTCTAGATCAGAGCAGCAGCACAGAGTGCACCAAACACAGAGGAGCTGCTGGGAGGGAGGGAAGCACCTCCAAGGGAAAAAAATCAGCAGAGCACCAGTTACACTGAGCTGTGGGCACGGGGGCACAGCGGGCAAAGGATTTGTACAGGATCACGAAACTCACCAGAAGCCTGAGGACTGTTGTTCTCTGACCTGCTCTCTCTAGGAGGAATATGTGTGAGTCAAAGAGGACAGGCACCCCCCAATACCTGGTCCCTCTGCAGTCTAGGAAGCCATCTGGGAATGTACATGGAGCCTACAGACATGTGAGAGCAGGTGCCAACACTCCGACAACAGAGAAGCACCGCACATGCAGGGGACCGAGGCTTAGTAATCAAAGTTCCTTTAAATGTATAAAAAGGGAACCCACAAGGGAGTCATGTAACCATGCAGTGACTCTGCACCACCGAATTGAAGCATTCTTTGTTCTTTCTTTAACTGGAGAGTCTTGGAGAGAGTCCCGCTGTGAAGGAGGAGACAGGTCAGAGTTATTAAGTGAAATAGTGCAAGCCCGGGGTGCTCCAGGCCTCCATGACGGACTAAAAGTAAATAGATTCCTTGAACCAGATGGCACCACCTATGACTTCTGGGTGTGGTTGTGGAATTGGGTGCAAGTCCTGTCTTTACAGACATTTGGTGAATTGCCAGTTTGAATCCTGCCTGTAAGAAGGGTTTGGAGGGAACCCAGAATTGAAGCTCCACTAAAAAAAAAAAACTGGTATGAGAAAGGGAATGACTCCTAGACATGGAAACAAAAATTCTATACAGCTTTCTGCAAGGGGGAAAAGATCCCAAATGCACTAGGTGCTTTGGTCCCGGAGAAACCAATGGATACAAATTTGACTCTCAAAGTTTATAGGCAAGGACATGATTTTGAAACATTATATTGGGACCAGGGGAAATATTTTGTTACTTCACTGATTCTCAGAATAGGAGAGGTTTGTTTTAAAGTACTTACTTGACTAGGAAAGTATTTTTACACGCCTGAATACACTTTACAATTGCAAATAATGTTCCAATATTGCAAAGTGATTCTGCATACAATATCTTATTTAATAGTCTAATTTTATGCCACCTTTTAAATTCTTTAGCTGTTAATTATTACACATTCTATCTTTGGTTGTGCTGAGCCCTTATCACTGAGTGAAATTAGTTGACTCCGAGATTTCCTTCCAGCAGCTTCTCCTATGACTTGTTTTCTTTTTGTTCCTTTTTCTTTATGCCTCACTTCTTTCTCCCCCCAGGGCTGGCAGCTCATGGTATAGAAATGAGCGCAAGCTCTTGAGCCAGATTGTCTGGGTTTAATCCCAGCCCAGCACTGCTCTGTAACCTTGGGCAAGTTCCTTAACCTCTGTGAGGGTTTCCTCTTCTGTAAAATGGATATAATGTGTATCTCATAGAGTTGATGTGAGGATTGGTGAGTTAGTACAAAGTACAGGTAAGCATTCAGAGCCAGTCTGGTATGGAGTACGTCTCGGTAGGTGGTCACTGCCAGTCTAATTAATCTTGTTCTCCCTCTTCCTCCCCAGTTCTTCCTTAAGCATTTGCTAATGAGGTTCCCCTCTGCCTTTCCTTTATCAGAGTTTCTGTTCACTACCTAATAACCTTCTCCTCCTTTAGTCCCTTATCTAATTGTTTTCTTCCACTCCTCTCACATAACTCAAATTCCTTCTCAGTCACATTGCCTTTTCCTTTGGGATCTGTGGATTCTCAGCAGGTACTGTGCCAGGCCCTTTTCTTCTGTTTCAGCCATGTTTAGGCTTCTTCTGTAAAAGCCAGCTTCCCCCTTTCCATTAATTGAAAACTGCTCTCGATTGCTTGCCCTACACGCTGCCTTCCCCTCCCGACTGTCTGCCATCATATTTCATCTAACAGCATGTCATGCTTAAGGCTCCCGTGGAACTGGCTCTGTAACAAATCTCAGCCATTCCCTGTAGTGGCTCTTCTCAACCCCTAGATAAGAGCTCCTGGTTTGTGATTAATACCTTTGTCCCCCAGCTATGGTTATTCACCATGCTATGTCTTTATCCAATGGACAGGGTTTCCCATTTTTGCAGTGCTAGGATGGGCTGCGGTGGGGGTGATGGAAGCTGGGGGTGGGGTACTGCAGTTCCCAGGCATTGACACCAGGTGGCAGAAGGGTTCCTTACAGCTAAGCCTTATTCTTCTTGGAGGAAGTGAGAGGTTAACTTGTCCAGGGGTGGAATTATTTGGAAGCTTCCCAGAAGTTTCTGTTAAGCCTAGAAAAGTTAGAAGTTATAGATATCTCCCATTACAGCACAGTATATTCTCTTCTAGAGAGCTTAGCCTTTTGTTGGTTGTTTTTCTGCATCAATTATACAAATTATGTAACCATTATAGAAAAAATTTTAAACTCAAGAAGCCAAAAAAAGATAAAAGAAAAAAAATGGGTACCTGAAAATTTACCATACAGACGTAGAGATTTACCATTTAAAATATATTTTAATAGCTATATTATGAAGTTTTATGTATTTAAAATCATTATTCTGAGAAGGGATCCTTAGGCTTCACCAGACATCCAAAAGTCTAAAGAACAGAAAAGGTTAAGATCTCTAGATGAGTCTGCCCAACTGAGAATAAAAGTGAACTCCTGAGGAGGAGGTTGTCAAAAAGAGATAATACCTTTTCCAGTTTGTGTAGGGATGGGGACACGTTAAGGAAAAGAAATAGGAAACAGGAGAGGAGCTCAAGGGGCCAAGGCCAAGGAATTCATAGGTATTATATTCCAAAGTCATCACCTAGATACACAGGATGGATCACAAGTTCAGGGGTGGCCTGAGCAACTTGGTAAGACCCTGTCTCAAAATAAAATACAGTGGACTAGGAATGAAGCCCAGTGGTAGAGCATCCCTGGGTTCAATTCCCAATACTGTAAAAAAAAAAAGAAAGAAAGAAAGAAAGAAAATTCGAGCAACCGTGGAAGGGAGAATGTAGACATATAGAAAAGTGTGTAGCCCGATTCTTTTCTCATGTTCTTCCTGTGGGTTCCCCACCATTTTGACTATAGGTTTTGAGTTCTGTTCGCAGTCTTGGGGATCTAAGGGATCATCACAATTAACGAGGTCTGTCTGTTTCAATGTGTATATTGGTGATCTATGGAAAAGGGTGTGCTCTTGGATGCATTTTCTGGATGAATATTAAGTACCTTTAAAAATTGTTTATGCCTTTTGTTTTTGTTTTTTGTTTGTTTTCAGAACACAGGTGTGCTCTAATACTGAGCTATATCCCCAGTTCCTTTTATTCTTAATACTTTGAGACAGGGCCTCACTAAGTTGCTAAGGGTGCTCACCCCCACCCCCATCAGTACTGGGGATTGAACTCAGAGCCTTGCACATGTTAGGCAAGCATTCTACCTCTGAGCTATATCCCCAGCCCAGAGGCTGGATTCAAACTTGCCATCCTCCTGCCTTAGCCTCCAGAGTAACTGAAATTACAGACATTTGTGCCTTTAAAAAAATATATATATATCTTTATTTTTACATTTATGTGGTGCTGAGGATCAAACCCAGTGCCTTATGTGTGCTAGGCAAGTGCTCTACCACTGAGCCACAACCCCAGCCCCCAATTGTGCCTTTTGACACAGTAATTTAATTTCTAGGAATTTAGCCTTTTTAAAAAAATCCAAGAGATGGATTTATGTACAAATGTGTTTATTATAATTTTATCTTAGTGAAAAACCAGAAATAATTTGTAAGGGTAAAAGAAATTGAAGTTAAAAAGTGAAGGACCAGGTATTGTTAAATTCCTCTGCTACACCCTGAGGCAGTTAAGACAACGCCCTCCTAGGCTATTTTGCTGATTCATAGCCTAGAGCATACAGGGCCTGAACCAATCAGTTTGAATGTGTACCCCGTTTAGGAATAACCAATCACCACTGACCAATCTGTTCCCACTCTGGTCTCAGAGTTGTTGTTCAATTTTCCCGCGCCCCGTGATGATTTGTTCTGATGTATGCAAAACCCCCCCCTCCCCAAAAAGTGTACTTAAGCTCTGCTTAACTTCTGCTTGGGGCTCTGGGCTGCTCTGTCTTCCTGAGTGAGCCTGGAGCCTCAGCATGCTGAATCAATAAAACCCCTTCTGCCAATTGCATGGAGCCGGTCTCTTGTGGTCTCTCCCTCCGACGCTTCGCCGGACCCTTACAAATTAAATATGAAGATTACATTATGGAAAATTCTCTGGCTATTGAAAATGTCTAAGGGAATTTTTTTTTTTTTTTTTTTTTTGTACCAGGGATTGAACCCAGGGGTGCTTAACCACTGAGCTACATCCCCAGCCCTTTATATATATATATACATATAAATTATTTATTTATTATTTGTTCTTCTTAGTTGTACATGACAGCAGAATGCATTTCAATTCATCGCACACAAATGGAGTGCAACTGGTGGTGCTGGGGATTGAACCCAGGGCCTTGTGCATGTGAGGCCAGCACTCTACTGACTGAGCTATCTCCCCAGCCCCTCCCTTTTTCTATATTTTATTTAGAGACAGGGTCTCACTAAGTTGCTTAAGGCCTCGTTAAGTTGCTGAGGCAGGCTTTGAACTTGCAATTCTGCCTCAGCCTCCCAAGCCACTGGGATTTTAGGCATACACCACTGCACACAGCTGGGAGTTTTTAATAATAGAGGAAATGCTTATGATAAATGCCAAATAGATTCAAAATTATATATAGAAAATATTTACTATGTAAAATGTTCAGGAACAGGATTAAAAAGAAATATGCCAGAATGTTTAAAAATGCCTTCCTCTTGATCATGAAGTTATGAGTAATTTATTTCCTGCTTTTTTATTTTTGACTAAACAAAACTTACACTATACTACATGAAAAAAATGTTTTATCACACATGTAATATACAGACTTTATTTCAAAAGATACAGAAGTATAATTAGAGAAAAGTAAAAGACTTCACTCCCCAAAGGTAACTACTGTTAAGAGTTCACCACCCAAGTTGTTAAGTACACACACATGTATGTGCAGATCCGTTGTGTTTTCTTTTATCTAAGTGAGATCCTACTATAAATATTTTTTTTGCAACTTTCTCTTTTATCCATTTAAAAATGTCTTAGATATCTTCCCATGTTAGTCCAGGTAGACCTACTCCATTTGTCATAAACACCACCATTTCTCTTTATCTAACTGTTGCCATAGTGACAGGCACTTTTCTCATCATGTGAAGCAATGATGCAGTGTATACCTTTGACCATGAATGTAAATATTTCCCCAGGATGGAGTTGCTAGATCAAAGACCATGTACATTTCTTTTTCTTTTTTCTTTTCTTTCTTTCTTTTTTTTTTTTTTTTTTTTTTTTTTTTTTTGCCATGCAGGAGACCAAATTGACATCCTTGCACAAGCTAGGCAAGTCCTTTTCTCCTGAGCTGTAGCCCTAGCCCAGACACACACATTTCACTGTGCTAGTGGTGGTTCTGGAGATTGAATCCAGGACCTCACTCGGGCAAGGCAAGTGCTCTACCACCAAGCGACATTTCCAGTCCTTTTTCTATTTATTTCATTTTGAGAAATTTACTTTATCTTGAGTCGCCCAGGCTGGCCTTGAATTTGTGATCTTCCTGTCTTGGTCTCCTGAGTAGCTGGGATGTTAGGAAAGCACCATCATGCCAAGCTCAACTGTGGGCATTTCTAATTAGCCTATATTTGTTAAGGTGATATGAAATTATCTACTGTCTGCTATAACTGATGATCCCAAATAATAGTGACTTAAAACAAGATAGCCATTTACTTTCTGAACTAACATTCTAAGAGCAGTCCAGGAATAATGCCATGGTTCCAGAAAGGCAGGGACTCGGGGATCTTCTATTTATTGCCCTGCCATCTTCAACACGTGGCTTTAGTCCTATGGTATAAGGTGACTATTTCCAGCCTTTCATTCATACCCATTTTTTTTTTTTTTTTTTTTTTTTAGTTGTAGATGGACACAATATCTTTGTTTTATTTATTTATTTTTTTGTATGTGGTGCTGAGGATCAAACCCCGGGCCTCACACATGTCAGCCAATTAGCTACAGGCCCAGCCCCCATATCCATTTTCTAGGCAGAGAAGAAGCTGAGGGCAGAAGCTAGAAGTTACATGCGGATCATTTCTGCTCCCATCCCAGAATTGGCCGAGACTTGATCATTTTGGCTGCGCATAGCAATGATGTGCCATGGGCAACCATATGCCCAGCTGAA